>NW_015646677.1:554645-574247 GCF_001515625.1 Sinocyclocheilus rhinocerous | reverse complement strand
AAGAGAAAGGAAAACTTGAAATCGCATCATATGACCCCTTTAAGAATTTTTTTTTTCTTGGTTATGTGAACGTTTGAGGAACATTCCATTCTTTCATTTTGACAACTTTATGAGAGCGTTACATTGTAATGTTCTCTCAATGTTTAAAACACCTGTTATTTTTATTTTTAAAGAACGTTTTTTTCTTGGTTATGCGAACACTATTCTATTTTATCACTTTGAAGCATTAATGACTGCATTAATTTTTGAATGTTTTTCAAATGTTCAAATGTTCAAGCCATCTAGTTTTTTTTTTTATGTATTAAAAACATTTCTTTTTGGTTATCTCAAATATTAATGTCATAAGAACATTCCATACACATTATTTTAACATTTACATAACCTTTAAAAATTGTTAGTGAAAATTATGGGAACGTTCCCTGTTAGCTGGAATAAGTCAATAGGTTTTGAAACAGACCTAAACTCATAAAAATAAAGATTCTTTATTGGCTTTGATGGTTGCATGAAGAACCTTTAACATCCATGGAATCTTTCCATTCCACAAAAGGTTCTTATAGCGGAAAAAGGTTATTTAGATTTTTAAAATGCTCTTCACACTCGGGAAAAAATGGTTCTTCATGAAAACCCCTTCTGCAACCTTTACTTTTAAGAGTGCGCTCACAGCTATGAAATAAGACTGATTTTGCTGTCTTGCTATAACCTTTAAATCAGTTGCGTTTTCATTAATTGTGTGCTCAAATCCCTGAGCCGGTAATGGTCTAAGAATGAGGTCAGTGTGCAGAATCGAGGGGTTTAAACCCGTTTGCTCTTATCTGCTAATGAAGAGATCCTTCAGTCAGTTCAGTTACACAGAATGACACAGAACACAAACACACACCAAGGACAAGTGAACACAGAGTTCATGCTCAAGTGTTTGTCTGAGAGCGCACAAACTCGAGGGTCACATTCACAAGGTGCAGAAATGAGCATTACCCGGCATCAGTTTTTCTCTCCAGCTCAACTGGTGGAATGACAGAGCAATAGTTTGAAGAGAATCTTCCTGAGAAAACTACATTTAAACCCCAGCAGCCACTGTAGTTGATTAATAACACATCTGATTAATAGAGTGCAGCAGGGGTGACATTTTGCACACTTCCGGTTCCATCTTCCTGAAGTCAATGGTTTTTAATGGGTTTTTGTGATTAAATGTCTGAAATAAGCTCAAGATATTTTCATTTTTTTTATGACATTAGAAGCGTTAACACTTTATTTAAAGCCTTTATATATAATGCATTATATAATTAGTTTAATGCATTAATTATGCCTTGTGATGCACTTTATATTGCATTGTATGATCACATGAATAATTGTAATCACAGTTATAATAAATTATTTATCTCCTAAACTATAGTGCATTAAAACACAACAAAATAACCTTCACATATTATCATGCATTTAAACTTTGCTTACAATTGTTTATGAAAAGATGTAATGCATTACATTAAATACCTTTATAATGCATTTAACATAAGTAAAACGTTACCAAACCCCCTTTTGATTTTTTTAAAGCTTTTAGAGTGGCTAAATGGGATACAGCTCTGAGGACTGCGTTTGCCAAGCATTCAAACCTGTAGATCACATTTGTGTGTCAAACTCTTACTTCTATCAGATCAGACTCTTTTGGCGATGACGTCTTGTGGTTTGGAGACACTGAAATGCGGCCCGTAAAACATCACTCATCTCTTGACATGCGCTCAGAGATACCGACTCATATTTAAATCTGTTTCAGTGTTTTGTGTGGAGATCTTTGTCTGCGCTGCTCATACTTTCCTCAAGGGGTCGTTCAGTAAAGTTTTGTGAAATCTGAAATGCATCTGCTGCTCGGTGGATTGTGGGCTGATAGTTTAGCTTGAGCTGTTTGTCTTTGACGGCACACGTCAGTGCTTTTCCTCCTGTTGAATACTAATATATTCTTGCTCATTCATGTAGCCAGATCTTTGACTGGTCAAGAATATGTTCCCAAAAATATGTTCTAATGGGTCAAGGGGCCATTTTCAAAGCAGAACCGCGAGACGCGGGCAGTGGAATATGGAAAAATGTCGAACATCTTGAGACGTGTTTTTTTTTTTTTACTAGAGCGCCACATTTTTTAAATGCATGTCATGCATGAGACGCTGCAAAAGACACGAGACTTGAATGCAGCAACACGTCCTAGCGAGCCTAGCGAGTTTACATAGAAAACAGTGGAAAAGTAGCGCACTAATTCTGTGTGAACGAACGCTAAGAATGTTTTGCTAACATTCAAATTAAGTTCTGAATGTTCCCTAAGCGTTCAAAATCACCAGTTTTTTTTCTGTTTTGCGAACGTAAAGGAAACATTCCATTTGATCATTTTGCAAACATTATTGGAACGTTGCATTTGAATGTTCTCTGAACGTTCTAAAATGATTAGCAACATTTACTATAAAAAACGTTAGACGAACATTCAGCTAAAAAACGTTCAGTGAACAATGTATAAATAATGTTTTTGTGCTAACGTTTTAAGAACATTAAAGATCAGATATGAATTAACGTTCTATTATCGTTACTGGAAGAACGTTCTAAGAATGTTTTGCTTATTTGAAAATGTTATTTCAGAATGTTTAAAAAACGTGTTTGTTTTTTTTCTTGGTTATTTGAACGTTAGCGAAAACATGCATGTAATATTCCATTTCTTCATTTTGCAAATGTCTTTGATTGTTCCCTGAACCATCTGAAGTACAATTTACAAAAGGTCCAAATTTCCAAACTAAAATGTTTCAGAAAAATGGTCCATGGATGATGGATAAATGTTAATAAAGACCAGATAACTTTGAATGAACATTCTATTAATGTTACTGGAAGAATGTTTGTTCAAAACTTCGAGAGAACCTTTCCAGAACGTTAGCTAAAGTTCTGAGATTGTTCCCTGTAAGTTGGGTTCCAACTTTAAACAAAAGAAAAACGTTATTGCTCCGTGTTTGCTCAGGGCAGTTAAAAAAAAAAAAAAATTTGTGTTAGAAATAAAATAGACACAAATGAGTCAGCAGTTGTCTTCTAGTAAGATTACAGAGCTATAAAATGAATGTGGAGCAGCTGATCTTTAAAGACAAATTCAAGTTCATATTTAGTTTCACAATGAAGACTGATTGTTGATGATTTCAGGCAGCTCTTTCTATTTTTCTGAAGCATCAGACGCTCGGGGAACGGTCATTCATTCTCTCATACAGATGGTGCTGTTTAAGAGCAGACGGCGGCCGCTCTAAAACACACGTCTCCTCGCGGCTCGCTCGTGTGGTCTCACGCTGACCCGTAATCTGCTCTCACACCCCACATGCCGGTTTTGTGTTGTTCTCGACATGTTGATGCAGCAGATTTGAGCTGCTGGGGGACATAATTAATGATCTCATTAGAGGGACTTGTTAGCGAGGACAGTGGTCCACATATGCTCGTTAGTAAAGCGCTTTCATAATTGCTGCCGTTAAAACAAAAACATTGAGGGTCAGGGAGCGTCCTTTTGTTAGGAAGCTTTGATTCATCATGAGTCTGATCTTCAGAATCTGATTGTGAATCTGAATCTTCATTAAGGGCACTTTTGCAAAGGCTTGCCTGAGAAATAATCGACCTGGTCTGGAAAAACAAGCCCAAAATAAGCACAGAAAGGGATTTTGTCCCAGTTTTCAATGCTCTGCCACAAATATTGTTCGTTTTCCTTCTTTTCTGGTCTGTTACAAAAAAAGTCCACCAACTATGTGACCATCTCACCAGGACATAAATGCACTTAATTTAAAAAATTTAGATTTTTTTTTTTGTGCTCAAACCTCTTAATACACATAAACTCCAGACACTTTATTTTCCCTGGCTATCTAAATCAGATATGAATTTTATTATTGAACCTTGAACCCTCTGGTGATCGTCAGTCATTTTAGAATAATAATAATAATAGTAATTTTTTACTTAATCAGAATGGTGCAAAACTTGGTAACGTTAATGACACTTTCCATATGAACACACAAAGAAATTGTACTCACAATACTCTCACTTGTGATTTTCAGAGTCAAAAATGACCACCATAGGAATTGAATTGCAAGTAGGAAAGTACAGAGCAATTTTTATGGCACAATCTACAAATCAGCCACAATTTGAAAGTGTATAAATATATATTCAAATGCAGAACCTAATGAAAGTATGTATGTCTGAAAATACTCCTATAAATAGTTTTCTATAGTTTCTAATATATATATTATTTTATATAGTGGTGCATAATTTAGAGGTGAATATTGTGTAGTTAGTTCACTCTAAAGAATAAATAAGGGGACCTGTTAAAAATGAATGTAAAATAAAATAATAAATAAAATGCATGGTTGCAAGGTAAACCTTGAAACCTAAAAGTCTCAGCGAGTTCTGTTAATATTGTGTGTAACAAACTCAAGTTTTTGCATTAATTGATTTTCCTAGAAAATTAAGTTAGTAAAATTGTCTTGTTAACTTTGGAAACTGGGCGGTAGATTTCTAGCTCCCAGCATAGTTTGCATAGAACTGGATAAGGAGAATAAATGTTGAAATAAATGTTTTTTGTTGAGCCAACACATTTTTTTTTTAGAGTGCATCATGAAATCCTAAATCCGCTCAAAATACTAAAGATTAAATATTAATGAAACAGAATATAGTACAATCATTAAATTTTTTTAAGTGATGCTTATTGTCTTTGATCTTACTTGACCACTGAGGATAAAAATGTGACCCACAAGAGAGGAATAAAAGGTTGAAAGGAAGGTATAAAGGAAATAAATGTCTTACTGTTGCATCAAATACAGCTTGTAATGGAATCTAATTACTTCAGATGTCAAAATAGACTGGTAAAGAAATAGATTAGAGATTCCCATGACACTGACAGACAGAAAAACATCATCACACACATTAAATAATGATAATCCACTAACAAGCCCAAATACTCAACTTTATTCTGAAAACAAGCCCAGAAAACGCAACCCGCGACTGTCTGAAGTTGCTATGTGTCTTCCAGAACAAAACAAGTGCAAAGTCATTTATAATAAGTAGAACTGGCAGCCCTGACTAAGTCATACTTTCATTCAAGAGTTAACATAGTCTAGTTAGCTGGTAGATGTTGGAACAGCACCATCCTGACAGCGTTTTCTGCGCTGACGGCTCTTCAGAAGTATTATGATGAAATAGTTATTTCTTACAAGCAACATTCATTGGTTTTTTTTCTTGGCAGACAGCTGTAATCTCATGTCAGTTGTGTTTTTCTGCCTTTTTACGTAGAGTTTTGCGCTTTGCCATTAGTGCCAGTGCTTTTGTATAGACGTCTGGAGTTCTAATGAAGAGTTTATCGCTCTTGGACGAATGCTGAATGAATTCTGCTCCTCCTGTCTTATGGAGAACAATGGCGCTTTAATGCGGCTCATATTTCATGTAGGCCGTGGTGGTGTTTATTCAGAGGTGTGCGCGGGTCACACACGCTCTCCGTGGGCTTGTCTCTCGGTTGCAGCTCAAAGCTCAGTGTTTATGGAGCTCGTATGCCATTAATCATTTTTCAGCTAAATAATGGTGTCATGCCATAATCCATCATGCACGTGGAGCGCTGGGCATTACAGGATGTAATTACACTTAAGAGTATGTACGTGTGTGTGTGTGTAAGACACTGGTTTCATGTTTGGACTATGAGGATTCAAAATGGCAGGCTGTTTAAATACTTAATAAACACTGTCATTTTTCCATTTCTGCTGACAGTGTGTCTGGCGTTCTGAGTGTTTTGTTGTTTGTTTGTTACTAATATGCTGTTGCTAGGGTGTTCTGTGTGGTTGCTAGGTGTTTTTTTCTGTCAGAGAGTCTGTGGTCTTCTGGTCTGTTGATCCTTCAGTGTGCATCTGTGGAATTTTTTCACTGGTTTTACTGTCTGACAAACCTCAGAGTTTAAAAGTCAAGTCTAATTTATTTGTAAAGCACTTTTAAAGAAAATCGTGATGTTAATGTTTCTAATATCTTAATATCTTTATTCCTTACCGTTGCATTTAGCAGTTAAGTACTATTCACCTTTTCACAGAATGTCTATAAGAAAGTGTTAAAGGGATAGAAAAAATGGAAATAATGATCATTTACTCACCCTTCACTTGTTCCAAACCTTCTGTTGAACACAAAAGAAGATATTTTGAAGAATGTTGATAACCAAACAGTTGACAGTAGACATTGACTTCCATAATATTTTTTTACTTTTACTGGAAGTCAATGGCTACTGTCAACTGTTTGATTTGATTACCAACAATGAAACGTGAAAACTACACATCTGGAACAACTTGAGGGCAAATAAATGTATTTTCACTATCCCTTTAACAGAGAAGAACTGCCTTATTAATGCCTTATCTAATACAAATGTATGGAAATTTTATTTGCAATTAAAATAAATGCCTAAATGCTGCACCAAGACACCCAAACGCATGTTTCATTAGTTCAATAACTCAGTTACCTGTCAACAAAAGACTTCAGAGAAATCATGTTTGTATCTGATCACAACTCACAGTAATGCTGTCATGGACAAACGGATCGCGCTATCCAAACATATTTTACAGTAAATGTTAATGAGGCACTCAAGATAAACAGTGAACCAAAAGCCAGAGAGAAAGATGAGTTTTGTATATAATCATGTTCATTTTAAGATGGCCCTCCAGAACTAAACCAGCTGGATTTATCCTCACAGAAGTGCTTTTAGGAGCACCTAATGGAGGAGAAAATCATTCAGGCGAATACTTTATGATTTACAGCACTAGTTATAGATGATAAGTCAGGATAGATTGAAATAATTCCTGTCTTACACTGAACTAGTAGCATTCGGGACTCTTTGAGTTGTGCTCGGCTGCTGTAGCTGGTGTGTTGCAGTCAGTGTTGGGCAGTAACCAGGGCCGGCGCGTGCATATAGGCGAACTATAGGCAGCATAGTCAGGGCGGCAAAAAAGACAGAGATTTTAGTTTATCTACTGGAGATGGTCCTCACTGCAGAACACAAGATTCAGGGGGCGAGGTTGGATCCAGATCCAACTCCTCCCACCTTACATATACCTAAACCTACCCGTCTCCACCCCCTGATCCCTAAACCCACCCATCTCCACCCCCTAGATGTGGATCCAACCCCGGCCCCTGGATCTTTGCTCTGCAGTGAGGGGCTACTGATCTTTTGGGCATTCTTTGGAATTATTGCACTCATATCAACAAGCTATCACCCCCTAGTTATTGTAACTCTAAATTAACTTAGCTTCATAGTAATGCCGCTCCCGCGCTGTGCCCCACCTGAGCGGCGTCAATATCACATGCAAACCATCCTCATGTACTTCCATAAATGTCATCAAAATGAATAAAACTATCCGGACATGAATGACTTTTGCTACTGGTGATGTCTGATGAGTTTTAAAGCCCGACACGCACTTCTGAAAGGTAAGATTATAGCCTACTGTGAGAGAAAACGTGGGGGAGACACAGGTGGATATATACATCCTCGTACATCCCAAAAAAACCCGGACCAAAACCGTATTTTGTTTTTTAGCCAGGTAGTCTAGATATTTAGTCTTTATCATTTATAACGCTACGAACAGTGTTTAATTGGTAAATTGCGAGGTCCCGGAATAAAGCGGGTTGACGGATCCGGCAAGTGATCAGAGGATGGAGAGGTAATGGAGCATTCGCGCAATCATTTAGTGGACCCACTTAAGTGAT
Organism: Sinocyclocheilus rhinocerous; assembly: GCF_001515625.1. Taxonomy (NCBI): domain Eukaryota; kingdom Metazoa; phylum Chordata; class Actinopteri; order Cypriniformes; family Cyprinidae; genus Sinocyclocheilus; species Sinocyclocheilus rhinocerous. The sequence goes on along the minus strand of NW_015646677.1, from coordinate 566,522 downwards.
TACCAGCTTGCATCAGTTGCTTTTATAGTATGCACATATACTCTAAAAATCATGGTTATTTTATTGCAACATTTTTTTTTGTGTTTGGGTAGTTTTTGTGTAACCCAGCTCCTGGGACAGGAGAGTCGCAACAACCCAGTGTTTGTAATGAGCGCAGATATTTTGCATTCTCTTCAGGTGAGAGTAGTTCTCAGTGACGCTGACTTGCATTTCTTTGGTCAAATATAGGTTTGTGTATGTTTTATTTAATCTATAAAACAGTTTCTTTGCTGTAAATCATTTTATTTTATGCAAAGCAAACCAAGTCACCTAAACAAGCCTCATCAGTCTTTTTGCAACGATTAAATGTTTATTTTTTACTTCTAAAATGCTTGTTAAACGAGTTTAAATGTAAAAAATGTTGTATACATGTTTAAATGGTAAAATATGTTGTATAAAGAACTGTATTTAACTAAAAGGCATTTAGAGAAAGAAAGATTTTAAAAATGTCAAAATAAATGAAAAACTAAAACTAAACTAAACCAACAGCAGTTATTGAACACCTAACTAAAAATAATAATCAAAAATAAATAATCGTTTTCTAATCAATCTCAGCATGCTTTAATTTTGTGTCGCTAGAGGTTTGCGTCAATAAGCTTAAATTAAAATGTCTTTGGTCTGCGCTCTGGAAGTGTTCTGTTAATTCAGCTAAACTTTAATTACTAAAACTAAAATTAAAACTGAAACTAACTGCATAAAAACTAAATAGGCTATAAATCTGTTCACTAAATAAAAACTAAACTAAAATTAACAAAATTATTAATGAAACCAATAAAAGAAAATTGAAAGCGATATTAAAATAAAAACTAATTAAAAAATGCAAAACTATAATAATCCTGACACGAACATCTTTCAGTGGTGCGTGAGGAGGGGGATCCGCCAAATGAGGTTACCGGAATTCGGAGGTGCTGGACCAGGACCCAGACCCGGACCCGGACCCAGCTTGTTCAAATTACACCCTGACTACGAATAGGGATTTCGGCTGTACGAGCACGGCTTGAACAGATTTATATATCTCTTAGTGAAAATGAACTACAGAGACTTGTGCTTACCGTGTCCTGAACAACGTTTGTCGAGCTGCTTACCGGGAATTCTCCCAAATCTTCCTTTCCTTCCACTTCAGGCCTGTACATATACACTTAATTTGCTTTTGCAGCTATACTAGTGGTTATTTTTTATAAATTAATTTTTTTACGTTGCAGTAGGAAACAGTTTTAATAATCAGAAAACACGCCCGTGTCTGCGGGCAAGACACAAGAATAGTCCAAGGGCTAGCGTAGGTCAACGAACGGTGAACAGAATCAAAAGGGCAAGACAACACATAGAGATATTACAAGATCATATGGATTATTATATCCAAAAATGAAGGTACATATTGTTCAGTAGTAGATTTCTTTTTTATGTACAGTCACACTATAGAAGCGGGATGAACAATATGACACTCAACTTGGGAGTATGTGTAGCTATATTTTAGTACACCATTGGCTTCAAGTCTGAAGACATATGAGCCATTATGACTCTGACTGACATTATCGAAGCGTGTGGTGCAGTTTTTCTGTGTAGCAGAGCCAAATATTTCTCCTTTTAACAGTCCAGTGTTGGGGCTGCTGGAGTCAAACTGGAGTGTTTTGCCTTTAAACCATTTTCTCTTTGCACTATCAGTGAGTTCATTTTTAAGTATTTGATCAATATCAAATGTGCAGGGTATGAAAACACAGGATCCTTTTAGAGCTTCTACTCTCTGCGACAGACTGATACTGAAGCCACAAAAAACACCTTAAACACAAACAGAAGGAAGTAATCATACAAAGTCAGTATCAGCACTTATTGCTCTTTAATCTCACAAATGTCACATGAAAGTGCTTTCATAATATTAATTAAAAAGCTTGTTAAAAAGAGGAATAATCTATAAGAATGAGACCTTGTATCAGAGATCCAGTGAGGAGGAACGTCACCAATGTTTCCATAATTTACAGAATATACAAACACAAATAAAACACAATTAGTCCAATAATATAGAATTGACAATATACTATTAAAAAACTATATACTCTCTATAAAATCTCAAAACTACAGAAGGTTTACCAGACTTACCAGAGAAGAGAATGGCGTCTGTGTCTCCAGCACTATAACCTGCTCACTTGGTTATGGCAACTTCTGCTTTATATCAGTTCAAGCTGATTGACTAGTTCATCAATAAATTGACGAATAATCAACTAACAATACCATATTCTCTTGTTGTTTTGGTGAATATGCATACGTTCCATATTTAACCTGATTAAACCCAAAATTAGCATTAACAACCACAAAAATATACAGTAGTCTCCATATACAGGTTATATTTCCACACACACTGGCGTTTCCTCTGAACTACAGAGCGAGTGTCTGTCTGCATTAATTAATTCCTCATGAGGTAGATGAACACTGAGACAATAGAGAGAGAGAGAGAGAGAGCAGCTGAATGTGTGTAAATGACTTGTTCTGTTTGTGTTTGTGTAATTGCTGTGCAGTTTAGTTCATTTGAAAGGAGTTTGAACACTCATTATTCTGGAGCTGCTGCTTTAGCTTAATAAGAATCAACTCATGCAGAAATATTCATGTTTTCATTAGAAGGTGTGTGTGTGTTTGCACAGCCTTTACACAGCCTACTCTATCTATCATTCTATCTATTCTATCTGTCATTCTATCTATCTATCTGTCATTCTATCTATCTATCTATCGTTCTGTCTATTGTTCTATAGTTCTAACTATCTATTTATGGTTCTATCATAGATATATCAGACCTTGACAGCATTCATCCCCCATTCACTTCACTGTATCATCACTGTAACATCTTTTATGTTTCAGAGAAGAAAAGTATTACAGGTTTGGATCAACATAGGGTGAGTAAATTTTTAAGCTTAATTTCCCTCTCCAAAAATCAGCTACTTTTTTTGCCTCCCAAAAATATATCTTAAATGAACATTTGAAAAATTCAAGAAACTCCCACAAAGGCTGTAAAATCTGCAATCACCAACATCTAACAGTTTCTGTGAGGAAAACAACTTGATGAACAGCTAAGGAATGTCTTGTGAAAATGTGAAACCGTTTGTGTGAGAGTTCAGAGAATAGAAAATACTGAAGTCAGTGGAAAATGACAGAAAAACGAATGTTTGTGTGTGTATGCTCACAGCTAAAGCGGGACTCTTCTGATTGTTTGTCTGCTGAATGCCGTATATCATCTATATGCGGCGTGAACCTCAGAGCCCAGAGGAGCCGCGTGATAACAGCCATTAGACCTCTAGACATCTGCCTGAACGCCTTACTGCGTCTTGAGCGTCTCCCGCTCTAATCTCAGCGGCTCCAGGAGGAAACGCTTTATTTATCGCAATGATTTTATCAGAATCAGTAGGGACCCTGCTGTCTATTAAACTCACTAGAATACACACACCACGTCTAGTGAGCGAGTGAGATGAGGGTCGTCTGAGGTCGAGCGGTTTGTGTTTGTGTCCCACAGGCAGACGCTCTCCTTTACTTCAGCCTGGAAGGTTGTTCCTCACATAAAACCTGATGGAGAAGAACTCACCCAAGGCAAGTGTGTGTGTGTGTGTGTGTGTGTGTACTTGTTTATGCTACATTGTGGGGACCAAATGTAAAACCAAATAGTAAAACCTGACATTTTTGACATTGCAGTCCCCACGAGGGATAAAAATGATTAAAAATAGTAAATGATGTTTATCTGAAAGTGTAAGAATGCAAACAGGTTAGGGTTAGGGGATAGAAAATATCGTTTGGTCAGTATAAAAACCATAGAAGTCTATGGAAAATTCACAGAAACAAACGTGTGTGTGTGTGTGTGTCCACTGTTTGTATGTATTTCACAGCATTTTCAATCCACGTTTTCCGCTATTTCAAGCTCTCCAAATGTCCCTTTCGCTCTCTGAATAACCGCATTAACACACTAGGTTTGTGTATCTCGGCTGAGAACAATGACTGTAATTAGTCCATTATTCAGCATTATAAATTATATAATCGGCAGCAATTCAAAAATCTCATAGGACACTTCAGAGATCATTAGATGTGATTAGTATAATGTATATAATGACAATGTCCTTTATGTGGTGGTGATGATGATAATGATGAAGGATGTAAACAGGACGTGTGTATATCAGCCCTGTTTCTATTGGTCAGTAGGAACAGAATGAAGCCCCTCCCTTCTGCAAAAACACACTTCACATCCCATGATAATCCTCTCTGTATGAACTATAGAGCAAAACATCCATCCATCCGTAATATTTAATCAATCATAAAAGTTGAGAAATATTTATAAAAGAAAAAGAAAAAGAAGCACTAACTGTTTCTGTTTCTGTCAGAGCAGGAATGATGAGAAAGCAGCGGCAAGAAAAAAAAAAAAAAAAACTAATCCATGACTTAAGTTTTTAACTTCAAAACCATCGCTTCCAGCTAAAAATAATTTTTAATATTTTACTCTGTGATCTAGAAATAATATTTTAGATTATTAAAGTCTTATGTGTCTTGTTTACTAACATCGTGCAATCCAGTTTAACCAGATGACAGATGTGCTCAAGTCAGGTTATGCTGTGATTTAAATAATGTCAAATAAGTCATTAGGTTATTGCATTATAACTTAAGATTTTTGGCGTGTTTGCACTGTTTCCTCATTTGCATAATTCATTTAGTGAATCAAGTGCTAAAAGTGTGCAAACAAATCAGTGGCTGCAGTTGGTTCTTAGCGAACGCTCCCCTCGTGTGTTCATCTGCACATGACGCCTTTAATTAGCCTGTCATGTCAATTAAACTTCAATTAAAAGTTACATTTCATGTAACTTTTGTAGATTTGTGTCATTTGTGTGAAGTTGAGCCTTCACAGACAGTTTAAGCTGAGATCTGATGCTGGAGAGGACTGACAGGCATCGCTCATGATGAAAGCCGAGGTTTGATTGGCTCGTAATGAAGTTGTCGCACAATCAGAGCTCACATCTACAAATCCCCTGCGGCCGCCGCGCTGGACATGACAGTAGTGATGGATGATGGGAGAAAACATGGCGTTAATGGGAGCGCAGGAGGAGCGTGACAACCGGAGGTCAGCAGGATTGGTGAGCGGATTGATTAGAATCTGACACGCGTGAACTAAACTACAGTAGAATCACATGACTCATAACAGATAACGGAAACTTCCAGTAACATTAATAGAATGTTTATTCAAAGTTATCTGGTCTTTAATAATGTTATCAAAAGTTTAGTACAAAAACTTAATTTATAAATTGTTCATGGAACATTTTTTACATTTAAGATGTTCATTTGACATTTTTTCTAATGTTATTACTTGTTTTAGAACATTCAAAAGTAACATTCTTTCAATGTTCTCAAAATGATGAAATGGAATGCTCCCTTAAAGGGATAGTTCACCCAAAAATTAAAATTCTGTCATTCATTACTCACCCTCATGTCGTTCCAAATCCGTAAGACCTTCATCTTCAGAACACAAATTAAGATATTTTTGATGAAATCCAAGAGCTTTCTGACCTTTCATAGACAGCAAGGATCCTAACACGATCAAGGCACAGAAATGTAGGACATCGGTGGTTCAACTGTAAATTTACAAAGCTACGAGAATACTTTTTGTGGGCAAAGAAAACAGAAATAACGACTTCATTCAACAATTCTTCTTCTCCTCATCCAGTCTCCTGCGACGGGTTTGGAACGACATGAGGGTGAGTAATTAATGACAGAATTTTCATTTTTGGGTGAACTGTTCCTTTAACATTTGCATAGCCAAGAAAGAACGTTTCTTAAACATTGAAAATGCCGGACATTTTGAATGTTGAGAGAGCATTCAGAAATAATGTTTTCATGACCTAATTGGAACCTTAGAAAAATGTTCTTGCAACAAATTTTTGTTAGTTGCCCAGGTAACAATTTTAGGTTATAATAACGTTATGGGAACATTGTTTTAAAATGTTTGTAAAAAATGTTGAATGTCCAGTTTTCTTGATGTGATTATAACATTAAAGGTTACAAGAATGTTTCTTACAATATTACACTAACTTTATTTTCAGCTAAAATATAATGTTATTTGAATGTTTATTTTTAATATTCTAAGAATGTTCAAATGTCCAGTTTTCTTGTTTTCTCGTTATTTAAAGGTTACTTGTTTCTTACAACATTCTACTAACTTTGTTTACTCAAAATATAACATTATTTAAATGTTTTTATTTATATAATCTTAAATGTTACAATTTCTAATTTTCTTGTGATTATGATGTTATTTAAAGGTTGCAAAAAATGTCTTAGAAGTTTCAATTACAAATAACATCATAAGGATACACACAGGAGGAGGGGATGACGAGACACACCTGGGAGCAATGAAACATCAAGGGAAACACTTGGGACAAATGAACTTAACTAATCAGGACAGGAACAGGAAACTAACCAAATAAGGGCATGGGAAGGCACATGGGGAGCAAGACACACACAAAACATGGAACAGAGTCTGACACCCAAACAGAGGCTCATGAGTTGATGAGAAGCTATACTAACTTAAAAATGTCAAATTAAAATAATTTCTAAAATAAAAGACAATCAAAATTAAACACAAAAAAATATGATTTTGTTTATCTGCATGACATCAGAGAACTGAACATGAAGTGCATTGTTCAATCATTGAAATATTATCTTAAAATCTCAGTAAATATTTTAGGTCAAAGGTTTTTGGATCTCTTCATTACAGTATGCATGTTTATTGCTGCTGAAATGCCTGACAAACTTCAGAGGAAATGCAGGCGTGTCTTCCTGTAATTATGTCCAAAAAGCAGCGTTCCGAAGACACGCCTGCATTTCCTCTGAAGTTTGTCCCTCTGGATGAAGATAACCATTGTGTTTTCATGCACTGCTCAAGATTTTTGGCTTTTCATGATGTGTTGTTTCAGAGTAGAGAAAGGAAAACGTCCACAGTACACATTTAAGTATTGCTCTTTATCTATTTGCATTTGTAGATTTGGGTTATAATACATTTTTAAAGGCTGTGATTTTTTTCTTCACTTCAGCACCAAACTTTATTCCTATCTATATTCTGAAGGCTTTTACTGAGGGCTTTATTCATACATCATTCACACTTGTTTATTTAACATTTTATTCCTAAAAACATGGTGAAATGCTTTTTTTGTCTGGTTGTTGACAGTATTTTCTGATTTATCGAGTGATAAAAAAGACATCCAGTATCCCCTCGGTGCGTGATCTCCTCTGATTGCTCTTTTCTGCATCTGCTTTAATGGTCTGATCCAACTCCAGCTTTCTAAAGACATTCTTCATTATAATTGCGAGCAGGTAAAGAAACTGGACGAAGCTTGTGTTTAAAAGAGACATTACTATATATCAAGCAGGTCTAACAGGGACATTCTCAGACTTTTAGCTAACAATCTTGCAATCTTAAAGTTATGACCACACGTTCTTCCAGTAACATTAATAGAATGTTCATTTAACATTATCTGGTCTTTAATAATGTTCTCTAAACGTTAGCACAAAAACATTATTTATAGATCGTTCGTGGAACATTTTTCCTGAAACATTTTAGTTGGACGTTCATCTAATGATTTTTAAATGTTACTAGGCTACTTGTTTCAGAACATTCAGAGAACATTCAAAACTAACGTTTCCATGATGTTTGTGGAATGATAAATTAGAATGTTCGTTTTAAAAACTGGTTTTGAACATTCAGAAATAATGTTTTTATAGCCTAACTTAATGACAACATTAACGAAACGTTTGTGGAACATTTTTTGTTAGCTGGAATATGCATATTCACAACCGTTTAAAAGTATGTCTTTTTATTATTTATTTATTATTTCATTTATGAAACACCACAGATAATAATAATAAAGAACATATTAGCATATGTGAATAAAACATATTTGCATGCCAATACAGATGTAAAGCTGCAATAATACCATTAGACAGACAGACAGTATTATTTATGAAAATAACAGATTTACTAGTCGATTATATTAACCTTGCATCACCTCCAATCATTATATTTGTTTGAATGGCAAATCCTCCTCCTCATCAGAACACAAACTGAGTTTCTCTGGTTTGATCCATTTAATCTCGGATTTATGAAGTGCGCCACCGGCAGATTAATACTCTTCAAACTGACCTCCTGAAGCTCAAACATTAATAACTCCAATCTGTAGTACCATCTCTCAAGTTAATATATACCGTTTTTATTAACAGTTGGATTTCTGTCCTATATTTGTTTGTATATTTATTTAGCGCAGCATGATTTATATTACAGTATACACACCAAATGTAGTGAGTGAAAAGGAGACTCTTGTTTTGAAATGACGCAGGCCAAGTTTATGCCTTTTGATTTATTGCTGTTTTATTATTTTCTATTATCATTATTATATTTTACGTCGCACTATTATCGTCTTAATGTGTTTGTTGCCTGGCTGTTTATTCCATTTGCGTTGTAATTGTACCTTATATGTAACGCACCGTTGTATCGCGCCATGGTGGGTGTGGACGGGGACTCTTATTCTGAAGTGTCTGTAGGCGCAGTGTGTAGCGGAAGCTCGTGCCGCTAGTAGCTGCAGTTCAGGCGGATCCCGTCAGTGTCTGATCACAAACTTTCTGTCAAACCCGAAAAACACCCGGAACCCAGTGAGTGGTCCGCAGAGCTGCTTCACACACCCGTTAAACAGTCGAGGGGATGAAATAACACCCGCAGCGCAGGCGCGGGCCGGTTTACGAGCGCAGGCCTATAATACAGTCTCTCTTCTTCTTTTCTCTCTCTCTCTCTCTGTGTGTGTTTTTCAGGTGACATGGGGGATAAGGAGTTGATGTGGGCCCTGAAGAATGGAGATCTGGATGAGGTGAAGGCTCTGCTGGTGAAGGTGAGAAACACACACACACTTCATGTCATCACATACATTCACAAACAGGTCTAACTGCTCGTGAAGGTTTATAGACCCTTACAATACAGCACTCTGATGATACCGTGCTATTTAATATATATCATGGCTCTGATTGATGTCCATGGTCACATACTGAGGCAATGCATGGTGTGTCAATGAATTCCATTGGATTAGCTTGGTGCCAAAACAAAAAGCTCGACATTGCCATGGTATGTTCCACAAACCAGTATAATGTCATGGTGCTTAGCTGTAAAAGCAACAGGTTAATGTTTTCAAGAAGGTTTTCTATCTGTCAGTGAGAGACAGTGTTTAAACCCGAAAAACATGGTCAATTTTTGTTAACGTTAAAATCAACAGGTGGGTGTTTTTTAAGGATCTTTATTTCCAAAATGGCATCAGTCAGTTGTTCAGTGTTCTATCTGTTGTTTGCAGAGGCGGACAAAGTACTCAACTCCATTACTTGAGTGAAAGTACAGATACTGCTGGTCAAACACTAATTCCTAGTATGGGTAACCATACTTGGCCACATGTCACGTCACTTTTTTCACACCTTTTTTTATTAGGAGACGCACAACAGTTCTTCTGTGGCTTTATAGGTAATATTTTCACATACACAATTTAGGAAAATCAGACAATATTGTGTCTAATATATACCGCAATATTAACTTCTTATTATTGAATTGCTGTAAATAAATATCATATTTGCAACTGGTCAGTGTTCAAAAAATGCTGGGAAATCACTTCATGTAGCCCTAAGAGTGATTACTGATAAACTGTCTGAAAAAAAGAAAGTCACGTTTTAGAGAAGAAAAAAATCACCCACTGACTTTCAAAGCTGCTACATAGTAACGACTTTCTACTTCGAGGACCTTGATAGAAATGTAGCGGAGTGAAAAGTGCAATATTTGTCTTTCAAATGAAGTGAAGTTAAAGTCATAAGTTCCCAGAAAAAAATTATACTCAAGGAAAGTACAGATACTCAAAAAGTGTACTTAAGTACAATACTCAAGTAAATGTACTTAGTTACTGTCCACCTCTAGTTGTTTGTCTGATGATAATACACTTTTTCTTGGCTTTTGTTGAAGTGTTAAGTAAATACCGTGGTATATGTAAGGAATAATTGACGACGGGCCGTTGAATTATTAGAAAAATAATGCACACCCGAGGTGGGGATGCGGCCACGATGCGAAGCGGAATTATTAGAAAGAGAGCGAGAGAGACAGAGACACGCAGAGAAAGAGAGCGAGAGAGCTTGTGTGAATTAGGCTACCTCTCTCTGTGCGTCCCTCAACAGTGTTCTGCAGCAGCGTCTCTAAACAGCGCTGTTATTACCTCACTAGTGAGAAATGTCATGTGTAGCCTTTAAGTTGCTACACTATATAGGCTAACTGATAAAATCGTCAGGGCAGCGCTGACAACACCTTCTTGTGCAAACTGCGTGACCGTAGTGTGCGTGTGCGAGCACGTGTGATTGCAGTAATTCCTGTGTGCTGTATAGGTACTGTATGCTCATTTCTGTTATTACAGTTAACTATGCGAAGTGATATGGAACTGTAATGCGGTCAAGAAAGCTGCCTGGAACTACGTTCGCCGTGAGTGTGAGTGTGAGTGTGAATGAGTGTGTGTACGAGTGAGTGAGTGTGAATGAGTGTGTGTGTGTGTGTGTGTGTGAGTGTGTGAGCGTGAATGTGAATGAATGTGTGTGTGTGTGTGTGTGTGTGTGTGAGTGTGAATGAGTGTGTGTACTGAATAATGGCTTGTGTCCTGGAGTTCCTCCTGCTCCTCTGATATAATGGGAGTGTGTGTGTGTGTGTGTGTGGTTTGAGGATGTGGGCAGGAAACCGCAGGTGCTTTGAGCTCCAGCATCTGAATGGAGAGTCGTGTGGTTCAGCGCTTCAGCCTCAGAATATTTCACCTTCATCACTTTAGCCATCAGATGAGATCAGATGATCTGGAGTCACTCGTTCAGTGTTTTGTCATCTGTGTGTGTGTGTGATCTGTTTAGCTCAGCGGTTTACACTCACAGCAGGTTCACATGATGGTTTGCTGTGTGAATGTGCTCATCATCAGACTTAAGGAATAAAAGCCTTGAGGTTCGTGTTATATACTCACAGCTAGATACGAGTCACGACACATAGTGGAGTGATTATTACATAATGTTAAAGGCACAAATAGTGTCAAAAAGTGTCAAAACAGAGCAAAAGCAGTGCTTCCCTAAGAAATATATTTATTTTAAAGAAATAAACATCCTCTGAGAATTGAGTAAGGTCTAATAGATGACTTCAGATGATCAGGTGATGTCGTATGCTTGTTTTGTAATTTTTATGGATTAAATAATCATCTATTTATGTCTTTTTTGGGATAAGTCAGTGAACGAAATACTGCAAAAACAGCATCAAAACATCTGAGTTTAAAACATAATACTACTAAATTACGTTATTAAAATTATATGAAATAATATTTAAACTCTGTTTAAGAATTTCTATGATAACATACATAATATTATTATTATTATTATTATTGTTTGCTATTAAATTTACCATAGAATTATATTACTGCATATTTAATATTATTTTTATTAGAATGTATTTAATATTATTAAATATTATTTTATTACTATAATAGTTAATACTGATAATAAACTATTTATATAATTATATTTAAGAATATAATATTATTTAATGACTAAAGTATCCTAAACCATATAAAAAAAAATTAAAAGGATGTGTAATTATTCAATTGAACATTGAATTATTGAATATCCAATATAATTATATTGAATAATAAATATTATTATTAAATATATATACTAAAGACAATTTTCTACCTCATTGGGGATTGACAATAAAGCTTTTGAATTAAATTGAAATGATTTAATAATGAACCCTAACCCCATTAGATAATATAATTTAATATTATTATATAA
>NW_015646677.1:553234-554505 GCF_001515625.1 Sinocyclocheilus rhinocerous | reverse complement strand
TGTGTGTGTGTGTGTGTGTGTGTGTGTGTGTGTGTGTGTGTGTGTGTGTGTGTGTGAGAGTGCGTGTCTGTGTGTGTGTGTGTCTGTGCGTGTGTGTGTAGATGAATATCTGCTCCAGTATGTAAATGTTTAGCGTGTGGAGTCAGAGCAGATATTAGTCCCGCACACCTGATAGCATCAAACCGTCAGCATGTCGACTTCTGCAAAATTCAAGGAGAAAACAGCTATTTGAAACCGTAACAATATTTCACAATATTGCTGTTTTTACTGTATTTTTGATCAAACAAACTCTGTTGAGCAGAAGAGACTTCTTTCAGAAGCATTCTATTGAACCCAAACTATTGTAGTTTTTCGTTTTTCGTACTTTCTATTTTATTTAATTTAACGTTTTAGTAATTTAGTTTTTTGTGTGTGTGTTTTTTTGTCATTCTTATTAGTTTCTTTTTTATGGTTTTTAAATTATTTATAGATTAAATATCAGTAAATACTACAAAAACAGTTTCATATTATGAAATGAAAGAGGTAAAAAAAACTCCTAAATTATAATTATTAAAATAATCTAATATATAATTATAATAAATTATTTATATTTGTATTATGTTTGTTATTAAATATGTATATTTAATGGTTATATGAAATATTTAATAATATTAATATTTTTTATAATTATAATTAATTTCAATAAATAATTAATACACTAATTTCAATATTTATTTTTATTTCAGTTGTAGTTATTTTAGTACATCAAGTTAAACTAAATTAAAATGAAAAAATTTTGCTGATATATACGTTTTTTTATATTTATTTTATTTTTTATTTGTATTTATTTATTTTTTGTTAACCATAATAACCCAGATTTCGAACGCTCTCCAGGACAGAAGGGGCCAATGCTCCTGAGATAAGAGACTTCTGAAGATGCCTGATAACCCAGTGTGCATCTCTCTCTCCGTCTGATTCATAGATGCTGTGTTTAACGTAATTACACTGATGTGCTCGGGGGTTTGTATGTTCCTCTCCGGTCGCAGCGCGTCTGAATTCTGCTGTGTTTTTCTCGACAGGCTCCAGATAAACACAGCATCACCCCGCTGCTGTCTGCCACTTACGAGGGTCACGTGACCTGCGTGAAGATTCTTCTAGAAAAGGTAGCGATGCATTCGCATGTCCTCCCGCTCAGTGTGTGAGTGTGTGTGTGTGTGTGAGTGTGTGTTTGTGAATGTGTGTGTGTGTGTGTGTGTGTGTGTTTGTGAGTGTGAGTGTGAGTGTGTGTGTGA
>NW_015646677.1:550251-553118 GCF_001515625.1 Sinocyclocheilus rhinocerous | reverse complement strand
TCTATATCTATCTATATTTATATATATATATATATATATATAAAATTCTAATTAAATTAATAATATTGAAAACAATTGATTATATTTGACTTTTTATTTAATAATTGTAAATAAAAAATAGCCAGTATAAACACGCCTATGACATGCATCAGTTGAAATCTATATTAAAGTGACAGGTTGTTTAATGTTCCTCAACATGCGTAAAAAGCTCATCTGTACTTCATATGGTTCCTAATAAGCAGCAGCTCATGTTGACTTGTGTGTGTGTGTGTGTGTGTGTGTGTGTGTGTGAGAGTGTGTGAGATACAGGTGGGCAGCTGAGCAAAGTCTTACATCACAGTATGATATAATAGATGACAGTAGCGCTATATATCATAATTTTCCAGTGGAAATTCAACAAAAATGGTTTGTTGATTAAATAACACTAAAACACATTATTGATTTCAAAACAAAAGACTCTTAAATTATATAATTAAAATGATTAAAATAATTCAGTATTATATAAATAAATTTACTATCTTTTTTTTTTGTTTTGTTAATTATTAAAATATTAGATATTTATAACAAACAATAAATATATTACGCAATATTTAATATTTAACTATATCTTATTTAGAATCATAAATTGGTATCAAAAAGGTGACTGCAGGCTCAGTTTTGACTGGATGAGAGACGAGATACAAGTTGTATGTTAACTTTATGCAATATGTGCATTAACACAATATACCACTTTTTTTGGCTGGATATTCAACAAAAATGATTTAGAGATTAAATATCAATATATTTGTGTGTATTTTGGAATAATCCTAATCAAAATTAAAATGATTTAAATAATATAATAAATTATAGTTTTTTTGTTTAATATGTAGATAAAAATAATATTAACATAAATAAAATAAATATAAATAAATAAAAAATGTAAATAAAATAATATTAACAAACATAATATTATGTTTTATTTGTTTAGGAATTGTAACTTAATAATCAAAATATAGTTTCCTCAACATGCGTAAAAAGCTCATCTGTACTTCATATGGTTCCTAATAAGCAGCAGCTCATGTTGACTTGTTTAGGAAGCGCTCCGAATCTCTGCTGGCTGTGTTTGTGTTGTGTATATTGTGTCAGCGTGCAGTGCTGCTGTGTGTTCAGAGAAGGAGCTTTTTGTTTGTGGGTTTTCACGCTGAAAGCGTCTGAGCGTCCGCAGGGTCAGACGGGGTTATATAACGCTTATATATAACGTTATATAACATTCTTCACTCAGATCCCCTCTGACGTGTTCAGGACGTCCCGCAGGAGCTGATCAGGCGTTTGTGCAGGAATATTTCAGCTTATTCTCCACTCAAATCCCCATCGGATCACTTTCTGGTGTCGTCCTGCACTCACACAGAACATACTGAAGGGTTTAATCCCTTCTTTAAGATACAGCCAGTAATAGGTTGAAATATGTTCCTTTTTTTTCTTTCCAAAATTCTGTTGTATTTTTTTTTCCCCAAATTTCATTTTGTCCCCCCATTTTAAGCTTTCTGGTCTTTCTGGATGTTGTAATGGTGTTAGTAATCAAAAAGTAATTAATTGCAGTCATGAAACTTCTGCAGTTTAACGACAATTTAGTAAAAGTTCACCATTACAAAAAAATAAAAAATTTTAGGGCCCTATGAAAGATTTTTTTTTTTTATGTTTCTCAAATTCTGTTACATTTTTCCAAATTCTGTGTTTTCTGTTTTAATTATTTCTAGATTTAATGGTTTGATTATTTTCTCTGGGTTTTAATTGTTTAATTGAATTTTAATTAAAACTTTATTAGTAATAGTGCCCTATTATTGATTAATTTAATTTATCCTTTAATCAAATGAAAATCAAATCCTTTCAATGAATTTTTTTTCCCTTAAAAATAGTTTTATTACTATTATTATTATCTATGTAGTAGTAGTATTATTATTACATTGATTTTAATTTATTTCTATCCTTTTTTCTCCATTACTTTTACATTATTTAGAAATTTCATGTGACAAAAAAACATCATAATAAAATGAAAAATAAAGTATCAGTAGTGATTAAGCTTAGCTATTTTTATGTATATTTCTTTTAATAATTAGAAAATATTCTAATGGTTAAGTCTTTATTGTTTTACATTAAGTAGAAAGTTTCTTATTATTGATTTTTAAAATTATCCGCGATTGTTATATGCCATATTTTCCAGTTTTAATGACATTAATGTGTTTGACTGTGGACATAAAAATGCAGCTTTTATAGGTTGCTTCTGTTGAATTGTTCTCTCACAGGATTGTGGGTGTTCAGTTCACAGCATGATGCAATTCACACCCGAGATCAGTCGGTGAATCTGAAAAACTGGCTCCTCAATAAACAAATAACACATGAACACTTCACCTGAAGAACTCCTGTCTAGTGGTTTTATTTGTACCAGGGTGTTAACTAAAACCATATGTGACCCTGGAGCACAAAACCAGTCATAAGGGTCCATTTTTCAAAACTGAGATTTGTACATCATCTGAAAGCTGAATAAATACGCTTTCCATTGATGTATGGTTTGTTAGGATAGGATAATATTTGGCCGAGATACAACTATTATTAAATCTGGAATCTGAGGGTGCAAAAAAATCAAAATATTGAGAAAATCATCTTTAAAGTTGTCCAAATGAAGTTCTTAGCAATGCATATTACTAATCAAAAATGAAGTTTTAATATATTTACAGTAGGAAATGTACAAAATATCTTCATGGAACATGATCTTTACTTAATATCCTAATGATTTTTGGCATAAAATAAAAATCAATAATTTTGACCCATACAATGCATTTTTGGCTATTGCTACAAATATACCCCAGCGACTTAAGACTGCTTTTGTG
>NW_015646677.1:543524-548519 GCF_001515625.1 Sinocyclocheilus rhinocerous | reverse complement strand
ATTTACAAAATATCTTCATGGAACATAATCTTTACTGAATATCCTTATGATTTTTGGCATTAAAGAAAAATCAATAATTTTGACTCGTACAGTGTATTGTTGGCTGTTGCTACAAATATACCCCAGCGACTTAACACTGCTTTTGTGCTCCAGGGTCACATATGTTATGATAAACTAAATGCAATTGGATTTAAATTTAATTCATATAAATGAAAAAAAAATTTTTTAATAAAACTAATTTAATTTCAGCTCATAGCAGAGGCAATGTACTAAAATAACTCCAATCAAATTAGCTGAAACCAATCAATAAAATGAATAAAAAAATATTAAAATAAAAAAAAAAAATCTGTTGATACCCTTGAAAAGGCAAAAGTTTTAGAATTTTTAGTTTTAATTAATTTAGTTTATAATTTGCATTTTAACAATGATTTTCAGCATGAAAATAGCCATTGAAGCTGGAATGGCATTAAAAAACAAAGAAACAAATCTGGAGATGGTATGGATCAAATCCAATGATCAGTGTTTTTCCTCGCCATCTGTTGATGTGTTATTGTATTCGCCTTCTTCACTTTCCCACTCTGATGCTCATAAATATGGCAGATGAGAGGAAGAGTCACATGACTGACAGACAGAAGGAGTGATAGAAAAGCACTTCCTCTTTTTATAGTTGTCAGATGCTCTGAATAGGAAGTAAAACTTCCATAACTACCACCAGCAGAATCATGTCATTCATTTTATTCTTTAAGAGCGTAGATTCTACACATTCCTTGCATTTTATTTTCCCCTGGAGTACACTTAAAACATTTGCCAAGTCATAATTTAATAGTTAATTTAGTTTTTTATGGTCATCCCTAAAATGAAACCGCTGTATCTTTAAGATCTCGACCTGTTAATGAGCTCTGTGATTGGCTCATTAAATGAGCCACAACCCACCAAGCTGCTGAATGCCCAATAGGTGACGATATGCAAATGATATGCTAATAAAGTCATGGTTGTGCTGTCAGCTAGTTTAAAATGTTTGCAGTTTAGTTTGAGCAGGTGATTTGTAAGGAGGAAAGTCTGAATTATGATCCTCACAGTCTACGTTTGACAAACTTATTAATGCTGATATGGTTTTGTGTTGAGTTTTGTATCGTGAGTTTCTACCCAGCATGCATCAGCACTGACCACAGCGCAGGGAACAAACGGCAAGCTAAACAGACGTTTATTATGCGGTGAGAGATGTGAAGCTGAAGAATGAAGTGGTGTGTGTTCGGCGGCCGCTGGCGAGTGAATGAAGAAATCGATGGCTCTTCAGATGTTTGATGCCTTGGGTTTGGGCTCTGAACGCTCGCGGCTGAAGCCTCCAACTCTGACCTGTGTGTAAAGAGGAATAATTCAGTGACGATCAATACGCCGCATTGTTCCGCCCCGGGGATAATATTTCTGTAAAGGGCGGCGGGCCACACACACACACACACACACTGCATGTGAACCTGTGGGTTTATAAGGATGAATGCAAATGTGTGCGTTTAATCTGTGTGTGTGTGTTCCTCCAGGGTGCTGATAAGGATCGGAAAGGTCCGGATGGTCTCAGCGCGTTCGAGGCGGCCGAGAGCGAGGCCATCAAAGATCTACTGAAGTGAGTCGGACGCTGCCGGCAGCGGAGAGGTTCTGACCACAACCACTGGATCCAGCAAACACACACACACACACCTCTCTGTCTCTGCCCGCTGGCTGCTGCAGCTCCTCTAGGTTTCCTTTTGTTTTGTTTTCCTCCATGACCTTTTTATTTTATTTGGGGGAGGTGCTTAATTTCCCCTCTAGTTGATCGGAGTCAGCCATTGGCTGATGGACCTGTCACTCAAGCCTCCCATAAGGACCAATGGGAACGCCTGTCTAACACCACTAAACACGGACTTTAGAGTTCAGACTACAGCGAGTGTATGAATATGATGATCGTGATAACGTGTACATTTATTTTTCCGACTGTTAATTAGAAACGAGTGGTTTGTATAGTTCATAGAGCTGATGAATTTCCCTGCTTCAGCTCAACGACATTCCCGTCGCATTAGATGCTCAAAGAACAAATATTACAGACGCTTCAGTCGTTCTGCTGACGCACACGTTTGCTTTTGTGCCCCTTTGAATTTGTGTTGTTGTGGCAAAAGTAAATGGATTCTCAGCTGCTGTGCGCTTGTAGAGTGTTAAGCAGGTTTGTTGAAGCCTGTCTGTCTCTCTCTCTCTCTGTCTCCAGCAGGACGTGTCTTACTCTGTCTAGCAAACACGTCTCACTCCAGAGATGTCACCCTCTCCAGATTCTCTCACTCTTTTAGGCCGTCTCTCTCTCTCTCTCTCTCTCTCTTTATCTCTCTCTCTCTCCTCTCTCTCTCTCTCTCTCTCTTTATCTCTCTCTCTCATCTCTCTCTCTCTCTCTCTCTCTTTATCTCTCTCTCTCATCTCTCTCTCTCTCTCTCTCTCTTTATCTTTCTCTCTCATTTCTCTCTCTCTCTCTCTCTCTTTATCTTTCTCTCTCATTTCTCTCCTCTCTCTCTCTCTCTCCCCTTTCTCTCTCTCTCTCTTTCTCTCTCATTTCTCTCTCTCTCTCTCTCTCTTTATCTCTCTCTCTCTCTCTTTCTCTTTCTCTCTCTCTCTTTCTCTCTTTATCTCTCTCTCATCTCTCTCTCTCTCTTTATCTTTCTCTCTCATTTCTCTCTCTCTTTATCTCTCTCTCTCTTGTTTCTCTCTCATTTCTCTCTCTCTCTCTTTATCTCTCTCTCTTGTTTCTCTCTCTCTCTGAGGGAAAGGGGGAAAAAGAAAAAAAAACTGATTGATGTTTTCTGGTGATTAAAGAGATGTTGAAAGTCAAAAGTCTCTCTCTCTCTCGTTTCTCTCTCTCTCTCTCTTTCTGCATGATGGTGTTTTAGCTTTTCAGTACAGTCTTCAACTAAAATTCACATCGATTAGCAAATCTACATTTTAAAGATCCATATCTGGCATTGTTGTGAAAAAGTCCGTTTGAAAACAAAAAAAACTACAAATAAAACTATTTCAAATTATCAGTTTGATTTTGTCACATTTGTAAAGTTTCAAATGATGGAGGGTGTTTAAAATTATATATTTATATACATGCATGCATATATATACAGTGGGTACGGAAAGTATTCAGACCCCCTTAAATTTTTCACTCTTTGTTATATTGCAGCCATTTGCTAAAATCATTTAAGTTAATTTTTTTTCCTCATTAATGTACCAAATCCAGGTGTGAAAAACTTGTTGGATCTTTCCCAAAAAGACTCATGGCTGTATTAGATCAAGAGGGTGCTTCTACTAAATACTGAGCATTTTTCAGTTTTTCTTTTTTAATAAATCTGCAAAGATGTCAACAATTCTGTGTTTTTCTGTCAATATGGGGTTGTGTGTGTACATTAATGAGGAAAAATAATTAACTTAAATGATTTTAGCAAATGGCTGCAATATAACAAAGAGTGAAAAATTTAAGGGGGTCTGAATACTTTCCGTACCCACTGTATATATATATATATGTGTGTATATATGTATGTTATTCTAATTAATAATTTATTTATTAGTCTGTGTATGTGTTGATATTTTTAATACATTAATATTATATATTTATATATTAATTATAAGTAAAATTTTTATTCACATATTTTTGTTCAAACCCCCCCCCCCCAAAAAAATAAAATGATATATATATATACAGTGTGTGTGTGTGTGTATATATATATATATATATATAATATTATTACTATTTTAATACATTTATATTAAGTATGCATTTATAAGTTAATTTGTTTACATTTTGACTATACTATTAATATAATTATTCATATATATTTTTATTATTTGAGAGATAGATGGATAGATTGAGAATGTATTAATAATCTATAGCCTATGTGTGTATTACCCCTTAAAAATAATTCTTTTTAGTTATGTTTTTCATATACTTTTTATATTTGCTTTTTTTCCAAGTAGTTTGTTTTCTTCTCTATTTTAATCATTAAAATGACTGGTAAACACTTTACAATGAAGTTAAATTGGCTAAACAAGCTACCATTTACTAATTTACTTTATTTATACTAAAATACTAATTTATATATAATGAAGTAATTTTAACAATCCTTTTATAAATAATAATCTTAATGTTAGTTCACGTTGTGCTAATGCCTTATTGTAAAGTGTTAGATTTGGTGATAAATCAAAAGCTGATGTAAAGACAGTGGAAGTCTCTGAGATGTCTTGACTAATCTAGTGAAGTAACCGCGCGTGTGTGTGTGTGTGTTGGCAGGGATTTTATCATGAACACACTCGTGGTCACGGCGTTTTTTTTCTTTCTTGCTTTAATTAAGTGCTTTTGTTAATTACTGATCCACGCGGCGAGTCTCAGACCTTTGTCACTGTCACAACACAAAGAAATCAATTATTCAGGTGCTGCACAACTTACTGATAAAGTTTAATGCGCCGTCAGCCGCAGCTTTTCACCGACGGTGTGTGAATATAAAACAGCTCGTTTGGGTTTGTCTTTGTCAAGACGGTGAACGCGCTAAAGAATCACGATAAACAAATCAGTCCACGAGTCAACATCAAATCTAAACTGACTCTGTTTACTGTCTTAATACACGTTCCCGTGAGCGAATAATTCACTGATGAGCTTCTGAAGACACTTAAGTGTTGGTCTTCGATATCTTTCATCAAAATGTAATAACTTGCAGCACCTTTGAAACGACCTTCCTCTCCACCTGACTTCAGTTTAATGTTAACCACCAGTAGCCTACACAAATAGCAGTTTGTCATTCTTTTTAATTCCTTATTCAGTATTTTACTTGGAAATGTCTGATTTGGCAGTGAAATGGGAGTTTTTCATCAGACCTTCTAAATGAATCCAATAGAGAATGAACTGCTGCAGTACTTGTGTGTGTGTGAGAGAGAGAGAGAGAGAGAGCGATAGAGAGAGAGTGTGTCAGTGTGTGTGTGTGTGTGAGAGAGAGAGAGTGT
>NW_015646677.1:535981-543505 GCF_001515625.1 Sinocyclocheilus rhinocerous | reverse complement strand
TGTGTGAGAGACAGAGAGAGAGTGTGTGTGTGTGTGTGTGAGAGAGAGAGAGAGTGTCAGTGTGTGTGTGTGTGAGAGAGTGTCTGTGTGTGTGTATGTGTGTGAGTGTCAGTGTGTTTGTGTGTGAGAGTGTGTGTGTGTGTGTGTGTGAGAGAGAGTGTCTGTGTGTGTGTGTGAGTGTCAGTGTGTGTGTGTGAGAGAGAGTGTATCTGTGTGTGTGTGAGAGAGAGAGAGAGGGAGAGAGAGTCAGTGTGTGTGTGTGTATGTGAGCTTAACATATTTGACTAGCCTTTTGGATTGGAGCTTTGATGCAGCCATCATCTTCTCATGGTGCAAACAGGAAGTACACTGCTCTGGTCATGTGACAATCATTGTGACACTGCACATATTTTATTGAGACCCTTTATTTGTTCCATGTTTGCAGGAAATGCACCAAAGCACCAGCCAGTAACATTTTTAGAGCTTTATAAATGAAAAAAACTTTACGGTTACTACTGTGAGCGGTGGGGTTAAATGGGTTAATTATGAACACACTGGGTTGTACCGTTTATTTCATTTAATTAGCGTGTTCACATTCACTTCCTGTCTGTCTTAATACAGTTGCCATGGCGACTCCACGCAGCGCGACGGCTCGTGATCAACTACCCCGAAATTGTGCTGAATGAAGTATCAAATCCAAATTACCTTGATAATTGTTATTTGTCTTTGTATTCGCAATTATGACTAACAGACCTTCTTTTCGTCATGTAGCCTACCGCGGTAGAGTGACGGTAATAACATGGTACGGAATGATTACCATATTCAAATATCATTGTGCTTCAAAAATCCTTGATTGTGAAAAAATTATATGATCATGTTTTTCCCCCCATTACTTTTACCCCCATTTTAGTTTCATATTTGTAAGTTATTTGAGATTTAACTTTAAAAAATTTCTCAATTTAGTATCATTTACATGAACTAAAAATGGAAATGAGTGGAAATAAATTCAGATTATTCTTAAAAATTTAAGGCAGCAACTGAACTTAAGTTTTTAAGTTGAATTATTAACAGGTGGATGTTTAATTAATTAAGATGCTTACCAAACATAGTCCCAAACATTACCACGGTATTACCATGTTTTTTTCTACTTGTACCATGGTACTACAATGGTCTTCTTAGACGTACCATGTAAATACCATGGTATATATGAAAATATTGTGGTATTACTTCAATCCTTACTCTGGATTGTATCTGATGTTATTCAAAGTTTGACGTTCACAAAATTACCATGGTATATTGTGGTGTTTGTTCATAGTGCTATGTTTTTTGGACATATACCATGGTAATACCATGGCATTCTGTAAAATATGGTATTATTACACTGTAAAAATGATTTTTTTAAAAGGTTGTTTGAGTACATATACTGAAATACCATTTCAGTCTTTATACTTTAAAATTTCACATTTAATTAACCCTTCGCCAGGAGTTTGATTGACAGGCGATCTGATCCATCATAAGCTGAATCCGTCATTTTGTCCGGCAAGAGAGTAGATCAACATCTGTGGACTGTGTATCGACGTCTTTCCATGGTTGAAACAACAAACCTTCTGATGTTCATTCATGTTTATTTTGTGCTATAAATAATAGTAAATATGAAGAGACAGTCGGTTCACGTGCCGTTTGAACTGAGGTGCTACAGTGATCCGTCACGACACATGAAAGAGCCACAAAATGGTATTTATGGTTTATTTGATGTGTGGCGTGAGAGCGCCATGGTTTGTCTGAAATAGCAACAGTAACTAAGGGGACGGGTTTTTGCCAAGGTCAAAGTATTGTTGTTTCCTTGTTGTTATTTGCGAAATGTACTCATTTTTTTAAACGGAAATACTTTCAAAATAAATCCTACACCATTTTTTATTTCAGTAGTGCTTGAAATTGGGATTTCCTTGACTTCAAATAAACCTGTGTTGTTTTGCTTTAGTCTTTAACCAGGATTGATAAAAAGTCAAGAAAACAGCCCGAGCAAATATGATGTTTGTAGTCATATAAGAGCTTATGGCTTTAGCACAGAGAACGTCCAAAGCCCACTTTAATTACGCTTCGGCCCTGTGCGAGTGTGTTTGTGTTAATGTGTGTTTCTAAAGTAGATCTGAAGGAAACGTGCTGTGAAATTTCCCTGTTTCCTCCCGATCACAGAGTCCGAGGAGTGTTCGCCGGGAAATCGATGACCGCTGGACTGCTATTAAGAGGAGTTTAATTGCAAATAAAAGAGGATTTATCACTGCTGCCGGTATGTAGACGAGCACTGCTGCATTCTAGGTATTGAGCCGAGGGGATGGCGCTCTCCGCTTCACACTGATCAGCTTACTAACACACTGATGTGCATCTGCTCCAAAACCTAGTGAGCCGCCTAGGTAGGCAGGATTTTAAGGGAGCATACTGTAGGTGCACTACAGCGAAAAAGGCTGTTCTAAATAGTAGGAAGCATAAAAAATCATTTCTAAGGCCTCTAAATGATCGACATGATCAAACTGTCACATACCATCTACTCCATGCCTTCTGATTGATAGTTTAGAGTTTTTTATCAAGTTAAAGCTCTTTTAGTGTAATTGTACAAACGTCCAGCTTCTCTCCATCAATCATGTTTTAGAGTCTCAAATCTGATCCTCAGGATCTTTTGAGGAGCGTTTGTTTCCAGAAGCTTTACTTTCACTGTTCCTCAGCGGAGGAATGATCTTCACAAGCCTCCAGAACATCTCACATCTTCTGAGGAGCCTTTATTTCTTCATCTCTCAATCACTGCATTATATGTTTGGAGCATTTCAATCTCATCTCGCTAAGACATATAACTAGAGATATAGAGTGACCACTGATATTTAGATCATTTTATGTCAGTATCTGCTGTGCTGTTATAAAGATCTCGTTGATTTACATTACAAGCATCAGAATTTCATCATATAAATATCAGCATCTGCAGCTAAATATTTTTGCTCAGTTTGAGTCTCTGAATAAAATGCATCTGTTTTTCCTCCATATTCTCACTATATCAGACTATATGAAATATGATACCAAACATAAAACACAGATGCAGATTATCTTTTATATTTTGCCTAAAGGTTCAATAAACTTCCATTTCAGAAAACAAAGATTTGTATTCTAGTTTTTCAGGCTTTACAAGGTTAAATATGGCAGTTGAGTCAAGAGACATGATGAACAGACTTATTTTAAGTTCTGTACAAGAAGGTATCAATAAATATAGTTCAAACTAATTTATATCTGATTAGAGTTCCGATTAGTCTAAGAATATTTTGCCAAATTTTCTAAAAAATATCACTTCTGAATGTTTAAAATGCCCAGTTTTTTAAATGTTTTAAAAACATTTTTAGAATGTTAAAGGAACATTCCATTTCATCAAACATTACAGGAATGTTACTTTTGAATCTTCTCTGAACATTCTGAAACATGTAGTAACATTTAAAAAAATGTTAGACAAACATTTAACTAAAATGTTCCAGGAAAAAAAAAAGTTCAGTGAATAATGTACTGTATAAAGAATGTTTTTGTGCTAACGTTTGAGAACGTTATTCAAGACCAGATGAGGAACATTCTATTAACATAACTGGAAGAGCGTTTTCCATTGCTAAGCATGTTTTCTATTAGCGGGGTTCCATGTAGACAGTAAACAGCACAGGTTTTGGAGCAGAGCTACAGATTGGGAGGATTTTTGGAACTGTGATTGGAGCAAATCCCGGAAGAGGCCTTGAATGGGAACTGAAGTCTTGGATCTTTGTTGTTTTCGCTGGAATGGTGAGTCTCTGTAAATAGTTTGGTGGCTGTAGAGGATGTGGGCCTGCTGAAGCATCGCTAACCTTTCTTCTGTTCTCAGAGACGCCGAGTTCTGCTACATCTGCACATCTGAGATGGAAATAACAATCAGTCTGCTGTCAGAGCGACCAATGTTCAGGGAAACCTACAAGAAAGGTCATATATTGAGTTTGAGACAATTAATGTGAAGGATCCAGAGGTCCAGAGAGAAAAGGTCCCTCAGCTGTCAGATAGAGATGCATTAAATATCCTGCCTTTATTTCAGTCTTATCAGACCTGCAAGAGAGAATGATATTACACTCTCAAAAATACTGAGAAGATACTTATCACAGCGATGCCATGGAACTGTTTACTTCCCCAAAGGATCAATTCTTAAAAATATATATATATATTTTTTTTTTATTTAGTTTTTTTAAGAAAAACTGTTTATTTTACAATTCTGACTTTTTTCATGCAATTCTGTGTTTTTATCTCACAATTCAGACTTGCAATTTTACCTAAAATATATGATTTTGAAAAAATATGTTCTAAGAAGAACGTTTTGCTAAAGTTCCCATTAAGTTATAAAAGTGTTATTTCTTAATGTTCTTTGAATGTTCAAAATGTTTTTAAAAAAATGTTCTTGGTTATGTGAAGAATAAGGTAACATTCCATTTTATAATTTTGAAGAAAAGTCTGAACTGTAACAGTGAGATATAAACTTTTCTATTTTCTGTTTTTTATTTCATGGCAAAAAAAAAAAAACCCTGAATTGATGTAAACTCAAAACTGCAAAATATAAACTCAGAATTATGAGATTTCATAGCAATTGTGAGTTTATAGCTTGATATACTTTAAACTTGCTGGTAAGAGAAGTCTGAATTGGGAGAAGTAAACTTGAAATTGCAAGAAAAAGTCCGAATTAAAGTTGCAGTTAACATCTTTGTTTTTTATTGGCGGGGGCAATATAAACTTTAAAAAAAAACTTTTATCTCATAATTCAGACTTTTTACTCGCAATTCTGAGTTTACTCACGCTGTGATCAGCAGCAGCTGGATGCAATAATCGCATGCCAATGTGCATTGGCTCGTTTAGTTTACACTCGAAGTAGATTGGTCCCTCTAAGCGAGATCCCAATTCGTCGGTCATCCGACGTGACGTCGAGAGTGACCGACTGAAAGGGAACTCACAATTCTGTCAATTCTCAGAATTGCGAGAAGTCCAGATTGCAAGACAAAAAGTCTGAGAAGTAAAGAAGTACATTGTTTAAATTCTGTGGCGAAAATGGACTTGCATATAATATTTTTCCACTATTGTGTATTGGAAAGATTCCATGGATGGAATGGAGTTTTGGAGTTTCTTCAAATTATGCAAATTAAGAGCCTTTATTTTTAAGAATGTAGAAGAATTAAGACATTATCTTTCTTTTCACCTATACAGTTTTAACCAAGACTAGAGTTTCCTCTCTGGAATCACAGTATGGCTGTACAGGTGGGTTTTTATGGCTTCATCTGAAGTTTGAGTACTGAGAAGTGAAGCTGGAAACAGTGAGAGCTGCCGGGTAAAACATATCTGACAGCCTTGAGCGTCGCACTCACTGTGGCCCAGCGTCACAGAGCCCATGAGAAATGAACAGATTTCCAGTGCAGGAGTGAATATTGCCCCTCGCACTTCTGCAGAGGGATGGTAACTGAGAATTTATTATTTTTGGGGTCGAACATGCATGAAGGAGCTTCTGCATTACGGTATTGATTCCTCCCTGCGGAGCCGCATTTTATTCGCCCGGACGTTTTTAATGCACTCATCTTTGTTGTGTGCCATAACAGCATCCTATATGGCATCTTGTTTACCGCTGTGATGAGGAGACACCACTGAGCTCCCAATTGCCCTTCCTTAAAATATAACACAATGCCAGGATGTCTGTGGCGTCCGGATCGCTCTCGGCTAATGAGACCCTCCAGCACATAAACGACCCGCAGAAGAGACCTGATGATTAGTGTCTGGAGCACACGGGGAACTTTCTACACCTGTCTGATTCTGAGTGTCGTCCTAAACCCCAGCGAGATGCTGTGAGGCCTAATTGCGGTTGAATTTGGCCAAAACAAGGTGCCTTTGTTTAAAGGCTGTGCCGATTAGGCCTAAAAATATTGTGTAAGTAGGCAGCGGCTCACTGGGTTTGGATTGGATCACGTCACATTCACCTCTAGCCTGAGAAGACAATGAGAGCTCAAATTAGTCAGATGGAAGCTTATTTATGTCACTTCCATTACTTTTTATCTCACAATAAAAAATAAAAAAAGTCGGAAATTCTAAATAAAACTCAGAATTGTGAGATAAAACGTTGCAATTATCTTTTTTATTCCTTGGCAAAGATAATTCTCATAATTCTGTTTATATCTCACAATTCAGACTATTTTTTCACAATTTTAAATACATAAGCAAGATTTAAACTCGCAAGTTTGAGAAGAAAAGTCAGATTTGTGAGCTATAAGCTTGCACTTGTGAAACAAAGGGTCAGAATGTGAGAAATGTTTCTGCCAAGGAATAAAATAAAATAAACGAGATAAAAAGTCACAATTATAATTATTGTTTTATTCCATAAATGTTAACTGAAACTTATTTTTAGCTACACTCTTAAAAATAAAGGTGCTTAAAAGGTTCTTGACAGCAATGCCATAGAAGAAGCATTCAGTCAAAGCTTCTCGTTCCAGGTCTGTTTGTTATGGGCGGCGCGAGTCGTGGAGAAATGACATCTCTGCAGCTCCATGCCTCCTCTGGCTGCGGTTTCTTCACTTTCCGCCTCTGTGGATGAATTTAGTGTCGCACGGCTGCCAAAGTCACCGATCAAATCCATGAGCAGGTGCGTTTCCACTCCGATATCAGATACAGGAGATCTCAGGAGCTCCACTAATAAACCTGATCTCCTGCTGGAGAGAAACACACATACATTCACACTCTGTCTCTCTCTCTCACTCTCTCACACACACACACACACAAACACACTCACTCACACACACACACACACCACACACACACACACACACACACAAACACACACACACACACTCACTCACTCACACACACACACACACACAAACACACACACTCACACGCGCGCGGGGGCTTATCTGAGCGGATATGACAGGAAAATACTCCAGAGTGGGACAGCAGTTTAATGGAAGAAGTAAAGTTTTGTTATTGAGGGCAGAGATAGGCTTTGTGATTAATTAAATCTGTCTCTCTCGCGCTGAAGTGAAAGTTGCTGGCCTGTGACTAATATTTATGAGTCTCGGCCACATCTGACATTTTCCAGCACTTCTGAACTTCTGCTTCTCTGCATCTGTTAAAAGTCCTTTGTATTTGGTTTTGTAGTTCCCTCTTTTGCCGAACAAATCTGTCAAGTTAAAAATATATTCAAAAGCAATTCGTACAGAACCATGATAACCAGAAGTAAAGAAAAAAATATTTAAAAGGTTGAACAATTCCTGAAATATTTTGGGGAAATCATTTATGAATTTAAAAAGACTGTTTTGGTTTAAAACATCAGTAATCCTTGAAAAAAAAAAAGTTTTTTTCTTTTTAATAAATTTACAGACATTTCTAAAATTCTGTTTTCACTTTGTCATTATGATGTATGGAATGTAGATTAATAAGAAAAAATGAATTTAAACAATTGTAGTATCAGGCTGCAACATAACAACATTGAAAAAAGTGAAGGGGGTCTGAATACTTTCTGAATGC
>NW_015646677.1:519851-535844 GCF_001515625.1 Sinocyclocheilus rhinocerous | reverse complement strand
TCAGGCTGCAACACAACGACATTGAAAAAAGTGAAGGGGGGCTGAATACTTTCTGAATGCACTGTATATATATATATATATATATATATACATATGGGCTGTGTTTGAAACTTATAGTATATACTATAATAAGAATATGGTATGTATGATAGATTGCTGCTTTAAATTTATCTGTGGTGGCAACAAATAAAATGAGAAATGACACTCAGTTGTGTGTGTTAAAAGTTGCTTCAAAGTATCTAAATATTTTATTTTATTGTATTTTTATTTATTGTTTCATTTATTATTATTTTTATAATATTGTTTTTTTTATTTTGTTATTAAACCCCAAGAAATTCCCAATGTATTCATGATTAAAAAATGTAAGATGTTAGCAAAATTCTATTTAGTAAAAATTATAGTTAACTAAAACTAAAACCATAAGAAACATTTTCTTAATAAAATAATTTCTTAAATAAAATAACTTCAAAATTAAATAAAATAGAAAAAAACGATTTATTTCAGCTAGTTGCCAAGGCAACATTTTAAATTTTTTAGTTTAACTCAAAGCACTACAGTAACTAAAATACATTTAAAAAATGAATAAAAAATTATACAATTGCTAAAACAAATAATACAATTACTAAACCTTGAAGTATAATTAAAGCAAAAACAGAAAATAAAAATGATGATATGATAATATGAGCTATTAAATCTAATCTTTTGTTACAAATGCCATAAATATTTTTTTTCAAGAACAGGATATTTCTAAGAAGTCTCGTTTCGCTTCGCTTTCTTTCAGCCTCACCCTGCTTCATTCTACTACGTTAATAAATCATTAGCTCATCCATGAACATGATTTCTGCCCGAGTCCCGTCGGATTGCATCGGCTGTGGGGATGAAGACCACAACTCCCATGATTCCACACTCTTTGTTTGTTTTGAATACGTGCCCTCTAACGGCGAAAATTACATATTGTGCCTTTAAGTAAAGATCATGTTCCATGAAGATATTTAGTAAATTTCCTACCGTAAATATATCAAAACTTCATTTTTGATTAGTAATATGCATTGCTAAGAACTTCATTTGAACAACTTTAAAGATGATTTTCTCAATATTTAGATTTTTTTGCACCCTCAGATTCCAGATTTTCAAATAGTTGTATCTCGGCCAAATATTGTCCGATCCTAACAAAACATCAAACCATACATCAATGGAAAGCTTATTTATTCAGCTTTCAGATGATGTCTTGACCCTTATGACTGGTCTTGTGGTCCTGGGTCACATATAGAGTGTCTTACGCTGCTTTCCTTCAGGCCCGATCCGTCACCAGCTCCACGGATGCTGTGGGTTTTCACTAGGATTGATTTAAGCTTCCCTGGGCTATTTTCCTGGAAACAGTTAAGTCCAGATTAAATCACAGCATTTTTCCTTTGAAAGTCTTTTGGGAGCCAAAGGCACAACTCCATGTTGTTGTTTTCATTTAGTTTAACCTAATATATGCTGCATATTTTCACTTTATGTCTTTCATTCCCGTCTGTAAAGCATTTAAACGTCATGTTCGGTAACAGTTCAGTTGGACTATTATTTCTGAGGTGCTATTGTGATTTTCACCAGCTGATAAAACGGGCAAAAAAATCTCATAAAGCATTGAAGGAGGGACACAAAAATACAGCAGCTGCAAGCTTCACTTCATAAAACTGTCTGGCCTTTCTTCAGATCCGTCTTTTAGAGATCTGCTATTAATCTGTCGACGTCTGAGGTTCATTTGAGCTGAGTTTCTGTCGTTTCTGAGGGTCAGAGATGCTCATTTGCTTCTCCAGATGAATGTTGTGTGAGATCCAGACTGGCGTTCTGCGTTCATGCTTCAGATGTTTCCCTGAAGCTCAAGAAAACCTTCACAGCTCCACTGAGAGAAGAAAAGAGATTCAACATATTCAATATTCAGAATACATGCACTTTTATTACAGATGAGTGAGTTTCAAGAGGTCATGTTTTCATTTTTCCCAGCTGAAGTTCACTTATAATGTTAGTCAAGGATTTTTCACCTGCTTTCAGACCCTTGCGTTAATTAATTAGACTGTTTATGTGCAGCTTATATGACCTCGGTTATAATTGGTGAACCTGTTTCTGAATAGGAGGTACTTCAGATTTGAGTCTTAACCCAGCTAACAAATTTAGGTTATAAAAATGTGTCAAAAACATTCAAATGTCCAATTTTCTTGTCGTGATTATAATGCTCTTTAAAGGTTACAAAAGCATTTATTACAACGCTCTACTAACTTTATTTTCATGCAAAATATAAAGTTATTTTAACTTTTTTATTTATTTATTTATAATATTCTTAGAAAATAAAAATTATTATTAGAAAGTAAAAATAACATTATTTAAAGGTTACAAAAAACAAAATGTTTTTTACATTCTATAACTTTCCACATTATTTTTAATGCTTTTTTATATATTCTTAAACGTTAAAATGTCCAGTTTTCTTGTTGTGATAATAATGTTATTTAAAGGTTACAAAAAAAACATTTTTTACAACATTCTACTAACCTTTTCACCCCAAATTTAATGTTATTTGAAAAAAAAATTTTTATATCCGTGATCAGAATGTTCATTAAAGGTTACAAAAATGCTTCTTGGAACGTTCATCAAATATAAATAGCATCATCAGGACGTTCCAAGAATGTTGTTCTAAGAATGTTTTGTCTCAACGTCATGACAACGTATTAAATATTAAATAGTTACAAGAACATTCCATAAACTTTACTTTAAAAACATTAGTGAAAGTTGTGGGAATGCTCCCTGTTAGCTGGGTTCAGCCAAAAGAGAGTGTGACGATGTCACTGTTGGAATTTTTGAGCGAGTTGCTAAGTAACAGACTGTCAATCATAAACTCCCTCGTTAAATATTCATGAGCTGTGTGGAGTCATTCAGCATACAGTATGAAGACAGAGTTTCAGGAGTCGTGCTGCAGGTTTCATTGGTTCTGCTGTTTAACTGCGTCTCGAGCTCTTCATCTGAATTAGTAATGAAACGCAGTTTAATGCTCAGCTGACTTTCTATTAGTTGTGCTGTTTTCAGCCTCTCTGCTAATAAAGGCTGCTGTTTGATCAGATAAACATCCTCTCAGAGTGCAGTTCGTTTTCTGTGAGAGCGTCTTCATTCTCCGCTGTAGAGCATCTGTTCCTGGAGGACCAGCGGGAGACTCTGAGTGACCAATCAACTTTAATCTGATCTGTAACTCAGAGTCCAAGATATCTTTTACAACTTTACACGCTACTACAGCCTGCTACTAACTCTGTTTCTCTAGTAAGCTGTATGTACAGTATACTGTGCACAGAATGGGAATTAAATGTATGCACAACCTGCTATATTTGCATACATTATGCATACAAAAAATAGTATGCAGTATGTGTATATTGTGCATACAGTACACTACCATTTTGATCTTTATATGGTGAAAAACTTTAGAAAATATACCATTTTCTAAACTATAGTGAATAAACTGTGATATAATGTGAAAAATGTTGAATGAATTTTTGGTTTGACTATATATATATATATATATATATATATATAAGCTTTTGTTTAATTCATGGAAATAATGCACAAAAACCTAATGGTCCTACAAACAGGCTTTGTTTTTGTTTATGCAAAATATAACGAGTTATTTAGTTTTTCTGATTTTGTGGTGAAATAGTTATCTGATATTTTTTCATGAGTTCATCTCTGACCGTGTTTTTCTCGATTCCTTCAGTCTTGTTCTGTGGGTGATCTGGATCTGTGTTTTTCTTGCTCAGTTGGGTCTATGTTGGGTGACTAGTTTAGACAGGTCGGAACCGCCCCGTCTGCGTTTGAGAATCTGAGGATGTTTCATCAGCAGTGCTGAATCGAGTCTTAACCACGACCCGTTTTGCATGCTTTCTGTCTCTGTCTCTCTGAGTTTAATTGCCTTTGAGCGCGCGCACCTGCAATTAAGATGTCAGACGGTTGCGGCCCCCACGGACTCTCGCTCTCTCTCTCTCTCTCTCTCTCTCTCTCTCTCTCGACGATCGTCACCTCGCTCAAATCACACTCAATGCATTTATTTCAGTCTGTGGGAAAGCGTGGCTGTCCAAAACATTTTGCCATTAGCGTGATTATCTCGCGCCCGTGCGTCTGTCTCTCTGCAGATGCAGGTGAAGTAAATGTGCTGTCAGTCAGATCTGCGTTTACTGTATTTGCACACGCTGCTGTCAGTGTCTTGATGACAGATAGAGTCGCTTATGTGCAGTTAAAGTTCATATCATACAGTTTCCTCTCATTACTTTCCTGAGGTTCACTTCTCAAGGTTTCTTATTGTTATAAGCAAGAAGCATCAGTTGGTTTTTACTGCTGTGTTTAAAGATATAGTTCACCGCAAAAATGAAAACTGTCATCGTTTACTCACCCTCAAGTCATTCCAAACAGATAGGCTATGTATAGGTAGATGTCCTATCAGCAGCTGTTTCAATGCGCCGCTGTATTGACTTCACTTTCCCGCCGAAACATGCCCCCTCAGCCGGACTGAGAGGCAAAAGAGTCTGCCGCATGACTGGATTTAATAGAGAAGCTGTGAAAACATGAGTAAAACAATCGATAATCAGTTTAATCTAAAGGCTGTTGGACTCAATATAGTGTTCTTCACAACTTACCAAAGATCCAGTGGTCCATGGATATTGATATGCAGTCAGGAATCATGTTTCCTGACATTTATATGTGCCTGATTTCGACGCCGTACATAAAGCAAATTTGCCTGTGAACGCATTTTGTAAATACAAAATAGGTTAGTCTAAATCCGGGTGATCAATTTTATCAATGTTATATAAGCTACATCGTCATATCGTCCAGCCCAAAAACTTATATAGGCTAGTTTTTGTCAGTGTTTATTTAAAAACATCCAGTTATGCAGAATATAAGATGGTAAATATTTAATTGATGCGTTGTCAATACAATATATAACATTACAATATGATTTTACCAAAATTAAACATATTAACACAAAATGATATCTGCAAATCCGTGTTTCGCTGCCTGGAGTCCATTTGTTTCTGTGAATTGCAGGGATCCATTTGTTTCTCTTTTCTGTAGCTTCCAGCAGTCTGTAAAAATATGTCTCAGATTTCTTGTCAAATCCATTTGTACAGTCAATCGCAAAGCTCTTTCTCGTTTTAGATGTGTTTTGTGTGTTCTGTTGCAGCATTCACGCTGAAAACCAGTCTTTTTGCCACTCAGTGGGCAGAACCGCAGTCAGCAAGTTGCCTGTATGTCTGCAAGCTATACTCATGTATGAATATATCTGCAATAGACTTGAGCAGATGATTTAGCTAAACTGACACATTACGAAGCTGTTAGCTAACATGACATTTAAAAGGTACTATAGTTTAAAAGCCTGTAACACTGAGTTAATTTATATTAAAAACACAAACCAACGCATTCTTACCTGTGAAAGTTTACATTCCGGCAGTCTTTACAACCAGAGGCTGCGCAATGTTGTGGCATCTTGAAACTCATTTATTTTTATTGTGAGGGACGACACATTGACTGTTCCAAGATGGCGGTTGCGTTGACGTGTCTGGAGCGATTGAATTTGGCATCTACCTATACATATCTATGGTTCCAATCCTGTATGAGTTTCTTTCTTCTGTTGAGCACAGAAGAAGATATTTTGAAGAATGTTAGTGACCAAACAGACGCTTTACAGTCTAGTTTCAATAAATGCTTTTTTTTTTGTACCGGAGAGGACAATTTGAGTCCTGAGTGTTACAGTGTGTTTTATAGTGCGCTGAATTATTTAATTAAAAAAGATTTCTCATCTGATTACTTTTTAGCACTTTGTGAAGGGGTTTGGTCTCTTGAAGAGGAGAGGAGAGACCGCTGAGACGCTTGGGTTTTTATTAGAGCAGCTCTGTTTTCCCTGCACACTCTCTCTTTGTTCAGTCTCAGTGTTTTCATCGCTGTGATTCATGGCCGTTCAGTCCCTGTGCCATTATACTGAGACCAGATAAAACCAGAGTACAGGATAGCAGACCAGCCTTCACCATCATCATCATCATCATCATCACGTATCTGTGACCCCAAGTGATCCAGTCTCTCTCCTCGCGCTCTTGAGTTTGTGTTAATCATCTCATCTGGGCCCTCGAGTTGCTGTACGAGTGTGTGTGTGTGTACGTGTGTGTGTGTGTGTGTTGATCTTGACTCTTCCACTGAGAAACACTATTTAGAAGCTGCTGTTTCTCACTCTGTGCCTCAGTTCACATCCTTATATTTCACTGGTCACATGCATTTGAGTATATATGCTATTGGGACATACTATTTCAATTTTTAAAAAGCAGAAAACAAAATGGAAATAAATAAGGTGCCAAGAATGGTAATAAAAATACAAACTGTGCAAAAAATTGAATAAAATAAACAAAGTAGAAGACATATCATGTCATAAAATTGCATCTTAATATTATAATCCTTGTCATGTACTGCTTGCCAATGCACTACATTGTTCATTATTTATCATTATTCCAATTTTAGTTTTATATGCCTTACATTCCTCACCTTTTATGTACAACTGAGGAATTCTATATAGAACAAACTCAAACTTCTGTAAAATGGAACATTCCATTTGATCAATTTGCAAACATTATGGGAATGTTTTCGTAACTCACTGGGAACATTAGAAAAATGTTCTTTGAACATATTTTTATTAGCTGGGAAGTTCAAGTGGCAACGTCTTCTCAAAGTTAGAACAAATGTTCTTCTAGTAATGTTAATAAAACTTTTGGTCAAAGTTATTTGGTGTAACATTCTCAAAACATTTATACATTGTTCATATACATTGCACAAAAAATGTATACATTGCTCATGGAATGTGTGTGATTTGGGACGCTTTAATCTTGCGTAGTATACAGGTTAGATTGTGTGCAAATTGGACTAATGTTGTTTGTGTTGTCTGTGTCTGCAGGTCAGTTGCATGTTAGCGCTGACAGACAGACAGCCGCTTCACACGGTGACTCGAGGGTGATTTATCAAATGCAAGGCTGGTGTCTTAGATGTTGTTCTGCATCGCGCTCTTTCATTCGGTTTAAAAGCAGATAAACCAGTGCTTTTATACGCGACATCACGGTGCAGCAATTACAGCTATTCAGAGACACAAAGCCAACAATCGCAGGACATTTACAGATCTGAGGTTCACAGCAGCAATTACTTCAAGGGGCTCACAAGAGCGCCCACCTGGATTCAAACCCAAACAACACCTTCAAGTATTCTCTGAAGAAGAGAATCTCACGTTAGCAGAAAGAAACACGCTCCCGTAGCGCCACCAATGGGTGAGAGGAGCATCTCGAAGACACACATCAGGTGCTTCTGGATTCAGCTGAGGACGATTCTGAAGAAGAGATCTTAGTGTCTCAAACTGTGCTCGGATTGACCAAGATCCCAAAAGTCAAAAATCTCAATATTACCTCAAACATTTCTCATCAAATGATCAGTTGTATGACAACTGTTACCTCATTTGGTTCATAAATGATGAACTTTGCAATGTTGAGACTATTATTGAACTGAACTGAATCAGCATTGAATTTTGATCTGAATAACGATATGATTGCCTTCTGCTTTACAGCCGAATTGAATTTTTTGATAATTGATGACAATAAAAACAATAACTTTGACAAGTATTGAACTGAATTGAATCAATATGTAAATTAATTGATCTGAATAATGACACTTTTGTAAAGCTGCTTTACAGCTGAAATTGAATTTGTTTCATAATTGATGAACTTTGACAGTTATTGAACTGAATTGAATTGACATTGAACCAAAACTGAACTGAATAATAACTCTATTGTCTTCTATAAAGATGCTTTACAGCTGAAATTGAATTTGCTTGATAATTGATGAAGTTTGAGAGTTATTGAACTGAACCGAATCAACATTGAACTAATTTGATCTGAATAACAACACAACTATATTCTGTAGATCTGCTTCTACAGCTAAAATGTCATTTTTCAATTTGCAACATTGATTCTGTTATCGAAACAAATTGAATCAACATTAAGCTGAATAATGACTCTATCATCTTCTGTAAAGATGCTTTACAGCTGAAACTGAATTCTCTTTAAATCTGATGAATTTTGCAACATAGTTATTGAACCGAAATGAAGCAACATTGAACTAAATTGATCTGAATAATGATCTGAATATTGTCTTGTGAAGACCTGCTTTTGCAGGTGAAATTGAATTTTTTTCATGATTGATGAATTTTGCAACGTTTACACTTACTGAAATAAATTGAATCGATTTAACTAAATTAAGCTGAAGTCTAGAGCAGCTTTGCAGCTGAAACTGCATTTATTTCATAACAAATGTGTGAAGCTGCTTTGAAACAATCTGTATTGTGTGCTATAGAAATCAATGTGACTTGACTCATTTGGGTCTGTTTTTGTATCCTGAGGATTTTTAGCAGAAACATCTTTGATAAATATCTGAGAAGAGCGCTGATATTTTGCTGTGGACTCTGTCGTGTTTGTATTCTGTAGTGGTTGGATGCAGGGCTGTTCTGGGATCAGCGCTCATCCCTCATCCGCAGGTTCTTCTGTGTTTACCTGAGCAGTGACCCGTCGATACACTGATCTCAGAGCACCTGGGAAGCGTCTTGAGCGGATCTTGTCGTCCCGGGGCGTCCCGTGTGAGATCTGAGCCATCTGTGTGCCTCAGGACATTCACAGCATCTGCCGGCACTCAGTACAAACACAGCAGAGACCCGGAGCGCGTGTGATGTGTTTTAATCAGCCGCTGATGTGGGCCAGCGCTCGGTTAAAATCACACCAGCTGTTCTCATTCTGCTGCTGTTTCTCTCGTCTGAATCACCTGCTGCATCGACTCGCAAACAGCCGCCGCATTGCTTTTCTCTTCAGTTATTTATTGGCATCTGCTTCCATGAAGAATAGTTCTCCCAAAAGTGAAAATGTGCTCACCCTCAGAACATCCAAGATGTAGATGAGTTTATTTTGTCCCTCAGATTTGGAGAAATGTAGCATTGCATCAGTGTCTCCGCAATGGATGCTCTGCTGTGAATGGGTGCCGTCAGAACGAGAGCTGATAAAAACATCACAATAATCCACAAGTCATCCACAGCACTCCAGTCCATCAGTTAACATTTGGAGAAGACAAAAGCTGAGACAAATCTATCATTAAGACATTTTTAACTAAAATACAAGTCCGTAATCGTTAAAAAATATTTTTAAAACATTTTAGATAAAAACATTTAATGCTGGATTTGTTTCAGCTTTAGTCTTCTCCAGATGTTAACTGATGGACTGGAGTGCTGTGGATTACTTGTGGATTATTGTGATGTTTTTATCAGCTCTCGTTCTGACGGCACCCATTCACTGCAGAGCATCCATTGCTGAGACACTGATGCAATGCTACATTTCTCCAAATCTGATGAAGAAACAAATTCATCTACATCTGGGATGGTCTGAGGGGGAGCACATTTTTAGCACATTTCAGCAAATGTGAACAATACTGGCTGTCTTCATCTTCAGCATCGTGTCTTGCTTTTGTTTTGATTGTAAAGTGTGTTTGTGCGTCTTTATTTACAAGAAATTACACATTTTCTAAGTGTCCCCATAATGTTTGTGTAATGTGTGAACATGTGGTGAGGTTTGGGGGGGGGGAGCAGTTTGAGGTCAGTTTGCTGGACCCTTGTTATGTCTGAACTTCACATTCTCCTGCAGTCGGTCGCCAGTGAAAACAGCCGTTTGCTGGAACAACAGTCTCTGAATTCTGAGACTGTTTTCATGCAGCACTGGACGCTGATGTTAAATGTCCTGAAAAACAACACATCTCATCTAGATTCATATGAAGCAGAGTGTGTGTGGATTCATCCTGGTGACAAAACTATGTGACAAATATAACAAAACTTTTCAATTTGAGGTGCCCTCAAAGGTAAAATTGAAGTGTATGTATAGCCAAACTAAACAAAAATGAGAAATGCAGTCTTGGAAACCAGCTGAAATAAAATAAGTTTTCTTATATATCATAATAAAAGTTTTTTTTTCCAATATAATAAAATATATTTTATTTTATTTATATATTATTATTTCATTACAGTTAATGAGCTATATATATATATATATGGCTGATCTGTATGCCACAGAAAGCTGGTGCTGATGAATTTGGTGCCTTTGAGAAAAACAGGCAGATTGTGTTTGAGTTGTGATTATTTCCAGATGAAATACACACACACACACATTCCAGTCCCGTCAAAGAGGGAGGAGAAATAAGTAGTATGTTGAAGGAAGAGGGACAACAGGAGGAGACAGATGGGACCAGACTCTCTCTCTCTCTCTCTCTATGTCTGTCTGTCTGTATATTTACCGCTGAGCGCGACAGTCACTCGGCCTGACTGAGAAGCAGCGAGAGAAGAGGAGAAACAGCATGACGGCCCTCTGGATTCTGTCTGTGTCTGCGCTGATGTGTCAGATGTCCATCACTGCGTCTCTGCACTGGAGGAAAGGTACGACAGGAGACACTGCTTACATCAGATCACTCACTTACAGAGCATGAGCACTTCAAATCAACACGCTTCTGCTTAAATGCTTGAAATGAGTTATGTGGACACATATAAACTGCGCCAACAAAGTTGGGAAACATCTGAGGTCAAGATAGAAAATAAATAAAAATTTTGTTACCAAAATTCATATTTCATTAGAACTGAATATGTGGTTTCCAGAATACGGAAGCCCATGCAGAATAAAAAAAAAGTAATTTCGACTTTTAAATCTCACAGTTCTGACCTTTTTCTTGCAATTTTGAGTTTATATCTCACAATTCTGACTTTATTTTTCATGAACTCAGAATTGATATAAATTTTTTTTAAGTCAGAATTGTGAGATAAATTTGCAATTTGCAAGGCAAAAATCAGAATTATAAGATTAAAAAGTTGCAATTACCTTTTTATGTCTTTATGCATGGCAGAAAAAAATAGTGAGATTTAAATGGACAGTTCTTGTAACAAACAAAGTCCAAATTTTGAGACAAAATTTCAGAATTCAGAACAATATAGTCAGAATTGTAAGATGTAAAAAAAATAGCAAGAAACGAAGTCCATATTGTGAGATATAAACTCAGAATTGCTAGAAAAAAGTCAGAATTGTGAGATAAAAAGTCACAAATTAATTTTTTTTATTCTGTAATTTTATAATATGGTCTTCCAAACCAGAGTTATTATCTTTAACTAATAGCATTTTTTTTTTATCATAAAAAAAAAACAATGTAGTTAAGGCTTAAATGAATAAATTAAAAAATATATATTTTAGTTAGTTCGCAAGTAAAACATTACTTATTTTCATTCACTTTATGATGAAGTAAGGTCAAGGTCAAGTTTATTTATATAGCACCTTAAAAACAACGAGAGCTGACCAAGGTGCTGCACAGCTAAAACATCAGTAATGTCAACCAACAAAAGCATTAAGACAATATAAAATTTGAAATTTGTAGTCTCTGACTACAGAGTTAATTTGTTTGTCAAATTTTAATTCAGGATCAAACATAACTCCCAGATTTTTAACCTTTTCATTGATGTTTTCTTCAAAAGGGCCCAGAGTAGGTCTTAAATTATGTAAAAGGTGAGACGGGCCAAACAAAATAGCTTCAGTCTTTTTTTGATTCAACTGTAGGAAATTATTTTCCATCCAATTCTTGATGTCCTCTAAACAAGCCAGCAAGGAGGACACTGAATCAGAACCTGATTTTAGAGGAAAATAAAGCTGAGTATCATCTGCATAAATGTGGTATGAAACTTTACAAGACTCAAATATAAAACGAAGGGGGAGCAAATACAGGGAGAATAAAATTGGACCCAGAATAGAGCCCTGGGGTACCCCACAAGTGATGGGAACTGAGCTTGATGAAAATTCACCAATTTCCACCGAAAAACTCCTATATCTGAAATATGATGCAAACCAGCCTAATGCAGTACCACAAATGCCAACTTCAAGATTTAATCTTTTTAACAGGATGCGGTGATCTACTGAATCGAAAGCCACGCTCAGGTCCAATAATAAGAGAATAGTACAGTTACCAGTGTCTGCAGATAACAAGAGATCATTTACTACTCTTAAAAGAGCTGACTCAGTACTATGTTTTGCTCTAAAGCCAGACTGAAAAGGATCCAGAATATCATTAGAATTTAGGTAGAGGGAAACCTTTTCCAAAACTTTGTGCAGAAATGGCAGTTTTGAATTTAGCCTATAATTATTTAATTCAGTGAGATCAAGATTTGTTTTTTTGAGTAAAGGCTGGACCACAGCATGTTTAATATTACATACTGATAAAAAATGTATAGCCTGAATGCACTGTAAGTCGCTTTGGATAAAAGCGTCTGCTAAATGCATAAATTTAATTTTAATTTAATTTAATTTAAGGCAGGAAGGGACAATGCCTGTCTGTACAGAACCATTAATAATAGAAAGTAAGCTAGGCAAAACAGAGGGCAGAACATCCTTCAGCAGCTTTGTAGGAACATCATCACAAGAAAAAGTAGTTGATTTCATATTTAAAATAATGTCTGACAACTCAGAAAGTGAGATAGCTTGAAAGTTTGAAAACAGTGCTGCAAGTACTAAAATAACTAAAAATAAATTAAGTAAAACGTAAAAAAAAAGAAAAGACAAATACACAAACAAAATAACAAAAAAGTTAACGAAAATGAAAATAGAAAATCTAATTCAAAGTAATCTCAATGACAGTGAAATATCAGTGGTTTGACCTGCAGCCAGCGCTTGAGTCTCTGACCTCCAGAGGAACAAACACAGCAGACGTGATGGATGACTTGGTGTCTGTTGTTTGTGGGATGTGAAGTGCTAATCATGTAACACTGGTGACCTTGCGCTTTTACAGTGGAAGCGAGCGCTCGGTGGGATGGCGGGGGCTGGTGGTGCCGGTGGCTCCGAGTCTCCGTATATCTGCTCTGACATTTCATTAGAGTCCTCCGCCATCCAAGGGCGCGAGCCGGGCCTCTGGCATCTGTGTTTGGACTCAAAGTCAAGCGTTTTTGGGAGGTTTTGCTGGGATTTTATGAGCCGTAAGTGCAGCCGCTAACAGAGATGTTCAATTACTCCAGCGTTTGTAGGACGTTCACCTCCGGGTGGAATTTGGCAAAGCGTCCACCAAACAGTTTCCACCTCACGAGTCCTTTAATCAAAACAAAGTGCTAATGATACGCACTGTGAGTGTGTGAAATCACTGGAATAAACACCTCAAATAAAAGATCTTCATTGGCTCTTTGCAGCACTTTAGTTTCACTTTATGCCTCTCAACCTTCTTTTTTTTTAATTTATCGGGTTGTTGAGTCAAAATATGGTTCTTTTTTTTAGATTAAAGTCCTTAAAGTTACAGCACTGGTACGCATTTTTAGGAGTAATTCACCCAAAAACAACATTTACTCAATCTATGTTGTTCAAAACCTGCAGGACTTTCGAGTGAATGAGATTTGAGAGGAACGTTCTTCCAGTAACGTTAATAGAATGTTCGTTTAATAATGCTCTAATGATACGTTGTTAATTGAATGGGTTTTTTTCCTGAAACACTTTAGTTGGATGTTCGTCTAACGTTTTTTAAATGTTTAAGAATGTTAAGAGCATTCAAAAGTAACATTTCCATCATGTTTGCTAATGATAAAATGGAATGTTTGCAAAAGAAAAAAAAAAACGTTTTTTTTAAAACTAGACGTTTCTGAATGATCAGAGAACATTCAGAATGGGAACGTTGGCCAAACGTTCTTAGAACATACATACACTTATATGTGTTGTGTGTGTGTGTGAGACTT
The DNA here is from genome assembly GCF_001515625.1 of Sinocyclocheilus rhinocerous. Lineage (NCBI taxonomy): Eukaryota > Metazoa > Chordata > Actinopteri > Cypriniformes > Cyprinidae > Sinocyclocheilus > Sinocyclocheilus rhinocerous. The sequence goes on along the minus strand of NW_015646677.1, from coordinate 522,022 downwards.
AAGTGTCCAAATACTATATGACCAATCATAAGTTTGGTCAGTAAGATTTTTTTAATGTTTATGAAAGAAGTCTCTTCTGCTCACCAAGACTGCATTTATTTGATTAAAAATACAGTCAAATTGTTAAATATTATTACATTTTAAAACAACAGTTTTCTATGTGATTATACTGTAAACTGTAATTTATTACTATGATCAAAGCTGAATTTTCAGCATCATTACTCCAGTCTTCAGTGTCACCTTCAGAAATCATTCTAATATGCTGATTTACGGCTCAAGAAATATTTCTGATTATCATCAATGTTGAAAACCGTTGTCCTGCCCAATATTTTTGTGGAAACGATTCACAAAAATAGACGTCTTAACGTTATAAACGTTTTACAGTGACCTTTGATCGATTTAATGCATCCAGAATGAAAGCGTTAATCCTGCTGCACACAAACATGTGAAATATATTTCTGACCGTGAGTGTGCGGTTTATCTTTGAGGACACACACTGACACTTACTGAGGAAACTATAAAGCGTTTTCCTCATAAACATGTTTTCGTGAACTGACATCATTTCCATGGAAGTGCGGCGGTCACGAGGAGAAGGCTGGCGGCGGTAGGCTTTGGCTCGACTGTGTTTGTGGAGTTTTAAAGGTCAGTTTAGAGCAGGAGGATCAAGTTTGCGAAGGTGAGAGTCTGAGGACCCACCGTCACACATCTGCGGCTGATCGGTGCAAACAGATGTGGAATGTGTGTGATGCTGGCGACATCCTGAGCGGATCAAACACATGACCAGCTCCCGTCAACTTCAGCTTGTTTTTGGTTCAAGCCTGTTGTTCCTGCGAGTTTCCATAGTTTACAGTCTTCACTCAATAACTAGTTCATGTCACTTGCTAGTTGTTTGGATGACTAATAACCCATCCGTCCTTAACTGATATCATCCTGCATTATTCACAGTCAGAGATGCGTGTCTTTCGGCTGCAGGCCTGTAATGCAGATGTTAAACGCAGCCGTCATGATGGAACGAGACCAATCCATCAGCCGCTGACATGCGCAGAAGAGACGCAGATGCGCAGCTGCTGAACACATGCAAGTATAGGTCTCTGCAGGAAAGTAATGGGAGTTACTAGATCATGGCGTTTTTAGATCATGTTTCCTGATTGGCTGATGTCATAGTGACGGTAGGTTTAGGGGTGGGGTTAGGTAAGGGGGATCATTTTGATTGCATGATTGAGAAACACCCTGCAGTTTGAAAACACCCACAAATTCAGAAACGCCCACTTTTGCTCTGCAGAGACCTCAGTCTCAACACATGCGCTAAAACCATAGACTGTATAAAAACATGGACGTAGTGTCCGTGACGTCACCCGTAGATTTCCGAAGAGCGTTTTTGAAGCTCAAAGTGGGCGGAGCCGGCCGTCGCCATCTTGGCAGCGCGTCACCGCACGTCACTCCCGGATAATCGAAAATGGGCAAAGAGGCGGGAGCAGGTTGATGAAACCACGCCCACCTAGCTCGACAATGGTGACAGCAGCGGCAATCCACCTGTCACTCAAGTGGCCACGCCCTTAATTATGCAGAACTTTAAGTCTTAATATAATTTAAACGGGTGAGTTATAAAAAAATTCACCCCCCTCAGTTGTCATGAAGGGCAAAATTAGCTATATAGACCAAAATAATTTTTTGAACCAGGCTGTAAACATGTTTTTTTCTGCTGGAAAGTTGGGCTTTTTAACATGGGGAGTCTATGGGATTGACTCCCTTTTGCAGCCAGCCTCTAGCGGCCAGTTGACGAATTACAGTTTAAGTCACTTCCTTGTTGGCTTCACGAGAGAGAGCGGGAGGTTGCCGCTCGGCTAAAACATGTAAATCAGGAAATAAACAACACTTTGAAAACAACTGTAATTGTAACAATAAAAGACTTTTAAAATCAACAAAAATCTGTTCATTATTAACAAAGGTAATATATACGGTGAAAAATAAACAAAGGCAATGTAAACAAATTTTACATTTTGAATTTTTACAAATCGTAGCTTCACCAGAATGGTACGAAACTTGGTGACTTTTATGGCACTTGGTATGTGAACACAAAAAAAAATTTGAGGGCATGATTCGAAAAAGTTAAGTGGTCGTAAAAAAAATAGTCACACTCATGGTCTTCGGTCAAAAATGACCGACCATAG
>NW_015646677.1:513693-518746 GCF_001515625.1 Sinocyclocheilus rhinocerous | reverse complement strand
ACCATGAAATTCTCTCAAAATACAAAAGAAAAAAATATATTAGATTGATTTTACTGAAGAAAAAAAAAGTTACATTTCAGGTGTCCGATCACTTTTGACCGCGAAGACCATGAGTGTGACTCCCAAATGAGGAGCGCACAAGCAGGAACATTAGCTAAATGTTCTTAAAACAGAGTTTTGTTAACTGGGAAAGAATAAGTCATAATTTAAAGTTCACATTTGAATTTAAAGAATCACATTTGATGGTTTTTCATTGCAATAACTACATTTCTTCTTAGTTCTTAGTGTACATCAGGGTTTTATGTTACATTTTATGCTGTTAAAATAATGTTTATTGCATTATTTTAGTGTCGCTTGTTACCAGGATGCTGTTTTGTGTATGACATCATATTGCTTCTATATTTGCTTGTGTTGAAGTTTAATTCATCATGTATCTTTCTCTTTATCTCCTTACTATTAATGAGTTTGTCAGTATATTATAAAGGTAAAAAACACAATTCATTAATTTGATATCGATGAAATATGGTCAGTCTGTAAAACTTGAAGTGTTGCTACCATAACAGCTGCTGTTTTTACCTTAACTTTCATGGATTTTTTTCATTAAACTGACCCACTCCAACATAAACAACCCTCTCACATGCCTGCTTGTGTCTGAACATCACCAGTTGCTTTAGTCTGACAATCTGCTGGTTGAAGAAGTTCTTTTGAGGCGACTGCACTGCGGTAGAGAATCACTAAACCAGCAACACTTGTTGACTTGCTGTGAGAATTTCAGCTGAATCTCAGTGTGTGATCAGTCACATAACACATTACCCATGATCCTCTCTGTCTCTCAGCTCTGTTCCCATCAGCCTTCAGAGTGAAGCGAGGGACGCCAGCGCTGCTCAACCCCACGTTTCAGAAATCAGCGGAGGACGCCAGCCTTCTGTACGAGGTACGGCTCACGCTGGTGTGCAATATGCCGTGATATTTGCCCATAACAAATTCAGTGTATTTAATATGTCAACTCTTTCTCCAAGACAGCAGTGAGATTAAATGCAGATTCTAAGGCAACATCGAACAGCATTTGTAACCCATTTACTTTAGTCAAACTGATTAGATTTTTCAGTGAGACTTTTTACATTGGTTCTAAAAATGTTTAGAGATCAGGGTTATTATAGTTATAACTGAAACTAAAACCATTTAAAAAAAATTGTTGCTTGAAATAAAATAAACGTTAACTGTAATACAATAAAATATATATTTTTTTAAACTTTATATTTCACCTGGTTATAGTGAAGTAAAATTTAAAAATTTAAAAAAATAAAAACATACTCGTTACTTGAAATAAATTATTAAAAACTTATTTTATTTCAGCTAGTTTCCAAGTCAAAATGTCTTTTTCATTTAGTTTAACTGGTGTATTAAAATAAAAGTAGAAAAAATAAAACAAAATTGACAAAGTCACACAATGAAATTACTAAAAAGCTTAAATCAAATTAACATGAATGCAGAAAATATGAAAATACAATTAATTACAAATATTAACAAAAATTGTAATAGCATCTCAATGATACGAAAATATCACTGATGCCAAAGAGACATGTTTTCATTTTAATTTAGTGTAAGCTGATGTACTTGAATAACTAAAACTAAAATAAAAATTAATGAAAACTATATAGACAAAAAATAAAACAAAATAAAAATTAATGAAAACTGTATAGACAAAAAATAAAACAAAATATTAAAATATAACAAAAATGACAAAAACACAACAAATTTACAAAAATGGAAATTGTAAAAAAAATAAAATAAAAAAAAAAATCAAAATATTAATACAAACTTTAATAGTATCTCAGTGATACTACAAAAACACTGCCAGAAATATCAACAATGTCTCAAACTATATTCAAACTATCATGGCCAATATGTGCAATCAAAAGCTTTTTATTTGAGCTCAGAGAAGACTTAACACTTTCTGTCAAGCTCAGAATAGCTCTGTATTGACTGACTTGTGTCTGTTTTTATTTCTCACTAGGAATTTTAGCAGAAACTGAAGTTTGCCGAGCACTGAAACTTGTTTATCTGCCGTGTTTAATGTGCTTTTCAGCATCTCTGGTTGAATGAAAGAAGCGATCAATAGCTCAGCTAATACTAGCTCTTCATACACTTGAGTTTATTCGGTTATTGAGTTGTGCTGAGTTCTGCAATCTCCTGCGCTGTCAGATCCATCAGCTGAGAGATGCACCAGATCTCCGTTTAGATTCAATACAAAAAAACAAAAAAGACATTAATATTCCAGTAGTTTGGCGCTGAATGAGTCTGCATGATATCAGACACAAACTAAAGCCTGTCGATCGGCCTCATCACTCGCTAAACACAGATTGAACGAGACATCAGACTGAACTCTCATCAGAGATCAGATATGAGGCTCTGCAGAATCATTCAGAACAGCTGCTTTATTGAGCTCTCAGTCTGCTGAACGTCACTGAATCAATCTGAGCCAATCAAGAGTTCATTTGTATTCTGGTGCTTCTTTTAAAAGACGCTAAATATTCAGTAATATGATCAGTTTAACTGCACTGACACTATTAGATGAATTGAATTGAAACTAAACTGAGCTGGATAATGCCCAGCGAACAGGGATTGTTCTCAGAACTTTGGCTAATGTTCTGGCAAGTTTCCCTCAAAGTTATGAAGAAACGTTCTTCCTGTGGCATTAATAGAATGTTCGTCCAAAATATCTGGTTTTTAATAATGTTCTCAAAACATCAAAACAAAAACATTATTCATACATCATTCATGGAACATCTTTTCTGAAATGTTCAAAAGTTGCTACTTGATTCAGAACGTTCAGCGAACTTTCAATAGTAACATTCTCATAATGTTCAGAGAACGTTCCGTAACATTCATGTAAATGTTAGCAAAACTTTCTTTTTTGTTCGCTGGATTACAATCGCATTCTGTAGAGCTGCTTTATAGCGAAATCAAATTGATTTCATAATAGACCAAGTTATTAAACTGAACTGAATCAACATTGAACTGAATAATGATGCTATTTTCTTTGAGATGCTGTAATTGAATTGCAACGTTAATAGGCTACTGTTATTTTCCCAGGTAACAAAATTTGTTCTAAGAACGTTTTGCTGATGTTCCCATTTAGCTATAAAAGCATTCTTTTTTAAAGATCTCTGAACATTTTTTTGGTTATGTGAATGTTAAGGAAACATTCCATTTTATCATTTAGCTTTTGAATGTTCTCTGAATGTTCTGAAACAAGTAGAAACATTTAAAAAATGTTAGACAAATGGCCAACTGAAACGTTTCAGGAAAAAAAAAAAACATTCCATGAACAATGTATAAATATCATTTTTGTGGTATCGTTTTGAGAACATTTACTTGTGAAAATGTTATTTCTGAATGTTCTCTGAACGTTCCAAAAGTCCAGTTTATTTAAAAACGTTTTGAAAATGTTTTTTGGTTATTTGAATGTTGAATGAGAACGTTCCTCTTTTTCAATTTGGCAAACATTATGGGAATGTTACTTTTGAATGTTCTCTGAATGTTCCAAAATAAGCAGAAACGTTTCAAATATGAACATCCAACTAAAACATTTCAGAAAGAAAAAAAAACATTCCAAGAACAATGTATAAATAATGTTTTTGTGCTAATGTTTTGAGAATGATATTAAAGACCAGATAACTTTGAATGAACGTCCTGTTAACGTTACTGGAAGAATGTTTGTTCATAAATTTGATCTATAATAATCTGTATTGTATAAAGCATTATATAGGCTAAAGAAATGAGGTGAATCTCTTGTTATTTACAGTGGTTTTGTTTCACAGGTGTTGTGGTCGGGAGGGTACATGGATGCGGCGGACGGGACGCTCCACATATCCGATCAGGAGCTGGTGTCCATGAGGAAGCTAGAGCTTCTGGAGGTCCTGTGTGAGGACGTGCTTCCCAGAAGCCTCTCGGAGATCCAGCGGCTCAGTGCTCAGCTGGAGCTGCGGCATGGCTCGCTGCGGATGGACGACTTTGAGCGCACCGTCCTCACGATGGTGTTCACCGCTCAACAACTCCCACAAACCAGCCCCGGCCACCAGAGAGAGCTGTGGGCGAACGCACTCCTGCGACTCTATAAAGCCATTAAAGGAGACCTGCGGCCTGCAGATGACTGACAGACAGACACTGAGAGGAGCGGCTCACATCACATCAGTCCACTGCAGTGCTTCTCAACCCGGGGCTTGGGTTACAGGACTGTCCCGGCTAACAGGCAACATTCTGGCAAGCTTCTCTGAAAGTTATGAACAAACGTTCAGTCGCATGAATAGTAGCCTACATTCTTTAATAAGATTATCAAAACATTAGCACATTATATATTCGTTGTTCATGGACGTTTTTCTGAAACATTTTAGTTGAATAAATGATCAAATGGAACATTCCCTTAACATTCACTTAACCAAGAAAAAAATGTTTTTTAAACATTTAAAAAACCATGTTAGGAATGTTGAGAGAACATTAGAAAAACTTGAACATAATTTTGTTGGCCGGGTTCTGATCGCAGATATTAGAGGAAAAACAATGCTAAATGCAAATAATAAATGCATATAATCATATAGAGTCAAATTAGGTGATGTCAGTAATTGCAATGCAATTTATATTTATTTGCATGAATAGTAGCCTACATTCTTTAATAAGATTATCAAAACATTAGCACATTATATATTCGTTGTTCATGGACGTTTTTCTGAAACATTTTAGTTGAATAAATGATCAAATGGAACATTCCCTTAACATTCACTTAACCAAGAAAAAAAAATGTTTTTAAACATTAAAAAAAACATGTTAGGAATGTTGAGAGAACATTAGAAAAACTTGAACATAATTTTGTTGGCCGGGTTCTGATCGCAGATATTAGAGGAAAAACAATGCTAAATGCAAATAATAAATGCATATAATCATATAGAGTCAAATTAGGTGATGTCAGTAATTGCAATGCAATTTATATTTATTTTACATATTGTTTATAAAATTAGAAATAAATCATTTGAAAATAAATGATTAGGCCTAT
>NW_015646677.1:496792-513683 GCF_001515625.1 Sinocyclocheilus rhinocerous | reverse complement strand
GATGATGATGATGATGATGATGATGAACAAATGATCAAAACCCAGTGGATCAGACTCATGAATTCTTCCAAATGTGTGCGTTTGTCACGGGTCAATAGCGCCATCTGCAGGCCACGAATATAATAGTTTCCTGGCATTATAATAAGATTATATAAATAGGCTAGATTTGCAAGCTTTTTTCGTTTTTCATATCAGATGTTTGATTCTCAGGTTTATGACACTTTCTGATGTAAAAATTACTTTTATAAGAAGTTGTTTGAATAATGAATATGTACAACTGGATGTTTTTGAAATAAAATTTAAAAAATGTATTTGTTACTAGGGAAAATTCTGCGAAATAAATACAATAAAGGTGTATCTTTCAGGTGATTCATGATTATATAGATAGCTAGCAAGCTAGCTACCTAGATTAAACTAAATAAAAATCACACTAAACAAATCTCAAAACGTACATTGCCTAATATTGTAAATAAATGCAATATACGTAACGTACTACATCGTTCTGGTGATTAATGATAGATAGATAGATAGATAGATAGATAGATTAAACGAAATAAAAATGACAATAAAAGGTTCTAAAAGTTTACACTGTCTGAAGGGTTACAGTAACATGAAATAAACATAAAGTTAACTTGCATACAAGCGGCGTTTATTAAACGGGTTTAAGCTAAACATTGGAGGTGTGTTATGTATTCATTTTAGGGGTATATTTACGTGTTATATGTATTTATCTAGGTTTGCGATTTTATCGGTTTTTTATCCTCACGTATTTTTGAGGTGGATAATATTTTTTTGATCAGGCACGTTTGGGGACGCCAAATTCAGGGGTCCTAATATTGAAAACTATCAAGCGCCGTCATTTACAGATCAAACTTATGAATATTAACACAAGCACATGAGGTAAGACTGACATTTCATTCAAAACACAACAGTGTTCAAATGACTGACGGAAAATCTCTTTGTTTCTACCATTTCCGTCTGTTTGCGGCATAAACGTGTTGATATTTGACCTATGTGCGGCCTCAAACAGCTAACGGCTAATGCTAATTCGCAAACACTCAGTTAAAACATCAAATCGCTTCATAAAAATGATCGCACTTCTGTTATATATGAACTGCATATTATAAAGTTAAATTATACTGAGATGACAGTGACAGACAGTATTTGTCTGGTTTATTTGGCCGGCTTTCGTTAATGCAGCGGTTGCTGATTGTTTTTATTTGGTCGATGTGTTTGTTCCTTGTTTTTTTGTTTGTTACTGAGAGTCTTTATTAGGTCAGAGAACGGCATACAAAGTAGGATACGTGTGTGAATGTGGTTTGAGCCTGCGAACGGAACCGGAATGCGGCTGAATTTGAGCCTGCAGCTGTATGTAGATCAGACATCAGAGTCTAGTGTTAATGAAGCACACACCTGAAGCTGATCACCTGAGCGTGATTGACAGGTGTGTTTCAGGAGCGGCACGTGCTGAGACCACCTGACCTGGACTACCGCAGTATTTCTGCATTACATGTATGAAATAAACAAATCAAATAACCACGGCATGGCCAAACTGTGGGGTATACAACCAGAGCAGACTGAGATGATATATCCCATAATGCAGTAGTACCGTACAAGTACAGATTATCCAGAGTGACTGACATTTTTAATGAATTTGATCTGATAATAGTTTTTCAAATTTGATTAAATGTGCAAAACTTAAAAACAAAATAAAATGAATACAGCATAAATTTAAAATATAGTTAAAAATTTGATTAAAAGTGGAAAATCTTGTTAAAAAATAAGTATTCTGTATATGGTACATTGTTCAATGCTAAATTTGATTAAAATTTGACTGCAAAATATAAAAAACAGTATGCTCTTACAAATGTTTTTAAAAAAAGTATGCCGTATACAGTAGCAAAGTTTGTTAAAAATGCAAAATATTTTTAAGAACAGTATGCCATGTGCAAAAATTTATTACAAGTGCAAAATATTTTTTTAAAAATGTATACAGTGTAATATTTTTAAATGTAAAATTTTGATTAAAAGTGCAACTTAAGAAAAATAAAAATGTTTTAAGAAACAGTATGCTGTATACACAACAATGTTTTTTAATGAAAATTGTTTTATATTTTATTATTTACAGTATAATTTTTCAGTGCCAAATTGTTTTCAAAAACGTTAAAAAAAAGTATTCCATGTGCAAAATTTGATAAAAAAAAGTGATTTTTTAAAAGTGTGTCATATGCAACATTTGATTACAAGTGCAAAATATATATTTTTAAATGCTGTATAGAGTATAATATTTTAAATGCAAAATTTAGTTTAAAAATGCAGAAAAATGTAAAAACAGCATGCTGTGTACAGTATACTGTATTTAATAAAAAAAATTTTTTAAATGTGTGCCATATGCAAAATTTCATAAAATATTTTTGTATACAGTATATTTTTCAATGCAAAATTTGATTAAAAATGCAAAATAATTTTAAAAAACGTATACAGTGAAAAACGTATACAAAACACAGCCCTTGACTTTCTATGTTTGTATTTATTAACAGATACGGTTTTATTGTTCTGTTTTGTTTTGCAGTAGCAGTATGCCTGCTGAACGTAAGAAGTCCGTCAACATGGAGGAGAGAGAGACGGGCTCCTTCAGCAACAAGGACAGAGACGCAGACAGACAGGCCGCCGCGTCCCGCGACAAGAGCAAAGACGAGACCAAGATGAGCGCGAAGAAGGACGGAGGCAAGACGGCGGAAGATAAGAAGAGACGGGCTGAGGAGGACAAGAGGAAGAGGGAGGAGAAGGAGAGGAAGAAGAAAGAGGAGGAGAAGCAGAGGGCAGAGGAGGAGCAGAAGAAGAAAGAGGAGGAGAAAAAATTTTTTAAATGTGTGCCATATGCAAAATTTCATAAAATATTTTTGTATACAGTATATTTTTCAATGCAAAATTTGATTAAAAATGCAAAATAATTTTAAAAAACGTATACAGTGAAAAACGTATACAAAACACAGCCCTTGACTTTCTATGTTTGTATTTATTAACAGATACGGTTTTATTGTTCTGTTTTGTTTTGCAGTAGCAGTATGCCTGCTGAACGTAAGAAGTCCGTCAACATGGAGGAGAGAGAGACGGGCTCCTTCAGCAACAAGGACAGAGACGCAGACAGACAGGCCGCCGCGTCCCGCGACAAGAGCAAAGACGAGACCAAGATGAGCGCGAAGAAGGACGGAGGCAAGACGGCGGAAGATAAGAAGAGACGGGCTGAGGAGGACAAGAGGAAGAGGGAGGAGAAGGAGAGGAAGAAGAAAGAGGAGGAGAAGCAGAGGGCAGAGGAGGAGCAGAAGAAGAAAGAGGAGGAGGAGAAGAGACAGCAGGAGGAGCAGGAGAAGAAGCTCCTGGAGGAGGAAGCCAAACGACAGAAAGAGGAAGAGGCTGCACAGCTCAAGTAAGAGGGCTGGACAATGTAGCACAAATTTCTCTGTATTTTTTCCAAAACACTAAAGGAACATTTAAGGTCATATTTATTTCAAATCAAATTTACCAATATAAAAATAAGAAATATAAAATATGACTAAATATAAATATAAAAAATTTAAGCTTCCTACAGAAAGTTGTGATTGTTGCAACAAGAAACCAAGTTCTTTGAAAAATATAATTTTCAATACAGCATTCTGATTAAAGCTCCACGTTTTATATGTTGTTATATTAAAAAAATGTTGTTTATATATTTTTATGTGTTTTTTTTAAACCAGTCCAAATTGTTACTTTTAAAAATTAATTTGAACTAATATAAATTTTTTTTAAATGCAATTCATCTAGTTCCAGGAATAAAATAGGAAAATATAAAAATAAAAACGAATTTAATCAAAATGCGCGGTTTTGCTTTGCATGGTTATTATAGTTAACTAAAACTAAAGCCATAATAAACATTTTATTACTTGAAATAAAATAAAGATTAACTGAAATGAAATAAAATATTTAAAAACTTCAAATTCATCTAGTTCCAAGAAAATTGCATTTTCTTTTAATTTTCCTTGATGTACTAAAATAACAAAAACTACAAAATGAAATAAAAAATATTAAAACTAAATGGACATATTGATAAAACCAAAAAACTGATAAAAATGACAAAAACACAAACAATTTTGAAACTTAAAAAAAAAATTCAAATAAAAGCAGAAATTTTTTAACATTTATTTCAGTTATTAATAAAAATATAATAGCATCTCATTGCTACTAAAATGCTTTGTAATCACAGTTTGTTCTTCGTGTCTCATCAGGGAGAAAGAGGAGGCGGAACAGCTCCAGCAGGAGGCGTGGGAGCGTCACCACGGCAGAAAGGAGCTGCGCGTGAAGAACCAGCACGCGCCGGAGACGCGTCCCGAGGAGGCCTTCTTCAGCCGCCTGGACTCCAGCCTGAAGAAGAACACGGCGTTCGTCAAGAAGCTCCGCACGCTCACGGAGCAGCAGCGCGGCTCGCTGTCGCAGGACTTCGACTCGCTCAACCTCAGCAAGTACATCGGCGAAGCCGTGAGCTCCATGGTGGAGGCCAAGCTGAAGATCTCGGACGTGGGCTGCGCCGTGCATCTCTGCTCCCTCTTCCACCAGCGCTACACTGATTTCGCACCGCATCTCCTCGCCGCCTGGAAGAGACACTTCGAGGCCAGGAAGGAGGAGAAGTCGCCCAACGTGAGCAAACTGCGGACCGACCTGCGCTTCATCGCCGAGCTCACCATCGTGGGTCTGTTCACGGATAAAGAAGGGCTGTCGCTCATCTACGAGCAGCTGAAGAACATCATCGGCTCCGACCGAGAGACGCACACTCACGTTTCCGTCATCATCAGCTTCTGCAAGCACTGCGGAGACGATATCGCCGGGCTGGTGCCGCGGAAAGTCAAGAACGCGGTGGAGAAGTTCGGCTCATCCTTCCCTCCCTGTCAGATCATTAATGCGGAGAAACAGCAGCCTTTCCAGAACCTGCTGAGAGAATATTTCACCTCTCTCACCAAACACCTGAAGAAAGACCACCGAGAGCTGCAGAACATCGAGAGACAGAACAGGTCAGTCTGTATATAGACCCTTTTCACATTTCAAGGTTCGCAGAAGCAGAAGTCTTCCATTTACACAATGTTAATAACTGTGGAATTGTGTCTGTAAAAAGGGTCTGTTAGGGGTGGGAATTGTTTGCAATCTCACGATTCGATTTGATTTGATTATTGACGCCACAGAACTACCTTCTAGAGGCCATAATTTCTGGAAGTTTTTGTTCTGCATCTTTCATAGCGTTTAATGTGAGTCTCTAAGCATGTGTGCATCTTCTTTTATGTCAATTTCATATATTTAATTAATGAATTCAGTAAGAATAATATGACACAATCTGACTGTAAAATATATTTAAAAAGTAATAAAAAAAAAAAAGAAAAACGTATTTCAGCTAGTTGACAAGGCAGCATTTATCTTTTTTTTTTTGATTATATATGAAAATAACAAAAAATGAAATAAAGAATAAAAACGTAGAAATGTTAAAAAACAATAATAAAATTGACAAAAGCACCCAAGAAAGTTACTAAAACTTTAACTAAACTGAAAATTGAAAAATAAAAACTACTTCAAAATTTTAATTAGAAACTATAATAAAATAAAACTAATAAAAATGACCAAAACTTTCCAATTAAACTGACAGCAGAAAATATGAAAATAAAATCTAATTAAAAATATTAATAAAAGTATAATAAAATTAAACTAATAAAAATATTGAAAACACTCAACAAAATGATTAAAACTTTAACTAAAATGAAAACAGAAAATATAAAAATAAATCTAATTCAAAATATTAATAAAAAGTATAATAAAATAACACTGATATTTACACAGGCTGTTTAAGTAAACTCATAACTGGCATAAATGCATTTACTTAAATGAATCCCTATCTAATCCATTTACTTAAATCTTAATGAGTGAGTCATTGAATCATTAACTCAATGATTCGTTCAGTCCAGCTGATCCCTTCAGAAAGTCACTCCTCTTTTTGAGGAGTTATTCACTCAAGCGATTCATTCAAAAATGCAGATTCAGAAACAGTGCTGTGTGTTGCTCTGAGATGTGCTTCTGCTTCAGCTTTGGAATTATTTTCATTGACTGCATTTGAATAGTAATGGTAATGTTTTGTGTCTCTGTGCAGGCGTATCCTGCACTCTAAAGGAGAGCTCAGCGAGGACAGACATAAGCAGTACGAGGAGTTCGCCACCTCCTATCAGAAGCTGCTGGCGAACACGCAAACGCTGGCTGATCTGCTGGACGAGAACATGCCTGAACTTCCTCTGGACAAAACCGTCCAGGAAGGTGCGACAGTCGGCACGACTTCATCTGTTGAGAGTTTGTCTTGGCATGCGCATGATTTGTTGTAGGGCTCAGCTGAAAAACGAAATTCGAATTTTGTACTTAAATATTATCAAAATTTGATTTATATTCAAATTTAAAATGCATAATTTCAGTTAGGGTGAAGAAAAGCTTTTGGCTTCTCTTCTGAGGCCACAAGATGGCGCATCGAGCAAAATATTACTAATGCACGTTTATTCAAAGCATAAGATAACATGACTATCTGTGAAAAAAGTGCATAATGTTTAAAATAATGTTTATAAACCGATTATAATTAATTAAGTTGCTTCATCAACTATAAACAAAACAGCATCATGTATGTATGCATAGTTTAATACAAAGGGCGATATATGTTAAATTGCATGAATTTTACATGGCTTTCTAAACATGCGGCTCTTTTGTGTGAGACGCGAGTGCAACAGTAATAGATGTCCGTCTAGAAAATGCGCGAAATATGTTTTCTGTGTGAACGGCTTGGTTTCAGTTTTGACTAAAACAAGATCTTCTCTGCATTGATGTTCTCTTTTTCCGCAATATTTTTCATGAACAACGCAGCAGCGCCGCATCTAGTGGCTTCAACTGGACAGGCTAACAAAAACATTAAAATGCAACGAAACTTATATCGTCATTGCATCTCGTGCATCACTGATAAGGCTTCCTGATGCACACCTAAAATTCGAATGCAACGTTTTTGCATTCGAATGTGGATTTTTATTTTAAATTCGACGAATATTCGAAATTCGAAAAAAAATTTGTCAGCCCTAATTTGTTGTTGATTTGTGTGGCAGAACACGGTCCTGGCATCGATATCTTTACGCCGGGGAAACCGGGAGAGTACGATCTGGACGGAGGGATCTGGGAGGACGAGGACGCGCGTAACTTCTACGAGAACATGGTGGATCTGAAGGCGTTTGTACCTGCTATCCTCTTCAAGGACAACGAGAAGAGCAGCCAAACCAGCAAAGGTACTGAATGCTTTCACTATTACTTATATACTGTCATAGTATTTATTAATATTTAGAATTAGCTTACATTTTTCCTTTTTAGTAATTGTTAGTAATTTACTTTTTAATAGTTATTGCCCCCCCATTTAGCATTTATTTAATTTCAGTTGTAGTAATGTTAGTACCAGTGTTGTTTTAGTATCATTGAGTTATAGATTATAGTTTTTATTAATATTATAAATCAGTTTTTATTCATACATTTTCTGTTTTACATTTACATTTAAATTTTATTTAGTCATTTTTACTAATTTTATATTATTATCGTTTTTTATATTTTGAATTAGTGTTTATTTTTACATTTTCTGTTTTTATTTTCATTCTAGTAAAATTAGCATTTATTTTGTTGGGTGGTTTCGTCATTTTTAGTAGTTTGTTTATATAGTTTTTTTGAAGTATGTGAAGCATTATGTGGTCTTTGTTGTTTGTGTGCAGAAGCACGAGAGGGAAACAGCACTGAGGAGTTGGAGATGGAGTTGGAAGCGCTGGACATCACTGATGAGCCGATAGATCTGGACGCAGCCGACGAGACTGAAAGTGAAGAACTGGCCAAAAAGTTACTGGATGAGCAAGGTAAACTTGCTTTCTCAATGAAACACACTGATCAATGCACCTCCAAAACCTCCAGAGGGCACTGAAGGGGAAGTGCAGGATCTTTCCAGCAGCCCGACTTTATCTGTATTTTGCTTTTTTCCCCCTGTAATTCTTTATATGTGCAGAATCATTATCATAAGTCAGTGTTTGAATTGTCATGTCATTTGTGTGTGTGTGTGTGTGTGTGTGTGTGTGTGTAAATGTCAGTAAAGCTGTTGTTTGTGATGTCTGACAGTCAGTGGTGTGTTTTGTGTGTGTGTGTGTGTGTGTGTGTGTGTGTACAGAGCAGGAGGATGAGGAGGCCAGCACCGGCTCTCATCTCAAACTCATCGTGGATGCTTTCATCCAGCAGCTCCCAAACTGCATCAACAGAGACCTGATTGACAAGGTAATGAGTTAAAACACACAAAACACACACACACACACACACAACAGGTTTGTTTTTGTGAATTGTGGGGACATCCCATAGGCGTAATGGTTTTTATACTGTACAAACTGTATGTGCTATTGCCCTACACCTAAACCTACCCCTTACAGGAAACTTTGTGCATTTTTACTTTCTCAAAAAAAACTCACTCTGTATGATTTATAAGCCTTTTGAAATATGGGAACATGGGGTAATGTCTTCATAAATCACCTTCTCCTTGTAATACCTTCATACCCATGTCATTAACAAATTTGTGTCACAAAAACGCACACACACACACACACACTTCAACTTAAAACTTCTTCAAATGTAATTTTTATTCTAATTTTTTCATTGAATACTTTTATTTTATTTCATATTTAGATTTTAAGTTTTTATTTTTGTATGTTTTTTAAAGCTTTACATTAAATACTTTTATTTTGTTTATTTTTTCAGATTTCATTTTAGTTTTAATAATTTTATTGTGTTTTTATCATTTTATTAGGTTATTAATATTTCTATTTATCTTTAATTTTTTATTTTTTTCAGTTCTATTATTAAGTTTAGGTTTTTCATTGAACATATTTTTTGTTAATGTTTTCATTTTATTTTAGTCATTTTGTTATGCTTTTATCATTATGATTGTTGAAAATACTTTTTAAAATGTATATTCAATTTATATTATTTTTATATTATTTCAATTACCTAAAACCTTTTTTTTTTTTTCTTCTCACATTGGGCTGATGGGTTGTTATGCCTGTTTTGTGTTCAAACGTGTTCCTGTGTGTTTTCAGGCTGCTATGGACTTCTGTATGAACATGAACACCAAGTCCAATCGCAGGAAGTTGGTTCGAGCTCTTTTCACGGTGCCCAGACAGAGGTGTGTGTGTGTGTGTTTACAGCATCTGTAGATGTGAACACTAGATGGAGCCAGGGCTCTTGAGTTTTCAGTCATTTGATCTCATCAGGTGTTCATTCAGATGGGTTAAATGGCTGTGCATTAATAATTTGACGTCTGTGTGTGTCAGACTGGATCTGTTGCCGTTCT
Source organism: Sinocyclocheilus rhinocerous (assembly GCF_001515625.1). Taxonomy (NCBI): domain Eukaryota; kingdom Metazoa; phylum Chordata; class Actinopteri; order Cypriniformes; family Cyprinidae; genus Sinocyclocheilus; species Sinocyclocheilus rhinocerous. The sequence goes on along the minus strand of NW_015646677.1, from coordinate 504,271 downwards.
ACGCTCGTCTGGTGGCCACTCTACACCCGTGTATGTCTGACGTGGCTGAAGACCTCTGCTCAATGCTCAAAGGAGATTTCAGATTTCATGTGAGTGTGTTTCTCATTAGCTAAAGGCTATCAAATGAGGTATTTTAGTACCAAAACAAGCTATTTTAGAATCAGGATGCCCTAAAATGCTGTCTCGGTCTGCAAGTCACCAGAAACCAGTTTCACACAAATAACACATGAAAGTGAGTGTGTGTGTGTGTGTGTGTTTCTTACAGATCAGAAAGAAGGACCAAATCAACATTGAGACCAAGAATAAGACAGTGAGGTTCATCGGGGAGTTGGCCAAGTTCAAGATGTTTTCCAAAACGGACGCGCTGCACTGCCTCAAGGTGAGCTGATGACACCTACAGTGTGTACTAACTAGGGATGTCAGCAGTAGTGCTTGACTATGAATAAAACATCTAATGATAGCAGTCTCTGTTAATTTGATTTGTTTTTATTTCATATGTACTATAAATTAAAGAGGGAGTTCAATACAGTGTAACTATTTTATTTTTAATAACTATTACAAATAATTTTTTGTCATTGAAAATATAAATATTAGATGAAAAACTTAAACTTTAAAAGCTATAAAGCAAAATTAGAAATGTTAATGCAATTAATAAGGGACCTAACTGAAAACTGAACAAACTAACCAGCATTTTTATAGTTACCTATAACTAAAACTCAAACCATAAGAAAAACTTTTGTTGCTTGAAATACAATTCAAATATTAAAAAATTATATATGTATTCTTATTTCTTATTTTAACTTGAAATACTGAAATAGCAAAAAAATTCTATAGACATAAAAACTATCTAGAAAAAAATAATAAAAATGACTTAAAAGAAATTAAAATAAAGATGCAAACAGAAAATATTCAAATGAAAATATATTCAAAATATTAACAAATATTACAGTATCTCAATGATACTAAAATTACATTGGAACGAACTGATAAAAAATAAATATGTTTAACTTGAAGTACTAAAATAACAAACTAAAACTGAATTTAAAAAAACTGAATTTAAAACTGAAATGACAAAAAACACAACAAAATTACTAAAACTTTAACTAAAATTAAAATTGTAACAAAATATAAAAATACCCTAAATATTAATAAAAACTATAATAGTGTCTCAATGATGCTAAAATTACACTGGAACTAACTGATACATAAAATAATTTTAAATTGAAGTGCTAAAAGTACTAGGACTAAAACTGAAATAAAAAGATATTAAACATATTTAAAAAAAACTAATAAAATGAAAAATATACATAAAATTAATACAACTTTTTTAACTAAAAATTTAAATGAACTGAAAATATAAAAAACTTTATATTATAAATTTGTAATGTAATAATAGCATATTAGTAATACTAAAATAACACCGGTTCAGTAGCATTTTAGCTTTGCTGTGATATTAAAGTTCATGTGCTGATAACATTGACTGCTGAAACTTTTGTGTCATCATATCCTCAATACAGACATTTATTCCAGCATCTCTAACGCTCTGTGTGTGTTTGTGTTTGTGTGTGTGTGTGTGTGTGTGTTTGTGCAGATGCTGCTGTCTGATTTCTCTCACCATCATATTGAGATGGCCTGCACACTGCTGGAGACGTGTGGACGCTTTCTCTTCCGCTCCCCGGAATCTCACCTGCGCACGAGCGTCTTACTGGTCCGTCTTCACACAAACAGACACACAAGCATGCAAACCTGCAGCCGCCCTCTTCATGCTGTTGATCGTGTGTGTGTTCACAGGAGCAAATGATGCGTAAGAAGCAGGCTCAGCATCTGGATGTGCGTTACGTGACGATGGTGGAGAACGCCTATTACTACTGCAACCCGCCGCCGATGGAGAAGACGGTGCGCAGGAAGAGGCCGCCGCTGCAGGAGTACATCCGCAAACTCCTCTACAAAGACCTGTCCAAGGTCACCACTGAGAAGGTGCGTCACGTATGCGGTGGACGCAGGGGTACCGCATTTATTTTGTGGCCCACATCATGCTAAATATGAACATATATTTATTCATTTGTGGCCAAAAGAAGCGTGAACATTAGGCAGTGTGATTGTAATTTTGCGTCAATTTAGTCACTCCTGACATTTAGCAGTGTGTATGTGGTCATTGTCCTATTAGTAGCTTGAAAATAAAACTTAAAACTGTGAATGAAAATAAAACTTAAAGTTATTAAAATTGTGAATGAGTTATATAAAGAAAGCAACCTTTATAATCACTGAAGCTGTCAAACACTTCAGTTCAGCGCTGTATAAATACAGTATATGTATATATGTAATTTTTTTTAGAAAATACATAAATATACAATTATATTAATAATATATAAAATTATTATATTTTGTAAAGTTGTAATACTAGTCTACATATTATATAAACTAATTTTACATATACAATTTAAATCATATTACAATATATAAAATATAAAAATACTGCAATAACTAATATATTATGAAAAATTATTGTAAATACTTTAAAAACACATTAAAAGCATGAATATATTATAAAAAAATCTTAAAATGTACATTTTATTATATATTATTATAAAAGTATCTATTGTTTAATAATAGTGTGTGTGTGTGTTATACTTTTATATATAGTAAAAGAATAAATGCATATATAGTAGAAAATACCTTAAAAAAGCAAAATATAAAATTGTATGTATCTTATTATTATATAGTATTATTAAAGTATCTATTATTTAATAATTGTGTGTGTGTGTGTGTGTGTGTGTGTGTAGTAAAGTATAAATACAATGAAAAATTATAATATATAACATAACAACAATATATATATATATACAGTGGGTACGGAAAGTATTCAGACCCCCTTAAATTTTTCACTCTTTGTTATATTGCAGCCATTTGCTAAAATCATTTAAGTTAATTTTTTTTCCTCATTAATGTACACACAGCACCCCATATTGACAGAAAAACACAGAATTGTTGACATTTTTGCAGATTTATCAAAAAAGAAAAACTGAAATATCACATGGTCCTAAATATTCAGACCCTTTGCTCAGTATTTAGCAGAAGCACCCTTTTGATCTAATACAACCATGAGTCTTTTTGGGAAAGATGCAACAAGTTTTTCACAACTGGATTTGGGGATCCTCTGCCATTACTCCTTGCAGATCCTCTCCAGTTCTGTCAGGTTGGAAGGTATACGTTGGTGGACAGCCATTTTTAGGTCTCTCCAGAGATGCTCAATTGGGTTTAAGTCAGGGCTCTGGCTGGGCCATTCAAGAACAGTCACAGAGTTGTTGTGAAGCCACTCCTTCGTTATTTTAGCTGTGTGCTTAGGGTCATTGTCTTGTTGGAAGGTAAACCTTCAGCCCAGTCTGAGGTCCTGAGCACTCTGGAGAAGGTTTTCATCCAGGATATCCCTGTACTTGGCCGCATTCATCTTTCCCTCGAATGCAACCAATATATATATATATTTATTTATTATTATTTATTTATTTATAAAATGCACATCATTTAAATTAATTAATGTTTGTATTATATTTATTTTAGGCTGTTCCCAATCTACAAAGACACAAAAAAACAAGCAGAATGCTGGAGGAGTGCATTGAGCTTTTACTTGTGTGTAAAATCAGTTTTGTTGTCTGTAGGTGTTGAGGCAGATGAGGAAGCTGTCCTGGCACGACCCTGATGTGAAGAGTTACCTGATCTGCTGTATGATCAACATCTGGAACGTCAAGTACAACAGCATCCACTGCGTGGCCAATCTGCTGGCAGGACTGGTGGCGTATCAGGAGGACGTGGGCATTCATGTGGTGGACGGCCTGCTGGAGGACATCCGCCTCGGCATGGAGGTCTGTGTGTGTGTGTGTGAGTTTGTGTGATGTAAATGTATCTACACTACCAGTCAAAAGTTTTTAAATATTTAAATTTTTTAATGTTTTAAGTCTCTTCTGCTCACTAAGCCTGCATTTATTTGATCAAATACAGTAGAAAAAAGCTAAACAAATACAGTACAAATAGTGAAATATTTTTACAATTTAAAATAGCTGTTTTCTATGTGAACATATATTAAAATGTAATTGATTGCTGTGATAAAAGCTGAATTTTCAGCATCATTACTCCAGTCTTCAGTGTCACATGATCTTCAGAAATCATTCTAATATGCTGATTTGCTGCTCAGGAAACATTTCTGATTATTATCAATGCTGAAAACAGTTGTGCTGCCCAATATTTTTTGAAAAAACTATGATACATGGATTATTCAGGATTGTTTGGATTATTTGGATCTTTAGTTCAGTGTTGATTAAGTTTAGTACTAATATAGTAACTAATTCTATAGTAACTTCTAATTATAGTAACTAATTATGTGACATTAAAAAGAGAGGCGTTTAATTGCATTTGTCAGTGCACTTATAATAATAGAAAGCAAAATCATCAATGATGTTAACAACGTCATATAGATTCTAAGTCAGAATCAAAAAATAATTATCTAATGCTTGGATTAGAGATTTGTAGATGCTTTAGATGTTGATGTGTGTTTGGTTCTCAGGTGAACCAGCCCAAGTTTAACCAGCGGCGGATCAGCAGCGCTAAGTTCCTGGGTGAGCTGTATAACTACCGTATGGTGGAGTCTGCCGTCATCTTCCGCACGCTCTTCTCCTTCACCTCGTTCGGTGTGAACACAGACGGTTCCCCGAGCCCGCTGGACCCCCCCGAGCACCTGTTCCGCATCCGCTTGGTCTGCACCCTGCTGGACACCTGCGGACAGTACTTCGACCGCGGCTCCAGCAAGAAGAAGCTCGACTGCTTCCTCATTTACTTCCAGGTGAGCGTTTGCCTTTGGACCAGCCAATCACAGACGGATCGTGTGCGACGTCTCCTGTGATTGGTGGAAAAACCTGGGCTGTCAATAGAATAAAGTCATAAATGTTGGCATCATTCTGAGCTCATGGATGATATTTCAGAATTGAATTTCAGCGATAATTAAATTCCACCATACTAAAATATTATTTGACAGTAATATTGTAAAAATATGATAAAAACATATAAATATATTATAATACTAGATTGTATAAATGTGTTTTTGTAAAATATTTCATATTTTAAAAAATTATACCGTGACAGCAAATGACTTTTCTTCAATCTGAATTCTTTTTTTTTTTTTATAGATGATGTTTTTTTTTAATCCATCATTTACATTCACATTCCTATGAAGCAATGTCTGTATCATAACTTGCCTCCCAAAAATAATTATATTATATAATTATATTTGCGTAATGAAATTGAAGCCTATTTTTAGGTACATGTAATAATTTGTTTTGCATTGTGGCATTATTATTATGGCAATTAAACACATTAAGTAAATGCATTAACTCTTAATCACACAAATGTATCACTGTTAATCATATAGGGCTGGACAATAATTCAATATCAATATGTATCGCGATATAATTTTTTTCAATAACGGTGATATGATTTTTTAAATCATTTCCGATATTTCGATATACATTACCAGTTTCCCATACATTGATTTATTTGTGCCGTTTGACTTCGTTGAATAAACATGAGCACTGCACGTTTCAAAATCATAACACGGCGCGGGTGTTTTATATGAATGTATCTCTGAAGGGAATTGACTGTCTTCAGAAAAGTTTCGATGGCATTTTCATTTGATCTGATAAAGAAGCGTTCATGAGCGGAGCTGCTTTGATTACAGCCATTACTGGAGAAACCGCTAGTTCTATCACTCTAAAAGCGCCTCCTGCTGCCAGAGAATGAGTTTTCATTTTAAATAAGCCCGTCTCCAGCAACATTTCCAGTTTTTGTTGTTGTTCAATTTTTTAGTTTTCTGCAGCGACTCGGAGCACTTTTCATACCCTTTTTTTTTTGGCTGAAGCACATTTGTTTCAATCTATAAGAATAATCAGCCTACACTACCAGTCAAAAGTTTTTGAACAGTAAGATTTTTAAAGGTTTTTTTTTTTTTTAAGAATTCTCTTCTGCTCACCAAGGCTGCATTTATTTGATCCAAAGTACAGCAAAAACAGTAAAATGTTGAAATATTTTTACTATTTAAAATTGCTTTCTATTTGAATAGATTTTAAAATGTAATTTATTCCTGTGATCATACATAGGTAAATTTTCAGCATCATTACTCCAGTCTTCAGTGTCACATGATCCTTCAGAAATCAGTATAATATGCTGATTTGCTGATTATCAATATTTAAAACAGTTGAGTACATTTTTTTTTCAGGATTCTTTGATGAATAGAAAGATCCAAAGATCAGCATTTATCTGAAATAAAAAGCTTTTGTAACATTATACACTATTCCATTCAGTATAATTTTTATTATTTTTTTGGGAAAGAAATTATAGAAATTAATACTTTTATTTAGCAAGGATGCTTAAAATTGATCAAAAGTGATGATAAAGGCATTTATAATGTTACAAAAGATTTCTATTTCAGATAAATAGCGTTCATATCGATATCGGAATTATATCGTATCGACCGAAATTAAGAAATATATTGTGATATCAATTTTGGCCATATCGTTCAGCCCTATAATCATATATGATTTGGTGCTCAAATATGATCTATTATTGGTGCTCAGTTATTAACAATGGTTCTTATTATCAATGTTAAGGTTTTTGCTGCTTCATATTTTGTGGAAACCGTGATATATTTTATTTTTCAGGATTCTTTGATAAATGTAAAGTTCAAAAGAACAGCATTTATTTTAAATAATTTTTTTGCAACATTATAAATGTCTTTTGATCAATTCAATGCGTCCTTGATGAATGAAAGTATTCATTTCTCTTTTTTAACTCTTAATTTTTGAATGGTAGTGAATTATGGTTTCCACAAAAATATGAAGCAGCACAACTGTTTTCAACATTGATAATAATCAGAAATGTTTCTTGAGCAGCAAATCAGCATATCAGAATGATTTCTGAAGTATCATGTGACACTGAAGACTGGAGTAATGATGCTGAAAATTCAGCTTTGATCACAGAAATAAATTACTTTTTAACATATATTCACATAGAAAACAGTTATTTTAAGTAGTAATAATATTTCACAAATTTGACTGTTTTTACTGTAATTTTGAACAAATAAATGCAGCCTTAAAGAGCAGAAGAGACTTCTTTCATAAACATGAAAAAACTCGAATTATTCCAGGCTACAGATATGATGTTCAGTGCAGTGAAACGCTGTCTATTTGCGTGTGTTTTAGAGGTACGTCTGGTGGAAGAAGAGTCTGGATGTGTGGACTAAAGATCAGCCGTTCCCCATCGACATCGAGTACATGATCACAGACACGCTGGAGCTGCTGCGGCCCAAAATGAAGCTGTGCTCGTCTCTGGATGAGGCCTGTGCTCAAGTCACACAGCTGGAGAGAGAGTTCCTCGTCAAACTGGGTAAAACACTCGTCTGATACTGTGTGTGTGTGTGTGTGTGTGTGTTTGTGC
>NW_015646677.1:494656-496085 GCF_001515625.1 Sinocyclocheilus rhinocerous | reverse complement strand
TGTGTGTGTCTGTGAGTGTGTGTGTGTGTGTGTGTGTGTGTGTGTGTCTGTGTGTTAGGGGTCCATGGTATGGCCAGAATTGTACAGTATGAGCATTTTATGTCATATTAACAGTATATATCAATATAGTTATTACTGATGGAAATTGTGTATTGCATGAGGTAATGAGTGTTTTCTTTTTAATTTGTTTAATTTTTTATAATTTAGTTATGTTTTTGACATTTTATTAGTCTTTTTTATTATATTTTCTGTATTTTTATATATATTTGTATATATTTTATTTATATTGTATTATTTAGATGTAATTGATTTTATTTAATTAATTGATTATATAATTGATTTATTGTTTTAGTTTTAGCTCTGTTTAACTTTCTAAATTTAAGTTGAATTAAAATTTGTTAGATTTTTAGTCATTTAGTTTTGTCATGTTGTCATTTTTATTTTTTTTAATATTAGTTTTTAGGTTTAATATATATTTATTTCATTTTTAGCCATAGTTCCATATTAAATGTTATTTCTAATTTAATTTTCTGTTTAATTTTTAATAATTGTTGTTGTTTTTTGTATTAGTATGTTGATTTCATTTATTTTTGTTTTAGTTTTAAATTTGAGTTTAATTAAAAGTGGTGTGATTTTTAGAGTTGAGAGTTTTAAGTATTTTATTTGTGCTTTTGTCAAGCATTCATTTTTTACATTAGTATTTAGGTTTCATTTAGTTTTTTATTTTATTTTTAGTTTTAAATCTGTTTTAGTTATGTTTTCAGGTAGTAATTTTAGTGCTTCAGTTTTATTTCACTACAGTCAATATTTCTAATTTTTGTTTAGTTTGTTATTCATCTTATTTTTGTTTTATTTAACAAAAATGTTTTTAATAGTTTGACTGTTAGTTTACGATAATGATCCTGATATGATTCATAACAAATGAATCGATCAGTCTGACGTCAGTGCAGAAACAGTTCAACATTTTAAAAAGGAGGAGGGTTTACAACTAAAGACTCAGCCTAAACTAATATTATGAAACAGAACAAAATATAATATTATAAAATAGGGATGCACCGAATGTTCGGCAACCGAAATTATAAGCGAAAAGACCGAATAAATTGTACCGAACAATGATATGACGCGATCAAATAGCAACCAGCGCAGAGTGAGAGGCGCGCATTCTTTATAATGCAGCACACACGTCAGCAGTGTGGAAGCATTTAAACTGTCCGAGAAAGACGCAAAAATCATTACAAGCACCGACAGCGAGAGACTGTCTACGACTGCATCGCATGTCTTCGATGAGAAGAGGAAGGGGTGATTGTTGCTGGTTACTGTATGATGATTGAAATCGCGAAATGGCCTTAAACAATTAGTAAATAAACTACAAAACGTCATGTTTTCTAAAACACGCACAAATTGCATGTATTCTGACAGCGCTGCACGA
>NW_015646677.1:492641-493463 GCF_001515625.1 Sinocyclocheilus rhinocerous | reverse complement strand
GAGCATTGCGAGCATTGCGAATCACGCGTATGGCCATGATAAGTGCTGAATGAATGACAGGCTTTCTGATCGCAAGGTAATCGAATTGCATGTATTCTGACAGCGCTGCACGAACTCGCGGCGGATCTTCTTGTTAACCAGGGTTCAATGTCCAAAGCGCGAGGAAAATCTGCGCTCATCAGTTGCACGGTCACATTTTTATGAATTTTTACAAGGCATGTGACAATGCGATACGTACGACGTATTCCTAATGAGACTTATTTATAAATCTGCTGTTGTCAACAAAAAGAAGCACTGAGGTCTTCTTAAATGTTAGTATTGTAATTTCACTGTTGTTCTGTAAAATAAAATAAAACGTAAAATAATAATAATGATAATAATAATTACAACAGCTTTGTTAATACATTTATTAGGCTATAACATTCACACATAGTGTTCAAATTAGGATCTGTAATATTTTCTAATGTTTTAAAAGAAGTCTCTTCTCAGCAAGGCTTCTTTTAATTGTACAGTAAAAAATACATGCCTGATTCAAGAAGGGGGTCTGATGGCCAAAAATTATTATTTTACTAACTTATTAATTTTAAGTTAAATTGTGCTTTGTTGGTATAGTGTCTGCTAGAATGTTAAAAATGTTCAGTGTTAAATATTTTTAAATTGTTGTTTTGTAATTAATTTTTTTCTTTGAAAAGCAAGACAAAACAGTAAAAAGCACATTTTGGCTATTTAATTTATGCAATGGTGAAAAAAAAAATTGGCAAAATACATGACGAAAAAAACTCGAAAAACCGTGTTCGGTATTCGGCCTTCGGCCCAGTGTTT
>NW_015646677.1:491941-492330 GCF_001515625.1 Sinocyclocheilus rhinocerous | reverse complement strand
CACATTTTGGCTATTTAATTTACTAAAAGGAAAAAAAAAAAATTGGCAAAATACATGGGGAAAAAACTCAAAAAACCGTGTTCGGTATTCGGCCTTCGGCCCAGTGTTTCATTTTGTTCGGTTTCGGCTTCGGCCAAGAATTTTCATTTCGGTGCACCCCTATTATAAAACAGTTCAGATTTCAGATTGTGATCAGATGAGATATTCACTGTTGGACTGATTAATGAACTGAGTGATAGTGTGTTTTATGCAGTGTTTTGCTGAAGTCTACAGGGCCAAATGTGGACATATCTGAGGAAACACCCACATACCATCACACCACCCAGCCCTAGTGTGAGTGTGTGTGTGAGTGTGTGTGTGAGTGTGTGTGTGAGTGTGTGAGTGTGTGT
>NW_015646677.1:468760-482185 GCF_001515625.1 Sinocyclocheilus rhinocerous | reverse complement strand
GTGTGTGTGTGTGTGTGTGTGTGTGTGTGTGTGTGTGTGTGTGTGTGCAGCTGTTCTTCTTGTTGTTCCGCTCATGTTTCTGCTCTCCCCGTCGAGCAGCATTCCTCACACAGACACTGGTTTGTTTCAGGCGTTTGGTCATTGACGCTTCACACCTGACATGTGCTGAGAGAAAGACACACATTCCTGCGGCGAGTGTAAGAGTATCAGTATTAAAGCAGCTCAGACCCAGAATAGCTCTTCAGGAATGCTGTCGTGTGTGTGTTTGTGTGTCTGTCGTCCGGCAGGTTTTAAACCACAGTCATTCTGTAGTGCTGGTTTATTTTTATCCCTTGTGGTCTGGTTTGGTCAGTAGCAGCATTCCTGTGTGTGTGTCCAGGCCTGGAGAAAGACGGCCGCTCCTCCAGCGCCATGGGCGAGAACGAGCCTCTGGATGAGGATGATGATGATGATGAAGACGAGGGAGGAGCCGAGACCGAGGAGCAGTCTGGAAACGAGAGCGAGATGAATGAACCCGAGGAGGAGGTGACTGTTCTCAGACGTGTGATTGACAGCTGTAAACCCCGCCTCCTCTCTCACTGCTCTTACACACAGTTTACTGATGAAGAAAAATAAAACATTTTATATATAAAATTATACATTTAAATTAAATTCTATGCATAAAATTATATATAAATATATTTTATATATAATAAAAGTTTTATATATAATTATATATACTAATTCAATTAATGTTTTTCCTTTACAATACAAACACATTTATTTATAATAAATTTAAATAAAAAAAACTTTTACCAAGTGCCAAAAGGTACAAATTACTTTACTTTGATAAAACCACTTTTGTTCATTTATAAATAAAAACACACACACAAATATAAACATAAAAAATTGCTATTCAGCTATATATATTCATTTTGTATATATATTAATTTATTTTTTCAAATTCCAATTAATGTTATACCTTTTAAATAAATTTAATATTAAATTAAATGTAAAAATACTTTGATAAGAGCTCTTATGTTCATTTATAAATAAATGGCACACAAACACATTTTATACACATATTTTAAACATAGAACTTAGAGAGTGTTTAGAGACCAGATGGATTTAACATTTATGCATAAACCATGTGTTTTGTCGCATAGTGCTGGTTTATTTTTATCCCTTGTGGTCTGGTTTGGTCAGTAGCAGCATTCCTGTGTGTGTGTCCAGGCCTGGAGAAAGACGGCCGCTCCTCCAGCGCCATGGGCGAGAACGAGCCTCTGGATGAGGAGGATGATGATGACGAAGACGAGAGAGGTGCGGAGACTGAGGAGCAGTCTGGAAACGAGAGCGAGATGAATGAACCCGAGGAGGAGGTGACTGTTTTTCAGACGTGTGATTGACAGCTGTAAACTCCGCCTCCTCTCTCATGCATTATAGTTTACTCTTACATATAGTTTAATGATGACGCACAGAGATGGAGAAAAACACACCAGCACGAGTCACTACAAAATCTAAATTAAATTCATTTGCAAATAAAAAAAATAAATAAAAACACACACACAAATATAAACATAAAAAATTGCTATTCAGCTATATATATTCATTTTGTATATATATTAATTTATTTTTTCAAATTCCAATTAATGTTATACCTTTTAAATAAATTTAATATTAAATTAAATGTAAAAATACTTTGATAAGAGCTCTTATGTTCATTTATAAATAAATGGCACACAAACACATTTTATACACATATTTTAAACATAGAACTTAGAGAGTGTTTAGAGACCAGATGGATTTAACATTTATGCATAAACCATGTGTTTTGTCGCACACGTGTTCAGGAGGGCTCAGACAATGAGGAAGAGGAGCGTGAGGAGGAAGAGGAGAACACAGACTATCTGACCGACTCCAACAAAGAGAACGAAACGGATGAAGAGAATAACGTGAGTGTGAGGTCGGGCTGAGGCGGGTGTTGGGCGCTTTCTCTGAGCTCTGAGTTAACGCTGATGTTTGTGTCGCTCAGGAGGTCACTCTCCGCAGCGGAGGACTCAAACACGTGGCGTGTGCCGAGGACGAGGACTTCATCCAGGCGCTGGACAAAATGATGCTGGAAAACCTGCAGGTGCACAAACACTCTCCAAACCATTGTGCTTTAGCTCCTGTACATCCAAGACTTACCCTCTTTACTTTCTCAATCTTAAAATGTGTAGTTTTGTGGCTTTTAGTCCACGAATGGATACTGTTAAAGTCACATATGTGCTAGTGTAGTGCTGGAAGTATGCTTTTTTACTTTTTTTTTATAAAACTACACCAAGAAAGTAGTCAGTAGCACTTGAGTTGTTTATTGTTAGGATAGGACAATATTTGGCCGAGATACAACTATTTGAAAATCTGGAATCTGAGGGTGCAAAAAAATCTAAATATTGAGAAAATCATCTTTAAAGTTGTCCAAATGAAGTTCTTAGCAATGCATATTACTAATCAAAAATTAAGTTTTGATATATTTACGGTAGGAAATTTACAGAATATCTTCATGGAACATGATCTTTACTTAATATCCTAATGATTTTTGGCATAAAAGAAAAATCTATAATTTTGACCCATACAATGTACTGTTGGCTATTGCTACAAATATACCCCAGCGACTTAACACTGCTTTTGTGCTGCAGGGTCACATATGGTCTATTTTTATGAAAATTTTATGGTGTATTTTTGTCAGTTTTGAGGTTTAATAACTGTGGTCACTTTGAACACTTTATATTGAAAACAGCTGCTTCAAGATTTTCTACTGTAAACCACAAAAAAATAACAGCATTCAAGTTTGAAACAACATGAGGAGGAATAAAAACTACATTTTTAGCATATAGCTGTGCAGTGAGAAATTATGCAAACAGTTCAATAACAATTCAGTGACAGTGCTGCAAATAAAATACATTTAAAAAAATTGTTTTTGAAGTTCCAAAAGTAAACAAAGATTATTGTTTTACAAGAAAATACGATTTCAGTCTTTCTACTTTAAAATTTTTTGCCAGTTCTTTGTAATTATCTGTGAAATTTACTAGATATTTTTAACAATTAATCTGTATTAATCTTAACAATTACTATAATTTATTATAATATAAAATATATTATATTTTTTTAATTATTTTATAATAAAATTCAGTTTATGTAAATATTAAATAAATTACAAAATTATAAAGCACATTCAATTCCGTGTTTAAATAATTTTATTGTTTTTACTTTTTTGCTACTTGGTGCAAAATAAAATAAATGTAATTGAACATTTTATTTAATTATAAATTAGTGCAAAGTATATTTATATAAAAATAAGTAAGTAGCAAAGAAAGTAACCAAAAAATACTTTCTTATAGCTTAAATACCTCCGTTTATCCACAGAAATGACATGCATGTTCTTTAAGAATAAAATAAAATAAATTAAAAATTTTATTCAATTACAGATTAGTGCACATACAACTTTAAATAAATTGCAAAATAAATGTTATTAAAATTTTAAGAAAATAGCAAGAATTGTAATATATGCACTATATATTCCTGCTTCATATCTGAGTTTATCCACAAATATCTTTATGTGTGACCTGGATAAATGTTTCTGTTGACTGTGTGTGTGTGTGTGTGTGTGTGTGTGAGCAGCAGCGCAGTGGAGAGGCAGTGAAGGTCCATCAGCTGGATGTGGCCATTCCCCTGCAGTTAAAGAGCCAGCTGAAGAAAAGCCCGGCCCCCTCCTGCACCGCAGACGCAGACACAGACATCAGCGCCACCATGCAGTTCGTCATGCTCACACGCAAGGGCAACAAACAGCAGGTACAGCGTGTGTGTGTGTGTGTGTATGTGTATGTGTGTGTGAGTGCATGTGCGTGTGAGTGTGTGTGCGTGTGAGAGTGTCTGTGTGTGCATGTGTGTGTGTGTGTGAGCGTGTGCGTGTGTATGTGTGTACTGGTTTATATATCCTGGTGGGGACTTAAACCTGACTACACACAGACTCATGGGGACTTGTGTCACGGTGGGGACCTAAATTGTGGTCCCCACGGGTACAAAAGCTTATAAATCATACAGAATGAAGTTTTTTGAAAATCTAAAAATGCAGAAAGTTTCCTGTGAGGGGTAGGTTTAGGGGTAGGGTTGGAGTAGGGCAATAGAATATACGGTCTGTACAGTATAAAAACCATTACGCCTTTGGAGAGTCCCCACAAGGATAGCTGACCAGACATGTGTGTGTGTGTCTGTGTGAGTGTGTGAGCGTGTGTGTGTGTGTGTGTGTGTCTGTGTGTGTGTGTGTGTGAGCGTGTGTGTGTGTGTGTCAGCGTGTGTGTGTGTGCGCGTGTGTGTGAGCGTGTGTGAGCATGTGTGTGTGTGTGTGAGCGTGTGTGTGTGTGTGCGCGCGTCTGAGTGTGTGTGTATTGGAATGGTTCAGGTCTTTAGGGTGTGTTCAGGATGTGGCTTTGGGAGTGTAAACTACAGCACACACACACACTCACACACACACACACACTCACACACACACACACACAACACACACACACACACAGCGTCTTTGTGTTCATTCTGCTGGTGTCTCAGTGACCAAGTTTAACCCTTCACAGTCTTTCAGAAACTTGTTTTCTTTTTGTCTCTCTCACTACATTTGTGTCGCCAGAGTGTTTTTAACATATAGCTGTGTGCAATGAGAAATTGTGCTAAAAAGGCACCAAAATAATAACAATAGTGCAAGTGAAGTATTAATATCTACAATAAGTATGTAAAATAAATTTAATTTATTTAACATTTAGTAAAAGTGCAAAATATTTTTGTGATCTTTTTTATGTGATCTTTAAGAATAATTTAATATCAATTATTTAATAATTTAATATTTAATTAATTAAAAATGTAAATAAAATTAATAAGTTAAAACATTTTTTAAAATTATTTAAACAAGGAATTAAGCTAGGAGAAAGTATTTGAACTAAAAACAAGGACAAATATGGTCTTGAATTCCTTTTATAAATAACATCATTATTTTTGTTACTTTTTGATACTTTCTTAGAGCCAAGTACAATAATTTAATTGTGTGATATTTGTATATTTTTTGTTAAAGTTAATATCTTCTCTTCATCCACAGAAATTACATGCAAGATCTTAAATAAATTAATTAAAAATGTAATTCAAATATTAATTATTGCATAAAATAAAATGTAATATAAAAAGGTAACAAAAATAAATGATTTAAACAAGTAATTAAAGGTGATATTTGTCCTTCTTTGCTTAAATACGTTTTCATAACTTCCTTAGTTTAATATCTTAGTTTATCCACAGAAATGACATGTCTTTAAGAAAACAATTTTAAATGTACATTTTATTTAAATGTATTTTTCGCTAAGAAAGTAGCAAAAAAGTAAAACATATTTAAATTATTTAAACAAGGAATTAAAGATGATATTTGTCATTTCATTGTTAAAATACTTTCTGATAGTTTAGTGTCTCTGTGATCTGATGAGGAAACTCTGTGTGTGTGTGTGTGTGTGTGTGTAGTTTAAGATCCTGAACGTGCCGCTGTCGTCTCATCTGGCGGCGAATCACTTCAACCAGCAGCAGGCGGAGCAGGAGGAGCGCATGCGCATGAAGAAGCTGACGCTGGACATCAACGAGCGGCAGGAGCAGGAGGACTATCAGGGTGAGCCGCTGACGCTGCTTTCTCAGGCCCTGTCTTCACTGTGCAACCGGAAACGCTAGTGCTGTCAAACGATTAATCACATCCAAAATAAAAGTTTTGTTTACATATAATATGTGTGTGTGTGCTAGGTTATAAACCTAGGATATAAATACACAACATGCATGTATGTATTAAACAAACCATACACCAATGGAAAGCTTATTTATTTCACAAAATTGACCCTTATGACTGGTTTTGTGTTCCAGGGTCACATATATTTAATGTATATAATATAAATGACTGTATATATAAATATAGACATGTAAATATATTTATATGTGTGTGTGTGTGTGTATTTATATATACATAATAAATATACACAGTACACACATATATTATGAAAACAAAAACATTTATTTTGTAGGCGATTAATTGTTTGACAGCAGTAAAAACACATGTCACATGGCCATTCAATGCAGGTGCAACCATAGACATGTATAGGTAGATTCCCTATTATTTAGATGGCAGACGTGTCTACATGCTTGGAGCGGTCGAATGGGGAATCTACCTACACATATCTATGGGCACAACAGTGAGCATGATGTTAATGTTTACACGGTCGTCAAGGATACACAGAGCGAAATGTGGGCAGCCTCGCCATCGCTTTCAAAAGTCTCCATTTTGGTCCGTTTACACTGAAACACAGCGTTTTCAAACTGAAACGGGTTCTGCAGCGTTTTCAAAAGTCTCTGTGTTTCGAGGGTCAAAAACGCCGGAGTAGTGTAAACGAGCGTTTTAAAATGAAAATGCACCAGTGTAAACAGGGCCTCAGTGTGTCTCAGCTGCTGATGGAGCGTCTGCTCGTCTGTGCTTTCAGAGATGATGCAGTCGCTCGCTCAGAGACCCGCTCCCGCAAACACCAACAGAGAGCGCCGGCCGCGATACCAGCACCCCAAAGGAGCACCCAACGCAGACCTCATCTTCAAGACCGGCGGCAGGTCAGACTCACATACACACACACAAACACATGTAATTATGAGTAAAAATAACACGAATAAAACTTTTTACAAAATGGATAGTCCCAACTTTCTAAATAGATTTGACTTTGCTTATCATACAATATGTCAGTTGCAAAGCATTTTGGGATAGTAATGCCCTAGCAAAAACCTACAACTAGGGATGCACTATTAAAACCAAAATCATGAAATGACTTCTCAAATCACAAAGACTGCATTTTATTTTACTGTGAAATATAACAGTAGTAATAATTATTATTTTGCCTAACATTTTCATTAATTTTTATTTTATTATATATTGTATTTATTATTGTATTTATTTTATTATTATTCTAAAAATAAATAATAATAACAATAACTTATTTTATCATTTTATTCATTACTGCTATTATTTTATAGCAATATTGATATGTAATCAACATTTTTGTCCAATTTGTGCTGCCCTACAAACAAGCACAACAAACCTGGAGCTTTATTTAAAAATATAACAATTGTACTTGCAAGTTTGATCTATAAAAACAATAAAATTAGTAAATAAAAAAATCACCATTACGTTTTTCTCCGAATTGTGCAACCTAGATAGGCAACTCACTGACCCCTGACCTTTGGCCCTGTGCACTGCAGGAGACGCTGATGATGTCAGACCGAGCAAACGATGAGTCAAAGACAGCAAGAGAGACATAGAGAGATGGACAGCGGTGCTGAGCTGGATCCGAGACACACCCACCTGACTGCAGCGTCACCACGGCAACCAGAGACGAGCCGCATCAGCTGGTGGACACGGATGGAAACGCACACACACACACACACACACACATATGCGAGACTGGAATGTCTCTGCATTGACACACACACAATGCGGAGGTGGTTTTATTGTGTCAGGTACAGTTTGATGGTTCGATAGCGAGCGAACCGAGACTCTTAACGGAGGAAAACTCAAGTGTTTTTGTTCTTCAGACAAACTTTGGGACGTGTTCTTGTTCTTTCTCCTGCTGTTTATTCTCTTTAACCTCAGCCGGTCCGCAGCGATCGTTCCTGAGCGAGACGTGCATGGGCTGAACGCAGCTGTTAACCTGTTCGCTGTTGCAGTAAAGTGACTTCCTGTGACCGTGAGAATGTCTCTCTTTGTGTCTGTGCTCTCAAACACACTCACCAGCTTGTTTTACAGCCGTCGTGAGTCGCTGAACTCACTAACTAGTGCAGCTGATCAGAATGCAGTCGAACCGGACGCAAACACACGCCTGTGGGTGGAACAGGTAAGATCTAACCGAGGTTTCTGGTGATACGCTTGAGCCGAACACCAGGAAACGGGAACGTCTGTTTCAAATTTGATGAAGAACAACTTAAATCGAAAACGGAGGATGTTTTAGTACTAGATTTGCAGCTCATTCTGTCCAGACACATTATTAAAACTCATAAAACCACAATATGATTACATTCAGACAAAATAATGTACTTGAAATATTACTGTAATAAAACATTAGGGATTTAATTGTCAAAAAAAGTCTTTTCTTTCTAAATTTCTTAATGCATAGATTTTGTGAGATCCACCTTTCTGCATTTTTTTGATTGAGTTCTTCTCTATTCTGTGTTTTTTGTTTGTATTGTGCTTTGAATTGGTGATTTTTCTAGTCTTTTCATTGACTTTATTGATTAAATGTCACTGTCAAACTTGGTGAACGTTTGTGAAGTTTCTATTTTGCGTCTCCAAACTCAACATTATCTGTAACATTCGGTTGCAACTGAACATCTTCGGACACCATGATGAGTTTCAATGAATTTATTCAGAAACAATCGCTGAAAATTAAAGATCTTCACCAATGCAAGAAAATATACATTACACAGAGGTGGAAATAAACTCTTGTTTTGTTTCGTGTGTGTGTGTTTATATAGTGTCACATGCTCACAATCATGCATTCTGTATCCTTCAATAACTGCTTCAATAAAAGCAAAAAACCGGAGTCGCAAGAAAAACAAAAAATCAAACGCACGCATACATAAACTAACACTCATGCTCATTCACCCTGAAAATAACACACTACAGGTAAAAAAAAACAACAGCAGCATGTGATTGGTGGTGATTTCAGTCCCATGTGACTAACAGCATGTTCCAGATCTAGATTTGGATGGCTGTGGTTTAGTGTGGGAGGAACTAAACATACATTTACAAGACCTTCTGCATGTTTGAAGGCTGCGGCATGCTGGGAGAGAAAGAAGGGAAAGATCTCCACCTAACCAAACCCACAATTCAGCATCCAGAGAATAAAAATACATTATCATACAAACTAGAACTACCTGCTGAAATAAACATGAGACGACGTGTAAGATATTTCTCTAGGAAGACCCTTGAGGTATTTCTTGCGTAGAGTCTGGGTTCTTCAGATATAACACAAAAAAGTAGAAGATACTAAAACATAAAAATTAAAGAAACATGAAAGTGAAAGTAAAAATGGAAAAGCAAACTAAATGAAAGTGATAGTAAAAATGTAAAGTAAACGTAAAAAAAGTGAAACAAAGTCAAAATAAACAAGAAAATAGAAAAAAATTAGTAAAATAAAACAGTAAAAATCCAAAAACTGTCAAAACAGTAAAATTCCAAAAACTAACCAAAAGTCGAAATAAAACAGTAAAAATCAAACTTAAAAGAAAAAAACAGTAGAAATCCTAAAAATAAAAAAAGTCAATTAAGTTAATTAGTTAATTGGTTTTTGAAATTTGCTTTTTGTATTATTAAATGTAGCAAAAATATAGGAATTAGAAGCATAACCGCAGTGACTCGCACAGAGTCATCAGTCACATGACAATTAAGACTCAAGTGATTGGCTCAGTTGTGGAACCATGTGCCCATTAAGCAAAGATGGCTGCAACCAGGCTGTGTGCTTCCAAAGACAGCATGCTCAACAACTTAAGCAACTACGTTTAAAATGAAGGTATATTGTTTAGATATGTTTGGGTTCTTTAAAGATTTGATTATTTTGATCTATAACTTCTAAACAGACAACAACAAAAAAAAACAGCTGACACCAAACAAGATGTGTGAGTGTTAGTTGTGACTTTTTCTCCAAACTTGCAGCTGAAACTCAATCAAGAAGTCTCACTGCTGTCCAACAGATGATAATAAATCCTGCTCTGACCTTCTGAACTTCTGGAAATCTTAAGGTAATGCCAATATTGTTTGTGCATATATATACAGTATATATATATATATGATTGGTTGAAATCAGTGCTGGATAGTAACTGATTATCTTTAAATCTGTATCAAAAATTAAATACTTTATATTGTTTTAAAATACTCTTAATTAGACTACAGTTACTTTAGTATAGATTAAATATTCACAAAATGGCAGTAAACTACTCACAATGTATTAATTCTCCCTAATAATCCACTATTTACAGACATCATTTCACTTTTAAGAAGCATTTTCTCAATATTGCATATCTAATCACCATGTTCCATTAATATATTTTGTTAATTTCCTACCGTAAATATATCAAATCTTAATTTTTGATTAGTAATATGCATTGCTAAGAGCTTCATTTGGACAACTTTAAAGGCGATTTTCTCAACATTGTGATTTTTATGCACCCTCAAGATTCCAGATTTACAAATAGTTGTATCTCGGCCAAATATTGTCCTATCCTAACAAACCATACATCAATGAAAGCTTATTTATTCAGCTTTCAGATGATGCATAAACCTCAATTTCACAAAATTGACCCTTATGACTGGTTTTGTGCTCCAGGGTCACATTTAAGACGTGTTCCTCAGCAGTCCTAGTTTGCGTAGTGCATCACGTCTGGCCTCATCTGTGGCTCCTCTGCCAGAAAACTGCACCGTTACTCCCTGAGTGCGGAAGGAAGGCTTTGGCAGAGATTTGCGGCGTAAATCCGGGGACAGCGGAGCGGGGCGCGACCCGGCGGGACTCAGCAGACTTTGGTGTCGTGATGGTTTTGGAGCCGGAGCGGGCGGCTGCTTCACGGGCGCTTCGGAGTGCGACGCTTTTCTCTTGGGTAAGTCTTCATTTGAAGTCCTGTTTGAGCTGGAGTTTTCCTCTTTTACTGGGGTGATGGTCTTGGTTTGGGTGTGATGGTATGGCTGGGATGGAGTCATGACTCGCGATCTGCCGCCGAAGTTGTTGATCTGAATCTCCGAAGACTCTGTTTTGGGCAATGAAGATGAGACGCACTCGCTCCTGAAGGATGTTGTTGGGTTTAATGTGATGCTCTTACCGCCATAGCTGTTAAAATCACTGTGTGTGACTTCGGCACTCGTCAAAGTTGGTGCAGGGCTAGATTTGGTTTGGCAGTGGTCTGTAGTGTCTATCATGCTAGCGTTAGCTGGATTGGGAATGTTGAACGTGGTGCCGGTCTTGACGTTTTCCGAATACCTTGGAGATGAATGCATGACAGATTGCCTCTGAGCGAGTCCGACTTTTGAAAGCGCCTCCATCCTATTGGATCCTAGCCGGACATGTAAAAAAACACAGAGTTTTAGTTCAATTCAATTCAATTACACATTATTGTTGGAATTTCTTCCAAAAGTTGTCTTGCATCTCAAAGCGTGTCCCACATCAGTTCACATCAATACACTTACACCAATTTAAACAAACAAACAATAAACACACCTTAATGCAAAAACCAACAATACAAAAATATATACACACACTGCCAGAGTGCATTAATATAGTAGTACTTTCTATTTTACTGAACCCAGAGGCCTGCTTTAATTTTACAGACTGATAAACAAAAGATTTACGTGTTCTGTTCAATCTGGTATATGCAACTCTAAACCTTCTGATATTCCTCATAGACAGACATAATATTTTCTGACAGGTTCAGCATTTTTTTTTTTTTTTTGTATACAGATCTTGAAAACTTGGCTCTAAGCACTTGACCCACAATTTTAGAACAAATAGAACAGAACAAATAGTGCAGTTTTACTTATTTATATTGATTTAATTATAAATTATTTAATTTATAGGTAGAAATTAAGTCTGGTTGACTTTTAATTTGGTTTAAGTTTTTCACTTTAATATTTTAAATATTAATATTTAATGGGTTTAATGTGATGCTCTTACCGCCATAGCTGTTAAAATCACTGTGTGTGACTTCGGCACTCGTCAAAGTTGGTGCAGGGCTAGATTTGGTTTGGCAGTGGTCTGTAGTGTCTATCGTGCTAGCGTTAGCTGGATTGGGAATGTTGAACGTGGTGCCGGTCTTGACGTTTTCCGAATCTCTCGGAGATGAATGCATGACGGACTGCGCTCGCCTCTGAGCGAGTCCGAGCTTCGAAAGCGCCTCCATTCTAGACTTGTCTGGCGTCGGATCTCGAAACGAAATGCTCCGCATGGGAAGGTTGCGCACGCAGGCCGGTTCTCCGCCATCCAAAGGGTGCGCCGAGCCAGAGAGGTTAGCGAGCATCTGCGCCCGGCGCTCCTGAACGCTGACGGCCTCAGTGGCGATCGAGTGGGGAATGTGTTCGCGGCTGCTCCGCAACATGCTGATGCTGTCGGGAACACGCGTGGGTTTGGCGTGAGTCGGAGGGCCGTGTTTGGCCGAGGGGTTCGGCGGCGACTCTAGACTGCATCTGCGCTGGAGCAGCTGCGATGCAGATGTGCCGCTGGCGCCCTGGTGCTCGGCGATCTTGCTGGCGATTACAACCGGGGTGGGAACTGAACCTGCGGGCGGCTGGTGTCCAAATTCCTCTTGCGGCCCGTCTGGGACATCCAGGTCACGTTTTGGCTTCAGTTCAAAATGGTACTCTGGGGGTATAATCAGCTCTTGGAAATCTGACAAGGCAAACACATTTACAATTGCGTTAATGGACCGCTGATGGTGCAAAAATTTAATCTTGTGTAGTGACAACACGATGTATAAATGTGGCCCTGCAGCACAAAAGCAGTCGAATATCTCTTTGGTTTTGAGACTTTAGTCTTTGCAACTTTACAGATCTTCTTTATGCACCAAGAGCTTGTAACACTCCAAAGAGAAAGGAAAAATTGAAATCGCATCATATGACCCCTTTAATCAATTTTTAAAAATGGACCCTTATGACTGGTTTTGTGGTTCAGGTTCACAAATATGTAATGACAACAATATGACATCTAAAGAAATTTATTTTAAGAAATGTAATTTAAAGGTGTCAATTGCTTTACTGGCGAAAATATTGGGTCTCATTCACTATGTGTGAATATGCACAAATCTGTGTGTGTGTGAATTCAGCATACAAGTGTTTTCATTAGCATCATGATTCATAAATAACTTTCATACTTTTTAATTTTTACTTTTCATTAACTTTCATTAATATAAATATAAATACTGTATATTTCATCATCAGCTGAATGCAACAACCATGTAGAGAGATAACTAAAATGTCTAAGCTGTGCCAAAAAAAATCTAAGAAAACTTCACATTCAAGTTGACTAAAATTTAAATTTGACTAAACTTCAATTAAGGCAGCATTAACATTTGCATATGTGTTGTGAACAGGTTTGTTATTAACTGAAAATAAAACTATTAAAAACATTTTTGTTAATTGAAATTGGAATTAAATTATATTATAAATCAATATAATTAAGTATACATTAAAATATTAGATGAAAAACTTGTTAAATGTTAAAAATGTTAACCAAACTTAATTTCTACCTATAAATAAATAAATAAATAAATAAATAAAACTGAACTCAAACTAAAATATATATATATATATAAGTGCTGTCAAACGATTAATCGCATCCAAAATAAAAGTTTCACATTATATGCGTGTACTGTATA
>NW_015646677.1:467283-468630 GCF_001515625.1 Sinocyclocheilus rhinocerous | reverse complement strand
CCTTTAAAGTTGTCCAAATTAAGTTCTTAGCAATGCACATTACTAATCAAAAATTAAGTTTTGATATATTTACGGTAGGAAATTTACAAAATATCTTCATGGAACATGATCTTTACATAATATCCTAATGATTTTTGGCATAAAAGTAAAATCTATGATTTTGACCCATACTATGTATTGTTGCTACAAATATACCCCAGCGACTTAAGACTGCTTTTGTGGTCCAGGGTCACATATAGTGTGTGCTGTGGCTTTACTAACTTTTTTTTTTTTTTTTGCCATATTTTTTTTTTTCGTTTTATAACAACAAACAAACAACATGACCCGCCACCCACCAACCCCCCACCAAAAAAAAGCCAGACGAATTTATAAATGACAAAAATGCCTAAATAAAATATAGATATATAGATCACGCAAGGACTGGGACAAAAATCACCACAGAAATCATAGCCATAACAGATAAATACTATAAATAGTATAATAATCTTTAAGTTCAACTATTCTGTAAATATTGGAGGAAGGGACCCCAGATCTTGGAAAAATTAAGAGACTTCGTTAAGCCGAATTATTTCAAGATTTAAAATGGAGACCATCTCCACAAGCCATTTCTGAAAACATGGGGGAGCAGTGGCTTTCCAATCCCTTAATATAATTCTCTTGGCCACAACCATGCCCAACATTAATGCCAACTGCAAATGATAAGGCAAAGAGGAAACTGTGTCAGAATAGCCAAGAACGGCCAATTCTACTAACTTTTCAAAGCACAGCTTTTTGCATGTTTAGGATGAGGTTTTATGATGATTAAAAGCAGAATTGGAATGTTTTCTGTGGTTTATATTGAGTTGTTGTTTTTTCGGATACCTGGCATGACGGGCAGCGTGTCCCTCTGTTTGCTGGGATGGGCTGTAGGGTGCACCAGGTCAATGATGTCATGATCTACAGGGCTGGGATGTCGAGCGTAAGAGTCCGGACGCTCGCCTGCAGATATTCCCGTCCTCTCATCGTCCTCCTCCAGAGAGCCGATGGTCTCCTCAAAGAACAAAATACACTCCCGCTCCTCCAGACTGAGGAACTGCAGATCATCATCCTAGAGAGAGAGACAAGCGTCAAGTAATGCACACTATGTTTTTTCAAATGTTTTTGAAAGAAGTCTCTTATGCTCACTAAGGCTGCATTTACTTGATCGAAAATGCAGTAAAAATTGTGAAATATTATTGTAATTTAAAATAGATGTTTTCTATGAAAATATATATTAAAATGTAATTTATTGCTGTGAATTTTCAGCATCATTACTCCAGTCTTCAATGTCACATGATCCTTCAGAAATCATTCTAATATATATATATA
>NW_015646677.1:437929-458498 GCF_001515625.1 Sinocyclocheilus rhinocerous | reverse complement strand
GGAGACCATCTCCACAAGCCATTTCTGAAAACATGGGGGAGCAGTGGCTTTCCAATCCCTTAATATAATTCTCTTGGCCACAACCATGCCCAACATTAATGCCAACTGCAAATGATAAGGCAAAGAGGAAACTGTGTCAGAATAGCCAAGAATGGCCAATTCTACTAACTTTTCAAAGCACAGCTTTTTGCATGTTTAGGATGAGGTTTTATGATGATTAAAAGCAGAATTGGAATGTTTTCTGTGGTTTATATTGAGTTGTTGTTTTTTCGGATACCTGGCATGACGGGCAGCGTGTCCCTCTGTTTGCTGGGATGGGCTGTAGGGTGCACCAGGTCAATGATGTCATGATCTACAGGGCTGGGATGTCGAGCGTAAGAGTCCGGACGCTCGCCTGCAGATATTCCCGTCCTCTCATCGTCCTCCTCCAGAGAGCCGATGGTCTCCTCAAAGAACAAAATACACTCCCGCTCCTCCAGACTGAGGAACTGCAGATCATCATCCTAGAGAGAGAGACAAGCGTCAAGTAATGCACACTATGTTTTTTCAAATGTTTTTGAAAGAAGTCTCTTATGCTCACTAAGGCTGCATTTACTTGATCGAAAATGCAGTAAAAATTGTGAAATATTATTGTAATTTAAAATAGATGTTTTCTATGAAAATATATATTAAAATGTAATTTATTGCTGTGAATTTTCAGCATCATTACTCCAGTCTTCAATGTCACATGATCCTTCAGAAATCATTCTAATATATATATATAATAGACTATACTTCTTTTTTTAATCTTACTTCTACAAAACTTTTGAATGGCAGTGTATCACTATTCCCGCAAAAATATGAAGCGCAGTGAACTTTAGAACTAAAATAATATATAATAAAAACATATATATATAAATATGAATAACTAAATGAATATTAGAAATGTTGCCTTGGCTGCTAACTCAAATGCAGTAAATAAAGTAAATTACTAACTGAAAATAAATAAACTAAACTGAAAGTATTCCGTGAGTGTAGTAACCGTCCATTACGGCTGCACAATTCATCCAAATAAAACAGAAATCATAATTATTTAATCTCAAAGGGTGTGTGTTCTTTCACCCGCCCCCCCAAAGTACCAAAGTGCACCCTTTCGTAAACGTGAGTTCATTTCCTGTTCAAAAAGATTTGCATAATCTTGGAAATTTAAACCATTCCAAGTGAGTTGGATAATTTAATTTTGTGTTCCCCAAACTGTTCACGAGTTGATGGAAAAACAAATAATTCAATCATAATATAAACTTGACATAAACCCATATTTTTAAACCAAAAACAAAGTGTTTGGGAATCTCTGGTTTAACTTGTTTATGATGTTGTATTATGCAAATTCAAATCTACACGACCTACACGAAAGTCTTAATGACTGAATTTGTTTCCCATAATCATAAACCTGTTGATTTAAAGTTTATTATTTAAATATTAACCCAAAATCGGCAACACTTTACTTTTACCTGTTACCTTAAAATCTAATATTTAGCTCAAATGGGTTCAGCTGACAAAATATTTTGGGAATCTCTAGTGTGTTAATGACATGATGCATTATTCACTGTAATCTACACTGAATTTGTTTCCCATAATCTTAAAACCTGTTGATTTAAACAATGCATGAGCTTTGTGGCCTCCAGAGATCAGTCGGCTGTGTTTCAGAGGTGGACGCCTTGCTAAAGTGCCTCTCCCTGCTCAACAGCAGAACACAGACTCCACTCACACTCTCGCTCAGGTGGGTGTGTGTGTGTGTGTGTGTGTGTGAGAACAGTGGGCTGCTTGTTCATCGCCCCGCGAACACACCCTTCACCCTGAACTCTGTAAGCCGTGCTGTCCGCGCGCACATTGCATCACTTTGTGAGCTGGTTTTAGTCTGTGTCATTAGATATTCAGACAACAAGCAGCAGACAGAAGCAGGACCGGCTTTTCTTCTCTGCTCGAGGTTTGTAGAGAACAGCTGATGGTTTGAGTGCAATTCCTTTATCTCAAACACAGGTCTGGAGTCTTTTGTTCAAACAGTTATCAAGTTACAGTCAACACAATCATGTCATGAGGAAATGATTGAGTGTGTGAGAGAGAGACCCATCAGAACGGTTTGTGGCATATAAATATAGTATGTCTAAATAATAATTAAGAGAGTATGCATTCTACTACTAATATTTATACACCGTATATATATATATACACATGTATAATTGTGCATAGCACAGTATGCACTTTTTATGCACATAATAATTCCCTGATGACCTACTATTTTTTTTTTTGCTAAAAGTCTGCCAAGACTGGAAAAAAGTTGCTCTAAACTTACAAAATTAATTGAAAATTGAATAATCATTAAACATCTTTTTGATGCACAATTCAATCAATAGGAAGAGCTCATCCTGTGCCAAATAGCATGTGTGTTTAAGATGCATGCTTTTCACTGGATTGTTTAATGTTTATAAGATGATAAATCTTAAAAATATAAGATGTTAAAATAATGCAGACTTTGTTTCCTAAAGAAAACATGAGTGATGTTTGCACATGCAAAAGTTGCCAACATAATACTAGGCATTAATATACTATCATAGTTTTTATTCATATTTTAAATTGAATATTTTAAAGTAATGAATATTCTGAAGACTTTTTAGTTTTATTTTCATTTTAGTTACATTTTAAAATGTTTTTTTTTTGTGATTTTTATTTTTTTTGTTTGTTAGTTAATCTATATTGATTAGTTAGTCTTTATAGTTATTTTTTATTTATTTCAGATTTAATTATTTTAGTACATCAACTTACACTAAATGGAAATTAGCCTTGGCAACTAGCTGAAATAAAATATATTTATATATTTAAAATAGATATAATATTTTATTTCAGTTAAAATGTATCTTTTTTTAAATTATATTATTGTATAACAAATGTTATATAATGTTTCAATCTTTTAAAATTTATTTTTTATTTCAAGTGACAGGTTTTTCTATGTTTTTTTTTTTATATAACTATAATAACCCTAATTGCAATGTGGTTTTAATAATCTGGTCTCTAAATATGACTCGGGTTCCTCATTAAAATCGTCCACCTTCACCAATTAAACAGGTGGAAAAATGCCACAGACTTAATTGTAATAGTTTTCGGATTACTTGAAGTCTCCTCAATAACACACATGAATCATTCGTGTCAAACAGACATACTTTAGGGTTTGTTCTAATCACTAATCCTAAGTGTGAGCGGTAATGATAGTGATACTTGTCTTAAAACCACCTGTATCATTCAGAACCTGCTGGTTTTGTGTAGATGTTTCGCATGCTGCTCGACTGCATTCTTGTCTTTACTACAGAATCACGTTCCTCTGAGAGTTCAGCGAATGAGACTCGGTGAGTGATGCTCTCTAACACACACCACACCTGTCCTCCCAAACACAATGAGCGTCCTGTCATGCTTTAGAGATGAAGGAACTGGTTTCTCTGCTTGTGTGATTTCGGCATGAATCAGTGTTTGTGAATGTCTGGGTTATTTCCTTCCTTCATGGAAAAAAACGCTTCATATATATAATGTTCTAATCACAAATAAGATACACATACTTGTCTTTACTACAGAATCACGTTCCTCTGAGAGTTCAGCGAATGAGACTCGGTGAGTGATGCTCTCTAACACACACCACACCTGTCCTCCCAAACACAATGAGCGTCCTGTCATGCTTTAGAGATGAAGGAACTGGTTTCTCTGCTTGTGTGATTTCGGCATGAATCAGTGTTTGTGAATGTCTGGGTTATTTCCTTCCTTCAGAGAAAAAAACGCTTCATATATATAATGTTCTAATCACAAATAAGATACACATATCTCAATACACATCCTGATTAATACTCACAGGACAGTCGTTAAGGCCGTAGTGAAGCGTCCGGCTCTTGTGCATGTGAACATCCATGCTTACAGCATCCAGGGCTCGGCGTCTCGTGAAAGAGTCGGGCAGTAAAGGTCAGGGGTCGTGTGAAATGGTCCGAGCATCTCCACGTACCCGACTGACCAGTTTCACATGATGCACCTGGAACAAACAACATAAACATATATCGTTAAAATGAATGAACTGCTGGTGTCAGATCACTGAGGAATATTGTGTTTGTCACACAGATCTCCTGAGGACTGACTACAGCACTTCTGATCTGCCAAAAACACAATTAGACGAGTAATTATTTAACATTTCCCTCAAAATAATTATTTACTTGGAATATATTTACTAATATTGGCTAAACAATATTGATGAAAACAAATAAAACACTAAACTATTGATTGGAACACCGTAAAACAAAAAATTCTAAACAGATTACTGGAATAATATTTCAGTCAAAATGTCACATGTAATGTGTTACTAAACATTTGTTTGTAATTGTGGAATTTACTAGCAATTTCTGAGTGAAAACTGTTTTTTTCAGTGTAATAACATGCAGTAAAAGAAACACAAGTGTAAAAATCTGGTCTTGTGAATCACTGTTATAACGCAATTCATTCCAATATAAACAAAACGAAACACGAACAAACGAAATAACGTATTTTATGTTATAAAGAAAAATTAAGGTTTCACGCTTTTGTTTTTGGTTTTTTTTGCATTGTGACTCTTTCCCTGACAAACAATTCCCATTACACTATTAAAAATGATCAGTTAAATTCAGTACAATAAATAGTACACCGTATACTTCATTGTCATGAAAATAATAAGTAAATAACTAAATACAACAACATATATTTTCGTTGTGAAAATAACGACCTGGACACGTTTACATGAGATTCACCCAAACACTCCACTCTATAAAGTTAGAGAAATATAAAGACTTTTAGAGGAATTAGTTCAACTTACTCAAACATCGTGAAACGGCTGAGAAGAGCAAGTTAGAGACGAATAACCCGAGAGTCACACAGTTCTGTCTCAGTGACGCGACGCGACTGAACGCGTTTAAATCAGACCCCGCGCCGCGTCTCCTCTTACGCACAGCGCGCTCATGATGACGAAGACACGGGGCTCCTCCTAAATCTCTGAGCAAACACGGCTGATAGATTCATGATTGATAAACAAGTGGGTTCGCTGCTCTTAGAATTAAAATAACTGAAAAATGTAGGAACGGTCTGTGTTTTTGTGACGTCAGCACTGAGCGCGTGTCCTCAGCGCTATTCTCTCGCGCCCTCTTGTGGCAGGTGCCTTCTATTACATATAAATCATATTTAATACAAATAATAATAATAATGGTTGATATCAGAATTATATTAGTGTGAATCTCATATCCAAGTATATTTAATAAATTAAAATGAATAAATAATAAATGTAAAAAAAATTCTACGTCAATTTAAAAGATAAACCATTCAGAGATTTGATTTTGAAAATCAAAATGTACTAATCCTTGGACTATTGTTTATCATTTTTATTTATTTTGCAATTTGATCGATATTATCCATGTTCAAATACTTACAAATATTTTTAAGCATTTAAAATACTTTTAAAAGAGAGGGCTTCGTCGATGTGTTTCAATGCACACATTTTAATTTAATTTTTTTTTTTTTTTCAGTAAAACATACATTTATAATTTATATTTAACACCAAATCCAAGTTTAGCATAAATTACCACACTGAAATATTAAAGTAGGAGGTCGTTGTCATAAAACATTTTTTTTATCAATGTTTTGGTTTATGCAAAAGAAGAAACCTCCCAAGCAAATGTAAGTTTTATTCGATTGTAATTTATTTTATTAAATGCATGACATTTTAACATGGATATCTGGGTCCAGAAACCTTTCAAATATTGCAAATGCCAAAAATATAAAAAAAATTGTAAGAGATTCAAGTTCAAGGTTACAAAAAGGAAATAGTGGTGAGATACTGTCCTTGATTTATTAGGAAGAGCTTTGCATTGGTAATATCTGTGCAACACTTTAAACTGAACTTCCTTTGCTTTTTTGAGGCAGTAAAATTGTATTAGTCTCAGAGCAAATCTCATGAGTGGAAACCATATTTGGATTAATATCTGAACTGTATATATGGTGGAGCAAAGCACTGCAGCTGTACAAAACAAACGTGGAGGCGTTCTAAGCATTACCTGTCCATGAGCAGATCTCCATTAAACCAATGTCTGTCCGTGAAACGAGACTCTTCTGTTGGTCCAAAACATTCCAGATCAGAAACCAAACCAATCCCAAAGCT
This sequence comes from Sinocyclocheilus rhinocerous, assembly GCF_001515625.1. Taxonomy (NCBI): domain Eukaryota; kingdom Metazoa; phylum Chordata; class Actinopteri; order Cypriniformes; family Cyprinidae; genus Sinocyclocheilus; species Sinocyclocheilus rhinocerous. The sequence goes on along the minus strand of NW_015646677.1, from coordinate 452,305 downwards.
GAAGATTAGATCAAATGTAGTTTATTGCAGTAAAAAAAATAAAACTATGTACATGTCTTTAGAAATAAACTGCATTCGTGTAATTCGCACAATTCACCACAGGAGGGCGCTGAAACTCTAAATATATATTACACATATAATACATATTTAGTAAATAAAAGGGATAATTTGATAGACAAACAGCCCAATGCCTTATTATTCAGCTTCATAATGTGAATATCAGAGTGTGATTGTGAGGATAACTACTATCGATTAAACGTCTGTCAGCACGAGAGCAGCAAAACAAAGCCTTTGAAAACCCATCACAGAAGAGGAGACTGTCAAAAAACATTAAGAGTAGCAATTAATACTCATTGCTTTGCATAAATTGCAACACAAACTAAGCATGTATCATATTTGGTATACGCGAATTGCTTTATGTGAAGTTTATATTGTTTGATAGTTTGTTTTTTTTTTTTTTGTTCATATCTCTATCATTGAATAGCATAGCTTTGATCATAAAACTAAGCATTTATATATCATCTTAAGACATATTATTGGAAATATAGAGTGACGACTCATTATTTATGTCTTTTTTTTAATCTAAGTATCTGCTGTGCTGTTATGAAGATCTCACTGATTTACATTACAAGCATCAGAATTTCATCAAATAATTGTTTTTTCAAATCAGCAGATTTCATATTTTTGCTCAGTTTGTGTCTCTGAATAAAGCGGAGCTGTTTTTCCTCTATATTCTCATTATATCACACGGTTCGAGCCAGATGCATCAAATATGACACATAACATATGCATTTTGTCTTTTATATCTCGTCTAAAGGTTCAAGATCCTCATCCATTTAACCCAAAAAAGGATATTGCTGATTATTGTTTCATATGTCAGGCTTTAAGCATTTTTTGTTTTAAATGTTTTGCTTGTGAAGTGCACTATTTTTCTCTACAAACCACGACATTTGCTTTCTTTTTTGGTTATTAAATACAATGCATGTAAGACAGAACTAATTAGAATTTAAGTGTCCAAATAATGTTAAGGTCACAGTAATAAACTGTGCATTTAACTGTGCATTCTGAATTTAAAGTGGGCTTGTTTGGGGTCAGAGGTCACGCGATCAGCAGCACCTGATTCCGTCCTGCTGCTGTCATTGATGAAGAAGGGTCAGAGATGAAGAATCAGCGCTCATCTTCCTCCTCAGGATCCTCCAAGACGCCCCGCTGCACTTCAGAAGGTTTGACGCGTTGTAAAATCCGCCTAAAATCATATTTAATTACCGCTAATAAAAAGTAAATGAGCACCACCGGATGTGCGGTATTATATTCAAAATAAAAGTCTTTTTTTTTCTTTCTTTTTTTTTCTTTTTTTTTATTGCGAAACCGTGAACATTTACAAGCACAAATTCGACGTGAATAAAACTGCACAGATTATTATAATAAATACCACCACTAAATAAAGCAATATAATAAGTAAATAAACAAAAAAAAATAAAACCGTACATGTCTTTAGAAATAAACTGCATTCATGTAATTCACACAATTCACCACAGGAGGGCGATGAAACTCAAAATATATATATTACACATATAATACATATTTAGTAAATAAAAGGGATAATTTGACATATTTTAAGCTTCTCGTGGTAATTGACAGTTTTTTTTTTTTTTAATCATTGCACATTAATTTAATGCAAGGTTTTCCTCTGAATCGTGTTTTATCTGTAGAAATAAATCGCATGAATGTAATTCACACAATTCACCACAGGATTGTAAACTCAAATTCTAAATGTATATTAAAAATTTAGAAATATATTTAGAGTAAATAAAATAAAATAAATTTAACAGACGTTTTTCTGCTTCTCATGGTAATAATAACTCATTAAATATTAAATCATTGCGAAATATGGTTTCACTCTTAAAGACGTAGAAATAACTGACATCAGTGTAATTACTACAGCTTCTCTGACTCGCATTTTATTAATATATTATGTATTTATTTTAACAACTACAGCAATACATAAAGAATGATACAATCCATGCAAGGACTTTTGTCGTTTTTTCCCTCTTAATTTATTGACCTAAAATGATATTTATTTAACAAAAAAATAAAAAAATAAACATTTACCAGATGTTTTGTTGTCGCCCATTATAATAAAAATATATATTTAATAATTCTGAATCAATGCAAAATTATTTAATGGAAGAATTTGACTCCAGTTTTAGTCGTAGAAGTAACAGCAGTGTAATTCACACAATTCACCACAAGAAGGCGCACAGATATAATTAGAATAGATCTCTAAAGAACAGAATGACATCTAGAGAGTTCAGCTTGAAACTAGGCTCATTTTTTGTGTTGAAATTGTTGAACGTTACATTATACATGCAGTTCATACAGTCACGTGACTTGAACACATCTCAATGTGTCACAGATGATCAGGTGAGCAATACATTTCAAAGAGTGAATAAACCTGGTTTTTCTCTATTATTTTGTCTGATTGTGCAGTTCTATATTAAAGATGATTTTTGAGAAGCTGCTCCTGTTTTTAACTGCTGTAGTTTTAGTCAACATCAAGTCAAATGTACATGCTGCTTTTATTCTGAGTGCACAAATAAAAACCTTTTTCTCAATTAATTTTTAATTTCATTCAATATGTCACATTCAATATGTTACTTCAAATGCATGTCTGACAAATGAAGTTTGAGGGTGTATAATATTTGTATATTTTCATGAACATGAGCTTCACTGTCGACTGAAACATGTCTATAACACACTCAATGTTATATAATTAAACACAATTTTATAACAATTGTATCTCTGAGGACTCATAAATGTCACCTAAACTGCAGGAATTTGTGCTTTTAATAAAAGTAACGATCATAGATGGTGTCTGAAAGAAATAGCCATTTCTTTGCTGTTTTCATATCTGTATGATCTGATGTATATCAGGAACTTTGTGTTAAGTTCATTAAAGTCAAATATATTGTCACACGAGTGTCAATAAAGTCTCTCTGGGTTCATGGGATCTTCTGGTGTGTCTCGTCTGAGTGATTCTTGAAGGAATAAATCATAAATCAGCTCATTTAAGACTCTAATCAGCTACAGCAGCAAACACTGACACTAAACTGACGAGCATCTCATGACACGAGTCAGAAACAGTTTGTGATTCGTCCCAAAACAATAAACGAGCTTCAGCCTCATCAAACACCAGCGTCTCAGAGCAGATGAGAAGAGCTTCAGCAGGAGCTCCTCAGACTCTCTTTGCTAGTTACAGACACTAACTAGTCGTCTGACCAGGATCACATGTGGCTTGTGAGGAGCTCAGTTCCAGTCACAGGCCGCTGCTGTTGTTTTCTGTGTTTGCAAGGTATTGTGGGAATTTGAGTTTGTGAAGGATTGAGATAAACTCCTCCAAAAACACAGCTGGATGAAGAAAAGCCAGCGGCTCAGTGGTCTGAGTCTCACTTCTTCACGTGGAGTATCTGAGTTCAGACCTCGCTCTTGTTACGATGTTTTTGCAGGAATGAGACAAAACTCAAATGAAGAGCAGCGTCAGCAAAGCAGCAGTGGCTCGTGGTCTGAACATCAGCTCTTCATGCAGGAGGTCAGAGGTCAAATCTCAAACATTGAACAGTTCTTTAGTTCCACTGGTTTTTGACTGAATGAGACTAAACTCAAACGAAGAGAAGTGGCTCAGTGGTTTAAACGTGTCTTTATAACACAGGCTGTCTGGGTTCAAACCTCGCTCTTGTGGTTAAAATGAGTTTTTGCTGTTTCTGAATGAAGAAGAGACAAAACCAAAGAACAGCCGCTGTGTTTGTGAAGAGTCAGTGGCTCGGTGGCTGAACGTCACTTCTTGATGAGATCTGAGTTCAAATCTCGCTTTAAATGGAGAAGTTATTTGCTTGCACTGGTTTTTGACTGAATAAGAGAAAAACCTGAGCGGTACACACAGACAAACCTGTGGCTCAGTGGTCTGAACAGCTGTTCTTGATGAAGGTGCTGCCGGTTCGAGCCTCACTCTCGCGTTGGAAAAATAGTTTAGTTTAGTTTCTCTCCAAAACAGAGACAAGTTTACATGGAAGAACCTGTGGCCCAGTGGTCTGAGCGTCAGTTCTTGATCTGGGATTTCAGGTTCGAATCCTGTATTGAGCTAGAAAAAAAAAAAGTTTATTTTCACTAGTCTTTGAATAAAAATAAAAAGACAAAAGTGCAAAAAAAAAGAGTAATAAGTGTGGAAGTGCCAGTGGCTCAGTGGTCTGAGTGATCCTCACTGAACAGAAGGAGTCTGGTCTCGGAAGCACGGTTGCGTGACGGTCGTCCGGTCGTGATCTGTGACAAGCTGCAAAGCGGATCAGAGCATCTCCAGAGACGAGAGAAGGAGAGACATGAAGGGGGAGTGAAGATCCAGATGCTCCCCCTGGGGCTTCCCAGACAATATCCAGCAGCGCTTATGAAGCAGGAGTCAAACTCTTTTTGTTCGACTTCTAAAATACTCCAGACACAGGCTAAGTCGACAATCCTTTTATTAATTTAAATTTTTATATTATTGGCCGGCGCACCCACACAGCAGCAGATCTGAGCTGCTAAACACTGCAGCAGGATCTGATCCAGGACTCGTCCGGCTCCACAGACTGACCCCTGCACACGGAGGAGGAATATAAAGGAGTTGTTTCTCACAGAAATGAACATCAGCTCCAGACTCTTTGGTCCGTGCCGGAATCACAGACAGCTCAACGATTAACAACACAACTGCATCACATTACAGCCGTTCAGATACAAACTTTACTGATCAAATGTCATTTATTTGAAGACATGCGCTTCTGTTAAGGACAGATAAACTGGACTGTTTTAACTTTAAACTACAGATCAGCCACAGCTCATCCAGAGAGAAATCTCAAACAGTCAGACGCACACAAACCTTACTTGACAACATTAAACTACTGATTAGAACTAACAGCAAATGTTTGGAGACCTGCGATCAGATGATCTCTGGAAATCATGAACAGCACACAAACGTCACATTTATCTTTTTATTGTGCACACACTTTATACACACAAACAGCACGGATCGTTCTCTAATGGAAGCATTTGATTAAACAAACGGCCCGTCAACACATTTCCCCAGAGAACGGGTCCGAGCTGCTAGAATCAGACGAGTCCGAGAGCTCGAAGGCTATCGGTGCGTTTCACAGAGTCCAGAAAGAGGTCAGAGGTCAACGAGGGTCAGCGGTTGCTCCCTGCTTCTCCTGACCTCCAGCAGCTGAAGCAGAGATCTCCTCCAGACAGAGAAGAAACTCAAACACAGCTCATGTTTCACTCACAACATCTTCCTGCAAGAAGACAAGTCTCAGACAGACGTACAAATGGACTGATATGCGGTGAAATGATCATGTCTCTATTAATAATAACAACAGCTCACTGATCTGTAAAAATGTAAATTTCCACGTAGTTTTGTGGAGCAGCTTAATGTGAAAACACCACAATCCAAATAACATACACATCTATGATCTACAGACAATTTTAAAATTAGTTAACATCAGTCATAAAAGAGCTTTAAAAATGTGAGGACATGCTGAAATGAAGCGGTTTCTTGTGACAGGTGGTGCTGCTGCTAACATAAAAATTACAGATATCCTCATTACTTTACTAGCAGAAGTAGGCCAAAGTCGCCAAAGTCATTTTCTGCGGATGTGCAAGACTTCAAACTCATTAGCTGCTATAGCTAAACAACTAGAAGCATGAAGTCTAAAAATAAATAAAAAATAACTATGGCTTTTGGGTTTTATTTGTTGTAAAACCATGGCTAATTTTTGGGAAGATACTGCGCAGCAAACCAGCCTGTTTATAACTACGACAGTACACAAGTTAAATATCATGTAGCAATATCAAACAACCCAAACAAACTAACAATAATGAAACAACATTAAAAGCATACCATACTTATAGCACAAAATGATTGTATAAATTAAAAAAATCTTAGCCTGATTTACCGCATTCAGAGATGACTTCTGTTTCTGTGTTAGTTTTGTGGAGCAGCTTAATGTGAAAACACCACAATCCAAATAACATACACATCTATGATCTACAGACAATTTTAAAATTAGTTAACATCAGTCATAAAAGAGCTTTAAAAATGTGAGGACATGCTGAAATGAAGCGGTTTCTTGTGACAGGTGGTGCTGCTGCTAACATAAAAATTACAGATATCCTCATTACTTTACTAGCAGAAGTAGGCCAAAGTCGCCAAAGTCATTTTCTGCGGATGTGCAAGACTTCAAACTCATTAGCTGCTATAGCTAAACAACTAGAAGCATGAAGTCTAAAAATAAATAAAAAATAACTATGGCTTTTGGGTTTTATTTGTTGTAAAACCATGGCTAATTTTTGGGAAGATACTGCGCAGCAAACCAGCCTGTTTATAACTACGACAATACACAAGTTAAATATCATGTAGCAATATCAAACAAACTAACAATAATGAAACAACATTAAAAGCATACCATACTTATAGCACAAAATGATTGTATAAATTAAAAAAATCTTAGCCTGATTTACCGCATTCAGAGATGACTTCTGTGTGTTTCTGTGTTCCTGCAGTTTCTTGTTTGTTATGCTAATGCTAATCTAATCTCTGGCAGGTGTCTGTTATTAATCACATTGTCAACCAATGGCTTTACTGTTTGTGAGTTAGTTCTGCCCAGTGCTGAAATAACGAAGCAAAATAAACTTCATCATCGTCAAATTTTTTTTGTGACTTTATCACATAAATATTTCTCAACAGCACGTTGTATGCTCTTTTTGAATACATTCATGACTGATGTGATTTTTAAAAGTTTATTTAGCTTAATCGCAGATAGTTATTTCAGCTGTGAGCAGAAAGCCATTGGTTGACAATGTGATTAATAACCGACACCTGCCTGAGATTAGATTAGATTCAACCGCCAATAAACACCAAAGAAGAAGAAAATGAGATTAGATTAGTTTAACAAACAAGAAACTGCACGAACATGTGAACACAGAAATCATCTCTGAATGCGGTAAATTAATTTTCTTTAAATTTATGAAAACATTTTGTTTTTGAGTAACTTTTGGCAGGCTCTTAGATATTGCGAACTGATGTGTTTTGTCGTAATATAAACATGCTGGTTTGTTGTGCATGTACACTTACGAAAATTAACTGTGGTTTTACTGCAAACAAAGCAAAAAAACAAAAAGAGCCATTGTTGTTCTTAAACGTAACTATAAATTACCAATGGCTGTGGTACACTATAGTTTATGGTATTTGTAGTTATTGTACAAATTGTCATCAATTCGCCAAAGAAACAAAAACAAAACATGGTTACTCTACACTTTTATTAAAATAAAAACATGGTTAGTTTTCGTAATGCCGAGTTCACACTGCACGATTTTAGCCCGATTTTTCACTCGCCGACAGGTTTTGCGAAATCGCCGACAAATGCCAGACATCGGAGGCAAATCGGTGTTCGTTCACGCGAGTGACAATCACGTAGTGTGAATTATCAAAGACGCGATCTGAGGGAATCGCCGACAGGTCGCAGACGCCCGTGAAATATTTGGCATGCTAAATATCTGGAGCTGTCCTCGATTCTTCCTATTGTGAAGTCATGCAATGTGAAACCCCCTGTCACCGATCCATCGTGCAATGTGAACACAGCAGCAACTGAATGCTACCCCAGATAGTCAGCCACAACATCAGCATAACAGTTACTGCTAAATTATTTACCTCCAACTCTCTTTGCAGAACACCCAATCCCTGTTCCCTGCATCTCCCTCCTGCGTAATCTGTTTTTCTTTTTCTCCTTGTAGCTGGAAATCTGCTCACAGACTATTTGCGGGCTGTATATATATTTAAAATAATTCCAGTCTCGCTCGAGAACGAGTCTGACGCATGCGGGTTCTCGCGTTATTTCCTTATCACTTCTTGCGTGTGTTTTGTTGTGAAATGTAGTTTGCGGACCAGACAGAGCTGTCGGCGATTCTTCCTATTGTGAAGTCATGCAGTGTGAAACCTCCTGTCGCGGATCCATCGAGCAATGTGAACACAGCAGCAACTGAATGCTACCCCAGATAGTCACGCAGTGTGAAAACAACGACGATCCGACGAGTTTGAAAATCGTGCAGTGTGAACTCGGCATAAGAGTAGTTGTACTTCATGCTTTTAGTTGTTTACCTATAGCAGCTAATGAGTTTGAAGTCTTGCACATCCACAGAAAATGACTTGGGCCTACTTCTGCTAGTAATAATGAGGATATCTGTAGTCCTTTTTAGTTAGCAGCACCTGTCGCAAGAAGTTGATTCATTTCAGCATGTGTCCTGCACATAAGCTCTTAAGACATGTGAATACATTTTACAATAATTGTTGGTAGATCGTGGATGAGAGTGAAATGTGTATGTTATTTGATTTGTGGTATTTTTACTTTAAGCTACAACTCCACAAAACAGTGGAAATTGACATTTTACAGATCATTACTGCATTTGACTTGGTTTTTATTATTATTAATAGAGACATGATCATTTCACCGCATATCAGTCCATTCAAACTGTTTCTGACTCGTGTCATGAGATGCTCGTCAGTTTAGTGTCAGTGTTTGCTGCTGTAGCTGATTAGAGTCTTAAATGAGCTGATTTATGATTTATTCCTTCAAGAATCACTCAGACGAGACACACCAGAAGATCCCATGAACCCAGAGAGACTTTATTGACACTCGTGTGACAATATATTTGACTTTAATGAACTTAACACAAAGTTCCTGATATACATCAGATCATACAGATATGAAAACAGCAAAGAAATGGCTATTTCTTTCAGACACCATTTATGATCATGTTACTTTTATTAAAAGCACAAATTCCTGCAGTTTAGGACATGGTGACATTTACGAGTCCTCAGAGATAAAATAGTTATAAATTTGTGTTTAATTATATAATATTGAGCGTGTTATAGACATGTTTCAGTCGACAGTGAAGCTCATGTTCATGTTATATCTGTGCGCCTTCTTGTGGTGAATTGTGTGAATTACACCGTTGCAACTTTATGTTAAATATATATTTTTTCAAGATTATTTAATAAATTATTGATTATACTGTGCGTCGACAAAATATATTATTATTATTTATTTATTTATTTTTTACAAATATAACATTTTTAAAAGGCGAATCAAATAAACTCCTCTTGTTAACTATATGAATTACACTGCTGTTCTTTATCTGTACACCTTTAATTTTAGGTATGGGAAAACATTAAATGCATTAAATTATTTTGCATTTATGTAATATTAAATAAATTGTCAATTACCATGAGAAGCATGTAAAATTACCCCTTTAATTTACTATAAATATGTTTTACATCTGTAATATACATTTAGAATACGAGTTTCATCGCCCTCCTGTGGTGAATTATGTGAATTACATTAATGCGATTTATTTCTACAGATTTCAAACGAATCAGAGGAAAACCTTTCACTAAAGTACTTTGCATTAATTTCATATTATTTAATAAATTAATCACGACCCTCTGCAACAATAAAACATCTGGAAAACCGCCCTTTTCTTCTGTAGAAATATATTCTTATATCTGAGTTGTGAATGAATTGTGAGAATTACACGGCTGTTGATTATTTCTGCATCTTTAATTTTAGGCAGAGGAAAACGTTGAGTTAAATTATTGTGCAGTATTTCAAAATTATTTAATAAATTATTTGTTATACTGTGCAACCACAAAAAAATCTGGTAATTGTATCTTTTTTTAGAAGAAATATAATTTTAGATCGATAAACCAAAGAAAAATATATGACAGAAGTGAGAAGTCCTTGTATCATTCTCTATTTATCGTTGTGTTTTATCTCCTGTTTTGTTAAAATAAATAAATAATAATATTATTATTTACCAAAAATGTATTTGTACATCTATAATACGTTTAAATTTCGAGTGGTGAATTGTGTGAATTACATTAATGTGATTTATTTCTACAGATTTAACGCGAGTCAGAGGAAAACCTTGCACTAAATTACTTTCCATTTATTTCATATTATTTAATAAATTAATCACGACCCTCTGCAACAATAAATCCGCCCTTTTCTTCAGTAGAAATATATGCTTATATCTGAGCGCCATCTTGTGGTGAATTGTGGGAATTACACTGCTGCTGCTTTATGTTAAATAATTGTTTTAATTGATTCAAAATCATTTAATAAATTATTGATCATACTGTGCGGGGACAAAACACATTTTTCATAAATATAACATTTTTTAAAATGCGAATCAAATTACCTCCTGTGGTGAAACTGTATGAATTACACTGCTGTTAATTATTTCTACATCTTTAATTTTAGTCATGGGAAAATATTAAATGCATTCAATTGGTTTGAATTTATTTAATATTTAATAAATTATCAATTACAATGAGAAGCATGTAAAATTACTTTAATTTACTATAAATATATTTTACATCTGTAATATACATTTAGAATTCGAGTTTCATCGCCCTCCTGTGGTGAATTGTGTGAATTACATTAATGCAACTTATTTCTGCAGATTTAACGCGAGTCAGAGGAAAACCTTGACCCAAATTAGTTTGCATTGATTTCATATAATGTAATAAATTAATCAAGACCCTCTGCAACAGTAAAACATCTGGAAAAGAACCATTTTATTCTGTAGAAATATATTCTTATATCTGAGCGCCATCCTGTGGTGAATTGTGTGAATTACACGGCTGTTGATTATTTCTGCATCTTTAATTTTAGACAGAGGAAAACGTTTAGGTAAATGATTATGCAGCGATTCAAAATTATTTAATAAATTATTCGTTATACTGTGCAACAACAAATCTGGTAAATGTATCTTTTTTTTAAATTTTTTTATTTTTTAGAATAAATACAATTTTAGACCGATAAGTCAGAGAAAAAATTTAACAAAAGTCCTTGTACTGACTGTATCATTCTCTATTTATCGTTGTGTTTTATCTCCTGCTTTGTTAACATAATGTTGTTTTTTTTAAAGCGAGTCAAATAAACTTAACCAAACAGTATGAATTGTACTGATGTTAATTATCGCTACATCTTTATTTCTAGTCAGAAGAAAACCTTATTTTTCCATTAATGTAATATTTAATAAATTAGTATTTACCATAAAAAACAGAAAAACTCTGTCAAATCACCCATTTCATTTACTATAAATATATTTTACATCTGTAATAAACATTTAGAATTCGAGTTTCATCGCCCTCCTGTGGTGAATTGTGTGAATTACATTAATGTGCAATTAATGTAATGTACAATTATTGTGCAATAATTACAAAAAATTGTCGATTACCACGAGAAGCAGAAAATATCTGTCCCTTTTAACCCCTTATAACTCCTTTTATTTACTAAATATATTTAATATCTGTAATATACATTATCTCACCCTACAGGAATATGAGGTGAGACGAGTACTCAAAACTGTAAACACAAGAAAGGCTGCTGGTCCGGATGGAGTATCTGGCAAAGTACTCAAAGCCTGTGCCAACCAGCTTTCTGGAGTCTTTACAAAGATCTTCAATCTTTCACTGACATCAGCCATCATACCACCCTGCTTAAAATCAGCCACCATCATCCCTGTTCCTAAAAAAGCAGTCACCAGCAGTTTAAATGATTACAGACCGGTTGCACTAACACCAGTAATCATGAAGTGCTTTTGGTCTCACAGCACATCAAAACCAGCCTTCCCCCCACCTTTGACCCACACCAGTTTGCTTACAGAGCAAATAGGTCTACAGATGATGCCATCACCATAGCCCTTTACACTGCACTTAACCACCTTGAACGGCAGGGAACCTATGTAAGAATGCTCTTCATAGATTACAGTTCAGCGTTCAATACAATTATCCCAGACATTCTAATCAGCAAATTATCTGAACTGGGCCTCTCCCCCTCCATCTGCACATGGATAAAGGACTTCCTCACAAACCGCCCACAAACTGTTAAGCTCGGCCCCCACCTCTCCTCCACCATCACGCTCAGCACCGGCTCTCCACAAGGGTGTGTATTGAGCCCTCTACTCTACTCCTTGTACACATATGACTGTACTCCCACTCATCCCACCAACACCATCATCAAATTTGCAGATGATACCACAGTGATCAGACTCATCTCAGGAGATGATGAATCAGCATACAGAGATGAAGTCCAGAAACTAGAGGAGTGGTGCTCTGAAAACAACTTGTCCCTGAACACCTCCAAGACAAAAGAGCTCATTCTGGACTTCAGGAGACGCCATACTGAGCCAGCCCCACTCTACATCAATGGGGACTGTGTTGAAAGGGTCCGCACCTTCAAATTCCTGGGAGTACACATATCCAACGACATGTCTTGGTCTGCTAACACCTCTGCAACGATCAAAAAGGCATATCCGGTGGTGCAGCCGTCCTCTATGCTGTACTCATTTCAACGGTAATTAAATATGATTTTAGGCGGATTTTACAAAGCGTCAAACCTTCTGAAGTGCAGCGGGGCGTCTTGGAGGATCTTGAGGAGGAAGATGAGCGCTGATTCTTCATCTCTGACCCTCAGAGAGCAGCAGGACGGAATCAGGTGCTGGAACTCGCGTGACCTCTGACCCCAAACAAGCCCACTTAAATTCAGCAGAGTCCATCGATGTTAATGCAATATTTAATACTGTGACCTTAACATTATTTGGACACTTAAATCATAATTAGTTGTCTTAAAGTTCTGTGCTAAAAGCAAATGCCATTGTTTATAGAGAAAACAGTACACTTCACAAACAAAACAACTGACAAAAAGTTTATTAGGCTTGTCGAATTGTCATTGTGAATATGCATTTTTCTAGTTATGATGTGCACTATATATATTATATTTCATCAGGTAAAGGTCTAGCATACACTTCAGCCTCAGTTTGTGAATCATTCTTTAGTCAAAAAATAATTTCTAACTATTCACAAATTAGTGTGAAGTTATTATATTAATTAATATTATTATTATTGTTGTTGTAATAAAGGCATTCAAATACATTTTGAGTTTCATCGCCCTCCTGTGGTGAACTGTGTGAATTACACGAATAGTTTATTTCTACAGACATTTATACTATGTATAAAGTTTTTTCCCCTGACATTTTTATTAGTTATTTACTTACTATTACATTGCTTTATTTAGTTGTTCTATCGTGTTGATTATAATAATCGTTGCTTTTTCATCCGCTTTGTATTTGCGTTTGTAAACATTCAGTTTCGCGATTAAAAAAAAAAAAAGACTTTTATTTTGAATATAATTCCGCATATCCGGTGGTGCAGCCGTCCTCTATGCTGTACTCATTTCAACGGTAATTAAATATGATTTTAGGCGGATTTTACAAAGCGTCAAACCTTCTGAAGTGCAGCGGGGCGTCTTGGAGGATCTTGAGGAGGAAGATGAGCGCTGATTCTTCATCTCTGACCCTCAGAGAGCAGCAGGACGGAATCAGGTGCTGGAACTCGCGTGACCTCTGACCCCAAACAAGCCCACTTAAATTCAGCAGAGTCCATCGATGTTAATGCAATATTTAATACTCTGACCTTAACATTATTTGGACACTTAAATCATAATTAGTTCTGTCTTAAAGTTCTGTGCTAAAAGCAAATGCCATTGTTTATAGAGAAAACAGTACACTTCACAAACAAAACAACTGACAAAAAGTTTATTAGGCTTGTCGAATTGTCATTGTGAATATGCATTTTTCTAGTTATGATGTGCACTATATATATTATATTTCATCAGGTAAAGGTCTAGCATACACTTCAGCCTCAGTTTGTGAATCATTCTTTAGTCAAAAAATAATTTCTAACTATTCACAAATTAGTGTGAAGTTATTATATTAATTAATATTATTATTATTGTTGTTGTTATTACGATTATAAAATGAAGACTAATATATTAGTGTTTTAAATTACTGCAAAATAACAATTTTTTTTAAAACTATTCACAAATCTGAATTATTATTCAACTATTATTAGTTATCCAATTATTATTATTTAAAAACATTATGAATAAATTTCAATTTTACTCTAAATTTAAATATTAATATTTGATTCTAAATAATTAATTAATATTATATAAAATATTATCAAATAATAAGACAAAGAAGTATTGTTTTTGCGATTCACAAATCAGTGAATTATTATTCAAATATTATTAGTTATTCAGTAATTATATTATTATGCTAACAAAATGTAAAATGATGACTGTAATACATTAGTGTTGTAAATTGCAATAGTACTGTAAAATAAAGATTCATTGAGTGGAAATGAAGCAGTAAATCTCATCTGGTGTGTGTGTGTGTGTGTGTGTGAGAGAGAGTGTGTGTGTCTGTGTGTGTGTGTGTGTGTGTGTGTGT
>NW_015646677.1:436433-437157 GCF_001515625.1 Sinocyclocheilus rhinocerous | reverse complement strand
TGTGTGTGTGTGAGTGTGTGTGTGTGTGTGTGTGTTAGAGTGTGTGTGTGTGTGTGTGTGTGTGAGTTCAGGAGGATCATCCTGAATAACCCCGAGAAGAGGAACGCTCTGTCTCTGTCCATGCTGGAGTCTCTGAGAGAAAACCTGCTGACAGACTCGCACTCAGACGATCTGCGTGTCATCATCATATCAGGCAAACATTCACGCTCCTCTGGAGAAAGATGCGTGAGTCCCCGGCGTCCGCAGTAACTGTGTGTGTGTCTCTCTGCAGCGCGGGGCCCCGTGTTCTCCGCGGGTCACGACCTGAAGGAGCTGACGACCGCTCGGGGCCGCGACTATCACAGCAGGGTGTTCCAGACCTGCTCAGAGGTCAGAGGTCAATCACTGCTTTCCATTGATGTATGGTTTGTTAGGAGAGGACAATATTTGGCGAGATACAACTATTTGTAAATCTGGAATCTGAGGGTGCAAAAAAATCTAAATATTGAGAAAATCATCTTTAAAGTTGTCCAAATGAAGTTCTTAGCAATGCATATTACTAATCAAAAATTACGTTTTGATATATTTACAGTAGGAAATGTACAAAATATCTTCATGGAACATGATCTTTACTTAATATCCTAATGATTTTTGGCATAAAAGAAAAATCGATAATTTTGACCCATACAATGTACTTTTGGCTATTGCTACAAATATACCCCAGCGACTTAAGACTGCTTTTGTG
>NW_015646677.1:429746-435689 GCF_001515625.1 Sinocyclocheilus rhinocerous | reverse complement strand
GGACCACATATGGCCTAGATACAACTATTTGAAAATCTGGAATCTGAGGGTGCAAAAAAATCTAAATATTGAGAAAATCATCTTTAAAGTTGTCCAAATGAAGTTCTTAGCAATGCATATTACTAATCAAAAATTAAGTTTTGATATATTTACAGTAGGAAATGTACAAAATATCTTCATGGAACATGATCTTTACTTAATGTCCTAATGATTTTTGGCATAAAAGAAAAATCTATAATTTTGACCCATACAATATTTTTTGGCTATTGCTACAAATATACCCCAGCGACTTAAGACTGCTTTTGTGCTCCAGGGTCACATATTTCAAATCAGCAACAAAATCTGAAATGAACTGCCCCATGAATGTTGTTTCTTATGATCAAATTGAGCTAAAAAAGCGTATTTTTCAGGCTGGACCAGCCAATGCGCAAGCACAGTCATAACGCGCTTAAGACTGTGCGTCGCAGGGTTGCCAGGTTTTCACAACAAAACCCGCCCAATTGCTACTCAAAACTAGCCCAGTCACGTTTCGAGGGGGATCCCCCGGTAAAAATCGCATTCCGGTGGGGTAAAATACACGATTTCAAGGGCTAAATATCACGTTCTTGGGGTCGCTTAAACCCGCAGACATGAAATACAACCCGCGGCAACAGTGTTAAAGTAGCCCAATTCCGCGGGAAAACCGCAGACTTGGCAACACTGGTGCATCGGCTGGTCCAGCCTCAGGTTTCTATGGAAACCGAAGCTTCTAACGGCCGCTGCAGTGATGCAACGACTTTACCAATCAGCGATTGGCTCTTTCATTTAGAAGGCGGGACTATTTCGCCATATTGCGCGTTGCAGTTTCTCTCATTCATAAGTATAGGAGTGAACCGTCTTTGTATTTCTATAGTCTATGGTGTGTGTGTGTGTGAATGCAGTGGAATAAACTGTGCTCTTTCTCAAAGGTCATGACCCTGATCCAGGACATCCCAGTGCCGGTCATCGCTATGGTGAACGGTGTTGCCACGGCAGCGGGTTGCCAGTTAGTGGCCAGCTGTGATATCGCTATAGCGACGGATAAATCCACTTTCGCCACACCTGGAGTCAACGTGGGCCTGTTCTGCTCCACACCTGGAGTGGCCATAGGACGAGCGGTGCCTAGAAAGGTCAAGGTCACAGCCAGATTAATTATATGAGAGAGAGAGAGTGAGAGAAATGTGACCCTGCAGCACAAAAGCAGTCTTAAGTCGCTGGGGTATATTTGTAGCAATAGCCAACAATACTTTTGTGTGTACGGTTGTAATTTCAATTTTGGTTTTCAGCATGGCATTTATAAATACAATAACCGTTCTTTTTTCGTTTTTTCCGTCATGGTTAAAAAACGAAAAACGAATGGAAGCAAAAGTACACGGACCAATATGCATTGCTAAGAACTTCATTTGGACAACTTTAAAGATGATTTTCTCAATATTTAGATTTTTTTGCACCCTCAGATTCCAGATTTTCAAATAGTTGTATCTCGACCAAATATTGTCCTATCCTAGCAAACCATACATCAATGGAAATATTATTTATTCAGCTTTCAGATGATGTATACATCTCAATTTCACAAAATTGACCCTTATGACTGGTTTTGAACTCCAGGGTCACAAATGTAAATGTAGAAGAAAGAAGTATGGTTCTGTCCCTTTGAGTGCAGTCTGTGCCCTGTGTCCAGGTTGCAATGGAGATGCTGTTGACGGGGCGTCCCGTCTCGGCTCAGGACGCTCTGCTGCATGGGCTGGTCAGTAAGGTGGTGCTGGAGGAGCAGCTGGAGCAGGAGACGCTGGCTGTGGCCCGCCGGGTGTGTGAGAGCAGTCGGCCCGTGGTGGCTCTGGGGAAGGCTGTGTTTCACAGACAGATGACTCTGGGCCGGGACGCAGCCTACGCCTCTGCTGCCGCCGCCATGCTGGAGAACCTGACCCTGCGGGACGGTCAGGAGGGCATCCGGGCGTTCCTGGAGAAACGCAAACCTGTGTGGAGCAACACTGATGCTGTCGACACAAACACTCACTGATCCAGAGAAACACTGCAGCTTCACTCAGTGCTGTTTGTGCCTCAAACACATCACGTGTAATGCCTAAAAATACAATAATCTTTTTTATAATTATGTGAACTCTAATTCTAAAAAAAGACTGAAATATATTACTGTTGTAAATTACATCTGTACTGTAAAATAAAAATGAACATTTGATCATTACCGTCTTATCAAATAAGATTATCAGAAAATATAATTTTTGTTTAACTCTATATTATATAAAGAGAAAAGAAAATACCAAATAGTAAATTATCAAATAATATTATCAAACAATATAATAATAATGATGATTATTATTATTATTACTGTGTAAAAGAAGGCTGAAATATATTACTGTTGTAAATTACATCTACTGTAAAATAAAAATGAATATTTGATAATTACTGTTTTATCAAATAAGATTACCAATCAATATAATTTTTGTTTAACTATATTATATAAAGAGAAATAAAAGAAAATATCAAATAATAAATTATCAAATAATATTATCAAACAATATAATAATGATTATTATTATTACTGTGTAAAAGAAGGCTGAAATATTACTGTTGTAAATTACATCTGTACTGTAAAATACAAATGAATATTTGATAATTACTGTCTTACCAAATAATATTATCAAACTATATAATTATTGTTTAACTCTATTTTAACTAATTATAAACTTAAAATAACTTAATAATATTTAATAGAATTATAACTAATTATAAAAAAAGAGAATGCCGGAATATATTTTACTGTAAATATATGAAATACATCAAATAATATCACACAATATAATAATAATACTAATAACAATAATTTTTAACTAATAAAAATATTTAAATATATTACTTTTGTAAATTACAATTGTGCTGTAAAATTAAAAAAATTAGTATTTTATTATTTTAAGTCTATAATAATATTTTTAAACTAATTATTTTATCTAACTGTAAAAAGAGAAGACTGTTTTAAAGTACAAATTACCAAATATCAAATAAAAAAATATCCAATAATATTACCAAACAGTATAATAAAATTATAATTATTATTTTAACTCCAATCTGAAATATGTTACTGTTGTAAATTAATATTTTAATATAAAATAAATAACATTTAATCATGGTAATGTAATCAAATATGAAATATAATCTCAGATTTGACAAAGCAATCAAACTTTTTATTGAATGTTGTTTATGCCTTAAACACATCTTGCTCTATAATGCATCATTTGTAATGTTTTTGGGTGAATTATTCCTGTAATGAATCTTTGCAGTGTGTTTGTCGGTCTGAATGTCCCAGGAATGCTTTAATTAACGAAGAACAAAAACATCAGACCATCAAAATAATTGGACCTCTCCCTGTTTGGAAAAACAAGCATTTAAGTGTTCAAATGAAACCTCTCCTGACGTCCGCCGGGCGACTTCCTCCCGGCCTCAGGCTCCGTCGGCCAATGGGAACGCCCAATCCTGGCAGGTGACCTGGGAGCGGGCCAATGGGGTCGAAGCGTGGGCGGGGCAGGATGACGGGCGCCTGGTCGTAATCTCCGCCGATGATGCCGGGAGGATAGAGAGGAAGAGGAAGAGGAAGCGGAGCGGACGGGATGGGGGTGAGCGGGAAAATCGGAGGCACATGCGGCGGGAAAAAGCGGCATCTGCCCCTGCGCTCATTCTCCTTCCTCTGCTTAAGCTTCTTTTTGTAAAGCTGAGGACAAAAAAGGACAGTTAGGAGTTTAAAATTGTGTTAATTGTGTAAAATAAGTCATATAATATTCAATTTAGTTTGGCAATAGGTAATGCATAAATTGCAATTTTTTCATTCATTTAATTATTATAAAAAATTATTATAATTTTATAATTGCGTTTTGTATTTTTTTTAAAAATGTATAGCCTGAATGCACTGTAAGTCGCTTTGGATATATTCAATTTAGTTTGGCAATAGGTAATGCATAAATTGCAATTTTTTCATTCATTTAATTATTATAAAAAATTATTATAATTTTATAATTGCGTTTTGTCTTTTTAAAAAAAATGTATAGCCTGAATGCACTGTAATTCGCTTTGGATAAAAGGGTCTGCTAAATGCATAAATTAAATTAAATTAATTGTTAATATAATTAATGAACATTGATTTATTAATGTAAAATTAATATATTTTATATTATATTTTTTTATAAATGGTTACATTATAAAATCACTGATTAATATCTATTTATCTGCATGTTTATTTCATTTTAAATAAATTTTTAATAATTTCATATTGTATATAAAAAATAAATAAATATTATATTATATTATATTAAAATGATCCTAATTAATTCTCAGTTTTTTAATGTTTATTGAGTGCCAATAATGAGCCATTATAGGATTTGGTTTATAAGTATGAATAAGAGCTGTGTTTGGCTCACCTCCTTCCAGTCAGTGTCTCGGTGTTGATTTCCTGCAGGAAAACACACTGCAAAACAACACAACACTCGAGTCTTTCACTGTGCTGTAGCTAGTCTTTACAGAAGTGGGAAGACTGTCCCAGTACACATTTTAAATAAATTTTTAATAATTTCATATTGTATATAAAAAATAAATAAATATTATATTATATTATATTAAAATGATCCTAATTAATTCTCAGTTTTTTAATGTTTATTGAGTGCCAATAATGAGCCATTATAGGATTTGGTTTATAAGTATGAATAAGAGCTGTGTTTGGCTCACCTCCTTCCAGTCAGTGTCTCGGTGTTGATTTCCTGCAGGAAAACACACTGCAAAACAACACAACACTCGCATTACTGACACTTCATCAGTACACACGCTGTCTGGTGTGTGTGTGTGTGTGTGTGTGTGTGTACTTTATGCTACATTGAAGGGACCACATGTCCCCACAAGGATAGTAAAACCTGACATTTTTGACATTGTGGGGACCGGCCTGTGGTCCCCATGAGGGAAAAAAATTATTAAAAATAGTAAATGATGTTTATTTGAAAGTGTAACAATGCAAACAGGTTTTCTGTAAGGGGTAGGTTTAGGGCAGGGCTGTCCAAACTCGGTCCTGGAGGGCCGGTGCCCTGCAGACTTTAGCTCCAACTTGCCTCAACACACCTGACTGGAAGTTTCTATGCCTAGAGAGAGCTTGATTAACTGGTTCAGGTGTGTTTAATTAGGGTTGGAGCTAAACTCTGCAGGACACCGGCCCTCCAGGACCGAGTTTGGACAGCCCTGGTTTAGGGGATAGAAAATATAATTTGGTCAGTTGTGTGTATGTGTGTGTGTCTGTGTGTGTGTCTGTCTGTCTGTCTGTCTGTCTGTCTGTGTGTTACCCCCTGTTTGTGTATCTGTGTGTGTGTGTGTGTGTCTGTCTGTCTGTCTGTGTGTGTGTGTATGTGTGTGTGTCTGTTTGTGTATCTGTGTGTGTGTGTGTGTGTCTGTCTGTCTGTCTGTCTGTCTGTGTGTTACCCCTGAAGTCTCTGTGCAGCAGGTGTCTCCAGAGTGAAGGATCATGGGTAGCGACGGTCAGGTCTCGGCACACGGCCGACAGCGAGACGAGAGAGACGACGTCCAGCAGCCGCAACACACGCAACAGCAGCTCAGGAGGAAGAACAGCCAGACCGAAGAGAGCCGGCAGACCCAGCGCTGCACACACACACACACACTCATTAAATACTGCGTGTGGCATTAGCACTGAGAGAGGAATCGTAATAATCCCCCTGTCTGGCGGCGGCCATGAGCGGATACACCAGCTGATCTTTA
This sequence comes from Sinocyclocheilus rhinocerous, assembly GCF_001515625.1. Classification (NCBI taxonomy): domain Eukaryota; kingdom Metazoa; phylum Chordata; class Actinopteri; order Cypriniformes; family Cyprinidae; genus Sinocyclocheilus; species Sinocyclocheilus rhinocerous. Next base: position 429,908 of record NW_015646677.1, on the reverse strand, counting down.
AAGAGACGAGACAGTCTGCGCAAGTCTGTGTAGACCACGCCTGCGCAGCCACCTGCAGAAACACACAGAACCTGCTGAGATGCTCCGATTAAAAACAACAGCACAATTACTATAGAAAATAACAAAAGAAAAAATAATACAGTTTGTCCAAAAAAACAAAAA
>NW_015646677.1:427510-429728 GCF_001515625.1 Sinocyclocheilus rhinocerous | reverse complement strand
TATATGTGTGTGTACTGTGTATATTTATTATGTATATATAAATACACTCACATGCATGTATATATTTAAGAAAAATATGTTATATTGGTATATTAAATATATATACAATATAAATTCTATAAATATATACATTTAAATATTTTCAAAATATATACCTTGTGTGTATTTATACATAATAAATATACACAGTACACACACATATTACATAAACAAAAACTTGGATGCGATTAATCGTTTGACAGCACTATATACTATTACAGGTTTTGTTAATATTTTAAATTTGATTTTATATTTTCACTTTAATTTTAGTTAGTTTTAGTAATTTAAAAATATCTTTACTACTTTTTAAAAATGTCTATATAGTTTTTAGAATGTTTTCATTATTTTAACTATTAATATAATTTGTGTTTATACGTGTTATTTTAGCATTAATGTACTGTTATATATTTTCAGTTTTCACTTTAATTTTAATTTTAGTTCAAGTTTAGCTATTTTGTCGTGTGTTTTTGGTTTTTTAAATATGTTTATATAGTTTTTATTATTCACAATACGGAAGAAAATATCTGTCGCTACTTCTTCTTACTTGTTCTCGCTACTTGCTATTAATCACAATTAGGGTAAATTTCCGGAAACTTTCCAAAAATCCCTGGAATATTCCAAAAAATCCAATTGCACCTTTTTGCAACCCTAATCACACTACGGAAGAAAATATCTGTTGCTACTTCCATTTCATCATATTATTTTCTGTGGTAATGTAGCTAATAATACAGTTCATTCCTACTGAACTGCTTATAAATATAAATATGCAATATAAATATAAAAAATAATATATATATTAAATTACCTGCCCAATCAGCAGTCACATAATCATCTGGTTTCAGCACCAGCTTGCGTGAATTCTCCATAGACTTGTCCATCTTAAGAACAGCTGTTTCACAACAAATAAACAAACAAATAATAAAAATCAAATGAAGGAAGACTAATAACAGCTGCCATACGCAGATGAACGCACCATTAATGACGAGCGTTCGGCCCATAGGCACGGCGACCGCTGACACCAGGCTGTTCTCCAGAAGTGGGTGGGCATAGTGAAGTCTGTACACGCCCCCTGCCGCCCGCCAGCCAATCGGCATCTCTCCTGAGTTCACATTACAACCCTGAGAGAGAGAACAACCAATGATATTGGAGTTATGTTCAAAAGTGTGTCATCGTTTGGATATTCAGATTAGGGATGTGAATGATCGATTAATTGTCATTAATTGTTGATTTATCTTTTTTGATGTTCTATTAATAACATTAATTAATTGATAACCTATAATATAAACCTATAATAGTGTGTTGATACTAATATGACACTGAATCAAATCAAAATTAAACAATTTATTTCAAATCAAAATTGAACAATTTCTTTTATTTAGCATATGTGACCCTGCAGCACAAAAGCAGTCATAAGTAGCACAGGTAGATTTGTATCTCGGCCAAATATTGTTCTATCCTAACAAACCATACATCAATGGAAAGATTATTTATTCAGCATTCAGTTGATGTATAAATCTCAATTTCACAAAATTGACCCTTATGACTGGTTTTGCGTAAAATTTCTGTAAATTTCATATTTTTCATATAAGAATCAAAAAGAAGGCCTTATCAATTAAATTCTTAAAACTAACAAATAAATGAATTGTTCAAATTTTAACAATAGTAGTGGACAAATTTTTCTTGGAAAAAATAAAGATTCTGTATTTTCTATATACACTATAGTCTCAGCCTCAGATGTCACGCCCATGGACCGTTGGCGAAACGTCTGATGCATACGGCACAGAAAGGTGGAAACACTTCAGGAGTTTCGAAGTCGTCATCGGATTGGTTGAATTATACAGGATATCCGTGAGACGTGTCGCGTTCGTTCTTTAACGTTCCGCCTGGAAACAAAGATGCCGTGACGCCAAACCCCCTCACCAAAGAAGAAAGCCGTCGTGTTAACAACTGTGACAACGAGCGCTTATCAGGATCAACTAAACGCTCACTTTAAGATAGTAGAAAGTGTTTGTGAGATGGACTGTAAAGTTAAAAACTTGATTTCAAGAATGTGTCTTCGGACTGTTCTGAGACCGGCCAGAACCTAAACTTTGGAGAAAGTGTTTGGATACTGTTTCATTCAGCTTCATCTACAATATTTATGAAAGCAAATTACCTTACATCTCAATGCAAAATTATG
>NW_015646677.1:426039-426227 GCF_001515625.1 Sinocyclocheilus rhinocerous | reverse complement strand
CGTTGGCTGAACGTCTGATGCATATGGCACACAACACTTCAGGAGCTTCAGGAGTTTCGAAGTCGTCATCGGATTGGTTGAATTATACAGGATATCCGTGAGACGCGTTCTTTAAGTTCTTTAACGTTCCGCCTGGAAACAAAGATGCCGTGACGCCAAACCCTTACGAAAGAAGAAAGCCGTCGTGT
>NW_015646677.1:413290-425990 GCF_001515625.1 Sinocyclocheilus rhinocerous | reverse complement strand
CGGCATAGAATCTTTAAAATACGTCTGAGAGTTTTACACACCGGACTGTTATTGTGGCGACATTTCCACGCCCCGAAACGTGACGATGAACGAAACGAACTGTGATTGGTTGTTTGACATGTCGGTCAAACGGCCTCATGGGCGGGCCTTGGCCAATGAAAGCTGCCATGGATTCCAGACTGACGGCTGAAGGTCTGGCTACGCGAGACTATATACACTATAGGGCCTTTCGCACCGCTTTAGTTCCAGAACTAAATGTACAGTACTAAAGTACTGGGACGATTTTGCGCGAACTATTTCCCAGTACTATTTAAAGGGTTGCATTCGCATCGAGAGTGTGTACTAAGCAGTGACGTAAGCCGGTCGACAGCGTCGTCATTTGTGCGCGGCGTTCAACAACAGAAACAAAGAACAACATTAACAACAGGAGGACGCTGTGATCGGAGCTGTGTTGTTGTTGTTGTGTCTTGCGGGTTTCACAATAATGGACATGGAAAGTCGACGTATACGTAAAGCGATTGAAAGAACGGAAAGGAGGACTAAGAATCTCCAACGACAACTGACAGTGCTACAAGTGCCTGCACTTCAGCGGCCGTCCATCTATCGCTGTTCTCCATACTTGCGAAATAAGTTGACACAATGCTTACAGTATGTTTACACGGCGTTTTAAATCATGGCGGGTGAGGGCGTTTTCATACGCGTTTGGCCAATCAATGTCTACTTGCGTCGCGATTAGTACCAGTTGTGCTGGTTAGACCCTGCTCCGGAGTAGGAGCTAATTTGGTTCTCGAAAAAGGCAGTCCGGTACTAAAATCGCACCCAGTTCCGGCGGTGCGAAAACGCCAAAAAGTGGGTAGTTCCACAATTAGTTCTGGTACTATGAAAAGGTTCCCGCGGTGCGAAAGGCCCTTATAACACTGATAATACCAAACATTGCATGCTCTTCTATAAATTTATAAATGGGTGAAACTACAGTTACAGATGTTTACTAGGTTATATATTTCTGTAAAATCCATATTTACATTGCAGTCAAAAATTTGTTAAGAATTTTAAATATCTATATGTATTTACGTTAATGATTCATCAATTATTTGGTTGTTAATTTTACTGAAAATCTCTATTATGATTATGAAAATGTCTAAAAATGCACATCCCTAATTCAGATTTGTTTGATTCTGTTGATTACTCTCATTCACTCTAACTGAATCTGCTGGGGTTCAGAGAGCATGTGAGGGGTCAGCAGAGGTCATGACCTGCGGCAGGAAGCCGGTCTCCAGCAGCAGCAGATGCACCGTCAGCATCAGACAGTCAGACGGGTTTCTGCAGCTCGACGAGTCCAGCAGTCGCTCCAGCGCGTGAGGAATCACTCCATCCTCCGTCTCACAGCACAGCAGTGGCGGAGACACACCCTCCTCATCCTCCATCCACTCCTCCATCCCAGAATCCCTCACACTGCTGCTGTCCGATCCACCGCCACCGCTGGCTTCAGCCTGAGACACACACACAGACACAGGCTGCTCTGAGGACTCAAACACACACACACACACAGGCTGCTTTGAGGACTCACACACACACACTCTCTCTCTCTCTCACACACACACACACAAACATGCTGACTCACGGCATCAGGTTCTTTGTCATTTCAGTTTCTTTTCTTTGGTTCTTGTTGTTTATAAAATAATGCTAGCAGTACAGTTTTAGGGCCGTGTGAAATCTGTTTCGTTTTTTCCACAAATTCTGTGATTACTTATTTAATTTTTTAATTACATTTAAATGATCAAAAATTATGCATTCAATTGAATTCATAAAACTTTACCAATTTATTAATATATTAACATTATACATTTTAACAATAACAGTGAAATATAAAATGAATTTTTTTGTAATTTAATACACATTTATTAACAAAAAGTATGTATAATTAATTAAACTCATAAAACAATTGAATAATTTATTAAACTATAAACAATAATAGTGCCCTATTAAATGGGTTTTATGTTTTCAGAAATTAAGTTTTGTCTGCTTATATTTATATGGATTCTGTGTTTTATGATTTACAAAAACAACGGTAATCAAATAAATGATAAAACTTTAACAATTTAATAATTCATAATAATTTTAACAATAATAGTGCCCTATGAATCTTATTTATTTATTTGTGAGAAATTCTGTGTTGTCGGTTTTAATTTTCTGGATTCTGTGTTTTATGATTTATCATACAATTGCATCAAATCAGGGTTATTATAGTTAACTAAAACTAAACCCATTTAAAATGCTACTTTAAATAAAATAAACATTAACTGAAATAAAAATAAAACCTTAAACTTCTTTTAATTTAGCTAGTTTCATTTGATGTACTAAAATAACTTTAACTGAAACTAAAATTAACTTAATTTGAACACGTTTAAAAAAAACAAAGAGGAAAATAATAAAAACTAATTCAAAATATGAATAAAATCTATAATAGGATCTCGATACTAAAATAACACTGAATCAACTGAAAACTGAGCAATTCCTTTTATTTTGTGTATATTACGTATTAACGTCCTATGTGAGGAACAACATTTCATTTCTTTGTATGTCACTACACACAGCGAAATGACAGTAAAGCTTATTTGACTTGATTTTTTGGCAAAAAAAGTGCTGCACAATAGTGGTCTACTGTTTAAATTAACACATGAATTAAAAATTGCTTCGTGAGGTATGTTTCTGGGTCTGAGCTCACCTCCTCACTGGATGCGGCTGCGCCTCCTGCTCCGCTCGGGGTTTCTGGGGCAGTTTGTATTTGCTCAGGCAAAATCACAGTGATCATATCACCAGAAACAACCCCACACGAGGAGAGCGTCTGTCCCGTGTCCAACAGAACCTCCTTTCCGTTCAGAGACAGACTGAACTCCACATCAGCCCTGTGCAGAGAGAGACAGAGGCAGCACATGAGAGCTGCTTCAGATGGACGGAAGTGAAAGTGTGAGCAACATGACTGTACAGATCGACTCAAACCCATATCGAAAATCCAGCTAATAATACCAGATATTATGATAACCAGCATCACTCACATGCATTCAAAACCAGTGTGGGGGGGGGGAGTTACTTTAAAGGGGTCATATGATGCTGCTAAAAAGAAGGTAGATATGTGGGGGCGTGTTAGAACGAGCCGTTTTAGGGGGGTGTGGCTAACTCTTAACTTTTATAAAGAATATCTCTTTGGATTTGAGACTTTAGTCTTTGCAACTTTACAGATCTTCTTTATGCACCAAGAGCTTGTAACACTCTAAAGAGAAAGGAAAAAATGAAATCGCATCATATGACCCCTTTAAAAGTAATGCATTATAATATTGCGTTAAAAGTAACTAATTAAGTTACTAAAGTAATGCGTTACGTTACTTTTGAGTTACTTTTTAAATCTGGGCAGAGCTTGCTTGTTTGTTTTTAATATAAAAAGTTGTTCTTTTACAAATGCAAAAGCCCTTTCACCCCAAAAGTGAAATGAATGCGCCTCAGGCTGCAGGAAATGTAAATTCACGTCTGTACAATAGAGGGCGCCGCTCAAACAAATCTCATGAAGAATATGACGCAGGAGAAGAAAGTTCAATAGTGTTCAACAAAAAATAAAACACAAATGTATCATTTTTGCTCATTAGTATGGTTGAAGTGGATCATCGAATGTCAGTAGCAAAGACACTGGTTAATAAAATGGGATTAAACAAATTATATTTGTCTTATTTAACATTATTAATTATTGCAGGTTTGTATAATATCTTGAGAGTTCGCATTTGATGGTTTTTATTCATTTTGAGGAATACTCAATCTGTTTTTGTGCATGTGAAATCAATGCATGTTGACTAGTCTAGAACTACAGTAAGATGTCTCTGCACTTACTCCTGATTTCTGTCACCATGGCAACACCAGAGCTGTCACTCAATACATGGGAAACAAAGTAACTGCCGTTACTTATTTGAAAAAGTAACTCAGATATTTCCTTCCAAATTAAAAAATAATGCGTTACTTTACTAGTTACTTGAAAAAAGTAATCTGATTACGTAACTTTCGTTACTTAACGCATTACCCCCAACACTGTTCAAAACACAACATGGGCTGTAAATCATCAGAACACAACTAATGTTAATCCATACCTGATTAGAAACCCCAAACCTAACACATACAACCAAGAGAAGCATCTCAAACTCACCCCAGTCCGCACCGAGGCAGCAGGGCGTCTCTGACCCGGGCTCTGAGCTCGGACAGCGTCGGTTCTGGTCCGTCCAGCTCCAGTCTGCTGCTCTGTTTGTTGATTCTCACCCTGAGCTTCATTCTGCACTGAAGCAAAGCAGATCCGCGCTCACATTCACTTTCATTTCGCTGTCGGAGCATCATGTGACGTCACTGAAACTCAGCAAACATCATCTTTGATAATAATTAACCTTTACTTAACAGCCGAGCTATAAAGCAGTATTTCAGCGTCAGTTACTGCATTTAGTCCAGTGTTATTAGGCCACTGCAAATTAAACAGTAAAAGCCTCTGCTGAATGTGTTTACATTTAATTAAAACAGAACAAAAATAAACATACCTTTCACACACACGTCAAAGTAGCGCAGTGAAGCCAGAAAAGTCCGCGGCCGAACAAAACAGCTGAGCGAGATTTTCAAAATAAAAGTCCCGCAATTACGTCATTAAGTTTATTATTATTATTATTAATGGTTTATTAATTCAATGCCACAAGAACAAGAGGTATTACATATTCATATGATCAAATTAACATTAGCTGGCAGAGAAAAAAGAAAAGGGAAGAAAAAAAAAAGAAAGGAAGAAAATTACATAAATTTCAACGCCAAAAAAGTCAGAATTGTGAGATAAAAAGTCGCAATTTCCTTTTTTTTTTTTTTTATTCAGTGGCGGAAACGGGCTTCCATAATAACTCTCTGACGACAGCGCACTCTTCTGATGTAATTTTTGCTCATCTGTTTGCGAGCAGCAGGTGGCGCTGAAGATCCCGAGCAAACCCGCGGCAGTCCATATAAAACTAGAGAAGAAGAAGGAATATCCGGAAAAGTCTGAGAATATAGTTTGCTGTCAAAAGTGCGTCTATTATTTCTATTTTAAAATGAATCGCACTTATAACGATGAGCTTCAGTATCTGGATAAAATCCACAAAAACTGCTGGCGGATCAAGAAGGGCTTCGTGCCGAACATGCAGGTAAATCAGCCGTCAGAACCGCAAACGTGTTCACTGTCGCATATATAAACATGAATAAACCCAAATATCCAATCACTACATTACAACATTAGTTGTACAGTATTTTATTGCGGGGTCTCTGTGCTGATTATTAACGTTGGCTGTTTTATTCAGCTGTAATGTGTTCGTACATCAGGTTATTGTGGTTGTAATATTAAATGTAGTTTAAACTGAATGAAGTGCTGAATAATGCTTTGGTCTTCAGGTGGAGGGTGTTTTCTATGTGAATGATCCTCTGGAGAAACTCATGTTTGAGGAGCTGAGAAACGCCTGTCGTGGTGGAGGTGAAGTTACAGCACACTTTTGATTTGATTTTTATTAAATAATCTATACAAACACTTTGGCAGCAACAGTATATGTATATATAGTTAAATTAAAACATAAGGTTGGTTTGGTTCATGGCTTAGAAATGATTGAGAAATACTTAAAGATGTTTAAGAAATGTTTAGAAAATAAAAATAAAAGGGCATATTTTAAATTAATTTAGCAGAGACAGTTCTTTGGGCTTTACGATTTTTTAAAGACTTTATAGATTCTAAATAAGCTTTAAAGGCCGTTTGAAAATGAGCAAAATTGGGTTTAAGTTACTCCATTTAGTTTGATGAGTATAACAATGTCCTAATAGCAAAAACAGATCAGTAATAAATATTTTCCTTTCAGAAAAGCCATATTCATTTGAACGAAGTAAAACAAATGATGAATTTAAGACTAGGATGCAGTTCATTTTTACAAAGAAAACCAAAGAAGTGTCCTTTAAAATTGCTCAGAAACATTAGAGCGTTTCCATCTGGATATAGATTACAAATGCATTTTCTGTAATTGTAAAAAAGTCTATTGTGCATTTATTTTTTTGAATGTTAAGTTTAGGTTGAACTAAAATTACGAATGGGAAATAAATAAAATAAAATTAAACGAAACCTAAACAGTAATATTTAAAATAAATGACTTGCTATTAATTTTTTTTAAGCTTAATATTTAATTATTATATGATTAACATATTTACCAGTGCAGCCTATATTTTATTTTTTAATAAACTCATCACATTGAGCTGATTGAAATGGTAACTGTTTAAATTACATATAAAATGTGAGACAATGTTAGTGAAAAATACCACTTATAAAGCGGAGAGTTCCGGTGCTTGATTCTGATTGGCTGAGCCGCGTTCAAAGCTGATGTAAATTACTCTACAAACACACACCTTTGTTTACTTCTGTGTGTTGCTCGGCAACCACTTTGTTGCAACCACAACTGTTTCTGAGGAGCTACATTGTTTGGTGGAAGAATACTGTTTTTATTAATATCATTACACTTTATTTGCTCTGTTTTATTTTGTGAAAACTTACTACGTATATGTGAATAACCGTTTTATAAAAGCAATAAGCCCCGTGAAGCCGTGGTTTACAGTGAATTTATAACAGCTTCATGTCGTGCCTAACAACGCCCCTTAGCTGTAATAAATTAACTGTAAACCACGGCTTCACGGGGCTTATTGCGTTATTTCACAGGGTTTGGTGGTTTCTTGCCTGCTATGAAGCAAATTGGAAACGTCGCTGCCCTGCCAGGAATCGTACATGTGAGTTAAACGATCAAGATTTATGGTGACAGGAAACGCATCATGTTGCTTTATCCTGTTTCTCATTCTCAGCGGTCCATCGGTTTACCTGACGTTCACTCCGGATATGGTTTTGCTATCGGAAACATGGCTGCGTTTGACATGGACGACCCAGAGGCCGTGGTGTCTCCCGGTGCGTAATCGAGCCGCGTTCAGATTCACGTTAACGATGTGGCGGCTCACGGTTCGTCTCGTCTGCAGGTGGCGTGGGGTTTGACATTAACTGTGGCGTCCGTCTGCTGAGGACTAACCTGGACGAGGGCGACGTGCAGCCGGTGAAAGAGCAGCTGGCGCAGTCCATGTTTGACCACATTCCCGTCGGAGTCGAATGTATTGTTGGCTATTGCTACAAATATACCCCAGCGACTTAAGACTGCTTTAGTGCTCCAGGGTCACATATAGTCATTTAGCAGATGCTTTTATGCAGTGACTTATCATTCCCGTCGGAGTCGGATCCAAGGGCGTCATTCCCATGGGAGCAAAGTAAACAATACCGCACAACCATACCATTTACAGTGTCAGAGGCCTTTTTTTGCTTTTTGTTAATTGTATAATAAATAAAAAGAAAATAAATACATAGAATACAAAAAGAATAGCACTTCTTCATTTTGCAGTCTTTTTCTACCTCAATTTATGTTTTTGCTCTGAACTTGGCAACAGTGATTTAATTGTTTATTGCGAAAAAAATAAAATGCTTAACTTAACCGTTATATGCACTAATATAACTGAACATCATAAATACCAATGGAGCCTATATTTATTACTAAAAGATTTTAATGCATGAAATATGTTTTGTGAATATTTGAATAATGATGCAACTAAAATTACTAACTGGAAAAAACTAAAACTGAAATAAAATTAAATGAAACCTGAACGGTACTCTGAAGAAAAAAAAAAAGCATATAAAATTAGTGCCGTCAAACGATTAATAGCATCCAAAATAAGTTTTTGTTTACATAATATATGTATGTGTACTGTGCATATTTATTATGTATTTATATACACACACATACAGTGTATATTTTGGAAGTATTTACATGCATATACATTTATATATTTATATTTAATATATAAACATAACAGTTTTCTTAAATATATACATGCATGTGTTTGTATTTATATATACATAATAAATATACACAGAACACACACATATTATGTAAACAAAACTTTTATTTTGGATGCGATTAATCGTTTGACAGCACTACATTAAATTAATGTTAATTAAACCAATTAAATAAACTGAATATATAAGAAAGCCAATTCAAAATATGAATACACTATAATAGTAAATAAATAATACTTGTTGCCTTGGCAATAAACTTAAATAAGTTCAGTAAGTTAAAACACTAGAACAGAAATAAAAATAAATTAAACCTTAATAGTAATAAAAACAATACAAATGGCAAAAGCACACACAATTAATTACATTAATTTCAAATTAGAACTTGATTCAAATGAAAACTGAAAATACAAAAATAAAAGCGAATTCAAATTAATACAGTATAAATAATACTGTGATGATGAAATTAAGTTGAAGCACTAAAATTATTTAACTGGAAAATAGCAAACTGAAAATATTAAATTGTAATCAGTGTTCATTTTGACAGGCATTTTTGATTTAGTCTTAGTCTTTATCTTGAGACGAAAATGCTTAATGTCTTTCATAGTTTTAGTCGACGAAAAGTCATTAAATTTTTGTCAACTGTAACAATGTAGTCTTCAAACAAAAATACAATTAAACTGTGTACAAAAGGTAGTTTTACAGTCCTGAGTCTGAGAGAGATAATACAATTATAGTTTTACTCATATTATGAATTGGCTTTTGTTCTTTTATCGTCATTAATTTTATGCACTTTGTTTTTGTGTTTTCACGAGCGCTGTGTGTGTGTGTGTGTGCAGAGATCTGGAGGAAGCTCTGGAGATGGGTGTGGACTGGTCTCTGAGGGAAGGATATGCCTGGGCCGAGGATAAAGAGCACTGTGAGGAATACGGCCGGATGCTGCAGGCCGATCCCAACAAAGTCTCGTCCAAAGCCAAGAAGAGAGGACTGCCACAGGTGCACGCATTTACAAGACAACACAACACAAAGCCCAGCAAATTCTCTCCGATCTCATGTCATGTTCTCCTGCTGTTGTGTAGTTGGGGACGCTGGGTGCAGGAAACCACTACGCCGAGATTCAGGTGGTGGATGAGATCTACAACGATTACGCTGCGAAGAAGATGGGCATCGACCACAAGGGACAGATCTGTGTGATGATCCACAGCGGCAGTCGAGGCCTCGGCCACCAGGTGGCCACAGGTGAGCGGCACAGGTCTTACTTTAATATCCAGATACTATTAGAGGTTTCATTTTTATTAACATTTTTTCATTTGAATTAGTTTTTTTGAAAATGTCTATATAGTTTTTTAGAATTTTTTTAAGTGTTAATTTATTATTTTTAGTTTATTTTATGTTTGTTCATTTAAATTTTTTGTTAATTGTTATTCAATTTTATTTCAGTTAAGGATTATTTTTGTCAAGCAACAATTTTATGGTTTTAATTAACTATAGTTAAAGTTTTAGACATTTTGTTGTGTTTTTTGTCATTTTTATTAGTTTTTTTTTAAATGTCTTAATTTGTTTCAATTTTAGTTTATTTAGTTAATTAAATTTTATATATATATTTCAGTTAAGGATGATTAAGTCTTAGTTTTAGTTAATTATATTAAAGTTTGACTTTAAAAAAAAAAAAATCAAAAATATTTTATTTCAGTAAAGGACTCAACTTTTTTTTTTTTTGTTAAAAGTTAAAGTTTGTCATTTTGATGTGTTTATTTTTCTTAGCAAAATTTGTAAATAGTTTTTGTAATTTTTTTAGTCTATTATTTTAATTACATTATTCATTTTAAAATATTTTACTTCAGTTCAATTTTATTTCAAGTAACAATATTTTTATGGTTTGTTAACGGCAGCGGCTATTTACACTAAGTGAAAATAGCAGTATTTTTAACAATATGCTATTTACACTAAGTGCAGATAGCGATAGATTCTATTTACACTGTTAAAATAGCAGGATTTTCTGCTATTTACACTACTTACTGCAAATAGTGGCTATTATCTGCACCTCAGTATTATAGTACATTATAAAACAGTATGCAGTAATAACGTATTGAGTGTGAATGATAATTTTAATTCAAATTATTAAATGGATGTCACCTTATTGGGACAAAGCCCTCACTACACCTACCTGATACTTTATTTTCAACTTTTTGATTATTTCCTTCATTTTTATTGAAAATAAATGCCTTTCCGATGCGATATGAGATTTGAAAAGGGAGAAAAAAAATTTGGTAAAAGGCGGATTCGAACTTTTTTTTATAGTGTTGACCATCCCTATCACACGTTTGTAGGTGGAGCTAGTGTAAATAGACACTCCGTTTAGTTAACTATAATAGCCCTGCTTGACATTCCTCACTCTGGCGTTCAGATGCTTTGGTTGCGATGGAGAAGGCGATGAAGCGGGATAAGATCACGGTGAACGACCGTCAGCTGGCCTGCGCTCGCATCACGTCTCCTGAGGGTCAGGACTATCTGAAGGGCATGGCGGCCGCCGGCAACTACGCCTGGGTCAACCGCTCCTCCATGACCTTTCTCACCCGCCAGGTGAATTCTCACACTCACAGGGAATACAATAAAATATCACTTACCAGTCCTGTGGTGTACAGTGCTTAGTGTGCATGGAAAAATGACAGTACATTTGTGACCCTGGAGCACAAAACCAGTCATAAGGGTACATTTTTCGAAATTGAGATTTATACATCATCTGAAAGCTGAATAAATAAGCTTTCCATTGATGATATGAAAGCTGAATAAATGAGCTTTCCATTGATGTATGGTTTGTTAGGATAGGATAATATTTGGCCGAGATACAACTATTTGAATATCTGGAATCTGAGGGTGCAAAAAAATCTAAATATTGAGAAAATCATCTTTAAAGTTGTTCAAATGAAGTTCTTAGCAATGCATATATTACTAATCAAAAATTAAGTTTTTATATATTTACGGTAGGAAATTTACAAAATATCTTCATGGAACATGATATTTACTTAATGTCCTAATGATTTTTGGCATAAAAGAAAAATCTATAATTTTGACTCGTACAATGTATTGTTGGCTATTGCTACAAATATACCCCAGCGACTTAAGACTGCTTTTGTGCTCCAGGGTCACATATAAATATAGTCGAGCAGCCCTAGATGTTTTAAGCATGCAGAACATGTGCATACTTTGTACTCTACACAAACTGCAAGAACAGCATGATAACATCCCATGAGAGTTTTGCCGCTGAACGCGTTCGCACTGACCTTCACTGCAGGCCTTCTCCAAAGTCTTCAACACCACACCAGACGATCTGGACATGCACATCATCTACGACGTCTCGCACAACATCGCCAAGGTGGAAGAGCACATGCTGGAGGGCAAACAGAAGACGCTTCTCGTGCACCGGAAGGGATCGACGCGAGCGTTCCCGCCTCACCATCCACTCATACCTGTCGACTATCAGGTGACTTCATTTGCACCAAATCAAATGTAACTCTGTTTACTTTAATTCTTGTTCCAGTGGCCTGTAGCACGAAGCCGGTTTTGGTTTTTACCCAGGCAAGTTCGCGTTTAGTTTGAGCAGACTCTTGAGTTTTTGGGCTCAAGAAGATGGGTTGGTTTGGAGCGGGTTTTGTCAGCTCTTCGTCAGCAAACTCTGCTCCGGAACAGGTTTTATTCTGGTTTAGAGATCGCAAACCCAAACTGGACCAATCGCGTTCCCAAACAGCAGCATCCGCCTCCGAACGCAATGACCGCATTTATTTTGTTTCGTCTGCTCGCTCTGAGGCGCAGGTAATTTAATATTTAGGCCTATGAAGATTAATACTTATATCGAATTTTGTGAGCCCGCTGATCCTGTTTGGTTTTGTCAACTCTAAACCTACTCTGAAACTCATCTCGCTCCGTGCTACAGGCCACAGGATTTCTTGTGAACGATTAATGCATGTTATTCTGAAAGTTTGGAAATGACTTTCCTTTCGATGTGGTTTTCTCTTACAGTTGACCAGTAGACACTTTACTTACATTTAATGTGCTTTCTATGGACATAAAATAATTTCTTTTGATGCGAACATCTTAACGTCTTTGACCCTTATATTAATAATTATAATGGTTTATAATTCATATAATAAATTCATATAATTATTATATTAAGTGGCAATTGATTTTAAGCTTTGCATTTAAATTATATTAAATATAGATACATATAGATAAGCTTTAATATATCCAATTTTTAAAATGACTAAACTAATGTTTTCCTTTTGAGCTCTGTGTGAAACTATATATATAATTAATTCAGTTGATTCCTTTGCATAGTCACATTTTCTTTCTGCTGCCTTCTCAAACTTTTACTGCAGCAGAAGTGTTTATTCCTGCCTTGTAAGTGCATTTAAGTTTATTTTTAATAATGACAAATCTCTTAAATTATCAGCAGAAAAGTGAATTGCGCCGACTCTCGCGAGAAGTGAATCAAACTCCACGTTCCGCACACTTCACACTTTCAGATGCACGCGCTCCAGAGTTAATCTCATTAGCTATGTTTCCATCACCCTGCTTTTATGCGCATTTTGATGGAAACGGCAAATTTCGAATAAAAATCCCTTAATTCGCAAAAATGTTTTTACGCTCACTTGAGGTGGTTTTTAACTTGTGCGAAAAAGGGTTAATGCGAATAAAAGTAGATGGAAACGCATTTGCCAAGTAAATTCCTCCATGCGCATCAAAAAAGTAATGTGACTGCACTATGGGACGGCAAAACCTAACCAGTGGACC
>NW_015646677.1:342701-413260 GCF_001515625.1 Sinocyclocheilus rhinocerous | reverse complement strand
GTTGGATGGAAATGGTGCTTATTCGCAAATGTTTTATGCGATATTAAAATTTTGCGCACAAGTTAAATTCACAACTTGGATGGAAACCCGGCTACTTATATCGAATTTTGTGAGCCCGCTGATCCTGTTTGGTTTTGTCAACTCTAAACCTACTCTGAAACTCATCTCGCTCCGTGCTACAGGCCACAGGATTTCTTGTGAACGATTAATGCATGTTATTCTGAAAGTTTGGAAATGACTTTCCTTTCGATGTGGTTTATTTTTATTAAAAACTACATCTGGATAATATTCAGTATGATTATCAAAGCATATATCCAGTAAATCGTTTCCATCAATACCTCCAAAGCTTGCACAGACATATACCACTTCCTGGATCAACATTTTACTCCGTAACATTAAGCAGTTTTCATTTTTATGCTGTCTATTGCTGATGATCGCATTATTTTTCATATGCATCGGTTTACATAAGAGATCGCTCGTTTTTGTATGTTAGATGTGTATGTTAGGGCGTTAGATGTGTAATAACGGCCCCGAGTGTATAAAAACTCGGGGCCGGAAAGCCGTAAAAACTTGTAAAAAAGCGTTTTCTTGTAAAAGACGAGAGAACTTGTCAATGGCGGGGAAAGAGTTGAGCATCAAAAATGCAGAAACTATTTTTATATTTTGACAATTATTTATAGTTTTTGAATAATCAGCCTACAGTAAAATGCATTGAATGATTTTATGCTATTATATTTAAGCTGCAAATTAATTTATTCTAATTTTTATATTATATATTTATAAATTAATGTAATTGTTTTTTAAATAATCATCACTCAAAATAATGCTTTCATATTTAAGTTGCTTGGTGATGTAAATGGTCGCAAATTAATTTCTTCTTTCTGTTAGCAAACTGTTTAAATTCTTTTGGAACGGTTTAAACTTCTTTTTGGAAAAGTTTCCAAAAAGAGCTGAAACTATTCTCATATTTTTATGTTAGATATTATATATATATATATATAATTATTTTTTTTATCACAAAATGCATTGAATAATTTTATGCTGTTGCATTTAAGTTGTTTGTGACCTAAATTGTTGCAAATTAATTTTTCTTGTTTAACTTATTGTTAAACTGTTAAGCTTAACAGGCTCTATATTGAAGAACCTATTAAGTAGATCAGCCATTTAAAAAAAAAAGTATCTTATCAATATGCATGTTTTTAACACATTATCTTCTTGCACCTCAGGCTCCTGAATCCTACAAGAATGTCACAGACGTGGTGAACACGTGCCACGACGCCGGCATCAGTAAAAAGGCCATCAAGCTCAGACCGATCGCTGTGATTAAAGGCTGAAACATCAAGAAGCTGCACGCAAGTTTCTGCATCTCAAATATTTAGCACGTATGAAGGTGACGTGGCTCAGGCATTATTTGCGTCTCGTGTTGGGTTCGAGGGTGAATGTTTACACCGAGAGCTACTAAAGTGGAATAAAAGCGTTGCATCAGCGCCTCTGCTTGTTCTCCTGAATCTGCACAAGTACATGAACGCAGCCGCTTCAAATAAACCTCCAGCTGGATATCAGACGGAGATTAGTAAATACTTTATTGGTCATGACAAAAGATCCACAAAAGGGAGTGAGAGGGCCTGTCCCAGCATATCAAAAATAAATCAAGTTTACACAGTCTACCTTTCGTGTCTTTCTCTCCTCTTTTTGGCATAAACACAGTGGGTCTGACGAGCAGGACCGGAGCTTAACAGGTCAAATCACAGGACGTCTGAAGCAAAGTCTCATGGGTTATGACAGAGAAACAATCTTTAACAGTCATTCTCATGTTAGAAGTTACATGTCAAAGTTCTTATGGCAAAGTGCTTCATCCAGTTTGTTTTGGGTTAAGCTTTTTTTCCTATCATGATTAAAGCCAATGTGATGTTGAGACCCAAGAAACGTTTCTCCAAACCTTTGATGGGCGCTTCTGTCTGAAGTGGGATCCAGGGCTGAAAGGGTTAATACACGTGCAGCGCCTCTAAAAATCCAACACAGATTGTCAACAATGTCATTTTGTCAGCCATAACGAGACTGACGTAAAAGCAGAGAGATATGAACCGAATGTCTCTCTGATGAGAGTTTAAACTTTACACAAAGTACATTTCCAAACAAAAGAATTGCTAGCTGCACAACACTGCAGATCCAAGGATCAAACCACCTCGTAGTATTTTCACAGTTCGTAACATTACATTGCATATTTCAAATGGGCTTCAAAGGCATTAAACGACTGAATCTGAGACTGTGATGGAGCAGATAAACGTTTAGTGTTGGGAAACGATACGGGATTACAGTACAGCTTTGATGGGAATGCCATATGATATGGAAAATTAGAGGGGACTGCTGATGATTTAGCGGTTCATGAACAATTAAAGTAAAAAAAAAAGAAAAGAAAAAAAGACATTTTCCATTCCAAAAAGCAAACAATTTGCCAGGTTGAGCCCACATCAAGAGCACTTCTATTTGTTAACCTCATCACATCAAACTAAAACCTATGCTTCATTTATGCAAGTAAAAAGAAAAACGAAAAATTAGCAATTAAATATTCTTAAACCGGCCCTTCTTACGCTGAAATTTGAGAAAAATCCAGATTTCTAGCATACAAAAAAAACAACAACATTTAATTAAATTCATTCTAGAATTTTCTGTAACATGTAAGTTATATTTCCAAACAATTGTTGTATTTCAAATGGAAACGCATTTTCCCTTGAAATTCTGTCTAGGACTGAAGCCCCGCCCACCCTCACAAACCCCACCTACAGTATGGCGTCTCATCCAATCGCAGACGTTGCCTCTGGTCTGGGTTGCTAAACCTCCATGCACAACTCTGATTGGGCCAAGGTCGGTGTGGGGGCGTGGTCACGTCACATGACAGCCAATCCCCACGTGACTCCTGTTGGGGGTCCGTGTCCCACAGACAGGATGGGTGTGGTTACGCTTCTTTAAGTGCAAAAGTAGCTCCTATGCTAAGTCGTTATGGTGGTCTGTAAGTGGCTCCGCTTGACAGTTCCAGTTTTAAAGTTTGGCCTGCTGGAAAAAAACCTGCACACACACAATAGAAGTGTGTTAAAACGGCCACATAAAACCTAACACTCAATGGTATATGAAGACAACATGAAGGCTCCTGAAATACCTTCATGTAGTTTTTCAGAACCTTAACATCCGGCTGCTGAAGCACTTGACAGAGTTCCTGAGGAGAAAAACAGTTCGATATCAATCAGATACAGACTCATCATCTATGATACTGCAGTCTAGATCAGTCTGTACTTCCTTTTAGAAGATTCAGCATGCTCACATAGATACTGGGCCACAGATTTAAGCAAGATGAAAAAAAAAACTTATTTGAAAAATAATGTGTTTTTTGAACATTAAAGCATGTCAACATATTCTGTTACACCAAATACACAAAATAATGATCTTTAAAAAAGCAAAAAAGCATGACCCCTTTAATGAAATTTTATTCATCAAAAAGCATGTCTAATCAATTGAATTCTTAAAACTTTAATCATTTATTAACATTTATACAGTAATACCCAATGAAATTATTATTATTATTATAAGAAATTCTGTTGTTTAAATTTTTTTTTTTTTTTTAAAATACAAATTTATTATCAAAAATGGTGGTAATCAAATGGAGGCATAACACATCAATTTAATCTTTTTCATTTTAACCAAATTAAAATTGAATTTCTTTTATTAAAATTGTTAATCAAGTAACAAAAAAACATTAACTTTATTATCATTATCACTTTTACAAATGCATTCTACTTTACAATACTAATGTGTCACAATTTCCTGAAGTTAAACTGAAAGTCTATTTTGACAAGTTTTAGTGCAGACCATTGAATCTGTGTGTATCTGACAATGTTTTAATTAAATGAAATGCTTGACTCCCGTCATTGATCCTGATGGAAGCAGGTGAAAACTTAAATTTATTCAGACACCTTCAACATTTCTCACATTATCACAGTTTATTCGCTATAGTTTAGAAAATGGTAATAAAATATAACAAGAACTCAGAGTTAAACTGTGTCAGAACAAATTCAGCTTGATAATGTTAGATAACTTTGATAGAAAGTTATGTAGCCTAATGGATTACAATCAACCAAAAAATGAGACAGCTGTTAGTATGACAGTATTTACACAACTATCAATACTTAGTCGGGCAACCCTTAGCCTTAATGACAGCATATAGTCTCCTGGGCATGCTGTCACCCAGCTTCATGCAAACCTCAACTTCAATGTTTTTTCCCAGACTCGGTCTGAATAATTTTTGGTCCCAAATTTGTATCAGTTTTACTGGTAGCCCACTGTAACAAGAATGTTTGGATATAATTTGTCACAGTTTAGTTTATTTTGCTATCCTCACTTACATAAATGAACTATAGTGTCCTACACCCACTAGTAAAAAAATTTAAGACTGGTTTTGTGCTGCAGGGTCACATAGTACAGTCATCTGTAAATATTATTTTCTCAGGGTTTTTTTTCATAGATTTTCTCGAAGTGACAACCTGCAAGTCCCTAAAATAAAATAAAAAATACAGACTTTTGCATGCACACAAGAAACTTTTTTGTGCCCTCGAGAAACTATTCACATGCGCATGGGAATTTTTTGCATGCTTATGCATTATAATTTCTAGTTTTATATAACCTATTTCCTTTGTGCATCACTATGAATAAAATGAGAGAATGGATGCACATGAATTAACAGATCTACTTGCTCAAAATTTGGCTTTTCTTACTGTATTACCTCTAATATCAAGGCATAACGTCCAATTTAACACATCCTCTGTGGCAGCGCAGAAACCATGCAACAAAATGGGCTGATGACAAAATTTGCCAAGTTCAAGAGTCTATAATAAAAGACTGGTACTGTAAAAAGTGTTTAAAATTTGGCTTTCATTAGGGCAGTATGCAATATTTCAAGGCCTTAGGTCTCTTTATTGCATACTTTGTGGAGGCCAAGACACCACACCGCGAAATGGGCTGATGTCACAATAGGTGGCTCAGTGTGTATTGTCTATATGCTAAGTTTAATGGTTTCTCGTGCGCACATGAAAGTCTGCATGTGTTTTATTTTTGCAAAGGTCCTTGAGGCTATGTAATACGGTGCTAAGAATATTGTAAGAAGAAACCCAAAATGCTTATAACCTGCATTCTGCATAATCAAAAAGTGCATATTTGACAATCACTAAATAATCACTAAACAGCTGCCATGAAATCTCACTTCTTGTAAAATACATTTATTTTCATTAATTTCTTAATTTTCTATTATAAAAAACTAATTTGGGGGCAAATGTCTGGGGAAACAAATATTTTTCCATACTCTGCTTTCTTTTTTCCATACTTTTCCAGACCTGGAAAATACTTAAACCAAATTCCATACTTTTCCAAACCGCATAGGAACCCTGATTATTATATGAATTGTATTATTATTATTAAAATTATATTCATATATTAATTTATTTTATGAACCACTGCTAAATGTACAAATGCAAACCATCTTGTAGCACTAACATAGTTAAATGTCCGCGAAAGTACGACTGCAAGATTTGGGGAGAGAAAAAAAAAAAAAAAAAAAAAAAAAACCCTCATGATTTTTCTAATAAAAATTGCAATTGAAAAAAATTCAGGTTAAAATTGTGTGATTATATATCAGTATGGACATAAAATAACAACAATAATAATTAATAATAATAAATTACATGACAGTTAAAAACTATATAATAATCTTATATATTATATAATTTATTACTACTAAATAAAAATAACTAAAAAAACTAAACAAATGGTACTATTTGAATATTTCTCTGTAAAAGAAAAAAATTATTAATAGTTAAAAATGATATAATAATGTAATTATAAAATTGTAATGTATTATTATTATTATTATTAATAAAATGAGAATCGTTACTATTTGAATATTTCACTGTAAAAAATTATATAATAATTATATATATTTAAATTATATTTCACTGTAAAATAAAAATAAAAATAATTTACTGTAAAATTACAACTTGGCCTGGGCGATAAAACGGTATCGATATTTATCGATGGTACACATGCAGTGATGTAAGTGACGTTGTTGCATTTTAATGTTAGTCTAGTTCACGAGATGCGCCGTTGCTGCGTTATTCATTCAAAATAGAAGCTCAATGTGGAGAAGATCTTGAACGGGTTAAAACCAAAACCAAGCCATTCACACAGAACGCAAATTCAGCGCATTTTTTAGATGGACAAATATGACTGCTGCACTCGATCTCGGGAGACAATTAGACCTATACAATAAAGACCTATTTAATCTGCATATAAAACATTCGAAATGAGATATTTAATTTTTATTGTGTTTGATTGTTAAAACAAAAAAAATATTTGTTTGTCTCAATAAATTGTGTTAATTATAAATACAGTGGTTAAATGTAAACTTTTTTTTTTCTATTGCTTTTTGTTTTAAAAAAGGTAATAAAAATTTTCAATAATTATTGATACCGAACGATATGAAACATTATATCGTTGATAAATTTTTTTGCTATATCGCCCAGCCCTAATTACAACACCAACCATAATATTTATGGTTGTCTTGATTTCTTCATTTTCAAACGCTGAACCATCTAACTCTTGAAGGAGAGCCACAGGAAGGCCTTAAACATCTCTTTTGTTGATACGCACTAAGCATTACAGATTTTGCATTTCCAAATGCACGTTTAACTGACCCAAACTTGGATCAGATGTACAGACTGAGTTTGTGTGGAGCAGCATTTACTGTAAACTTTACTGGTTTATTCTGATTAATCGTGCAGCCCTGTACCTTAAACTTGGCGGTGATCTGACTGATGAGCGGGATGAACTCCTGCAGGTCTCTGGGCTCGCAGTCCTTCAGCATGTGCTGCGACGCGGCTGGAATGAAGGGCAGCACCTCCTCCTCCAGACAGATGATCATGCGGTGGAGGAAGGAGCGCACAGCGCTGCGCAGCGGCCCTCGCTGGACGGGACAGCTGATTGCCGGAAGGAAGGTCTGCAGGCAGTCCAGATACACTTCAGAGCAGCCGCACTGCTTCACCGTCTGCTTGTTACTGAACGCCTTGCTGGTGCGACTGAGGAAGAGGAACAAATCACCATGCAATGATTAGAACCTCTTCATTTGGTCAAGCTTTCTTAAGTTGCACCCACTCATGTCATGACTTGTGAGTCTGAGAGCAAATAACAGGCAAAACACCATTGTTTTTTCAGGCCAGTGTTGTAGTGTTGTCAAAAGACCCGGTACTTCGGTACCAAATTGTTTGTGTCATATCAGTCAGAAGTTCTGGGCTTTTTTATTTATTTTATTTTTTTAGCTAACTTAGTTGTTATTCTTGGCTGAATAACTCTAGAAGGTTTTCAAAAGCCCTTTAAAATTAAATATGTACACAGTTTGGATTTAATGAAAGTATAGTCAAATTTTTTTAATTTGCATGTTTTTGTGTTTTGCTTTGGTACCGAAATTGGTACCGAGAACCGTGGATTTTCACTGGTATTAGTACCGAATACTGACATTTTGGTACAGTGACAACACTACAGTGTTGTTTTACTATCATTGAAATACCATTTTAATTTTATTTTTGTATTTTCTGCTTTCATGGTAATTGTAGTTAAAGTTTTACTAATTTTGTTGCGTTTTGTCATTTTTATTAGTTATTATTGTTTTTAAATATGTCTATATAGTTCATTTATCCTTTCCAGTTTTAGGTTATAGTTATTTTAATAAATCAAGTTAAACTTAATGAAACTGAGAAATGTTGCCTCGGAAATTAGCTGAAATAAAAAATGCAATTTTACATTTTAAAATATTTTTGTATTTTTAAATTTAGGTTTTTAATATTTTATTTTAGTTGACATTTATTTGATACCATTAAACTAAAATAACCATGTTTTAGGCACTGGCCTATTTTAAGATTTTGGTCATTTTTGCTTCCAATAACATTCAGGCTAGCGGAAAGCAAACATCTAAAATACACAGTTATGTGTTTATTTTATTTACTTTATCTATTTGCGTTTATAGATTTCAGAAACAATACATAACTTTAAAAGCCACAAGTTTCCTCTACACTTACACCAAACTTTCCAATAACATTCAGGCTAGCGGAAAGCAAACATCTAAAATACACAGTTATGTGTTTATTTTATTTACTTTATCTATTTGCGTTTATAGATTTCAGAAACAATACATAACTTTAAAAGCCACAAGTTTCCTCTACACTTACATACACCAAACATAACAGTTTTATTCCTATCTACACGCTGAAAGGTTTTATAGAACAATTCGTCCATACATCATTCATCTGATTTAACATTTACATTTTTTTTCTGGCTGTTGACTTTTTTCTGATCTATGAAGTGATTAAAAAATACAAAACCTCTTCTGTAAAAAAACTAATGTCAACAAAATTAAACAAATTTTAAACCTGGATTTATCCAATGTTCTTATTTCTGTATGCATTCTGTACTTCTGCAAATACATGAAAATTAGTGCATTAATTGTGGTCTTTTGCGTATTTAAATATAACATTTGTAATACAAACAACTGACAATGCACTATGATTAATTAACTAGGTTAAAATATTTAGCCTATTAAATTTTGGTGGTTCGTCACTTTAAAAGATTGATTCAAGTCAGTTCAACACAACATCTACTTAATCTTCACGTTGTCAGCGTTGTGTGTTTACCTGGCGAATCCCACAGCGTGACTCAGATAATCAGCCAGCACCGCCTGTCTCTCTTCACTGGCCTCCTGTGGCAGTTTTGCGAGCAGCATGCGAAACGCCTCCATCAGCGGCGTCAGGAGACTGCGCATCAGAGCCTGCTTTCGCTCGGCAGGACTCTCTCCGTTCACGATCAACACACCGGCCGTCTCAAACATGAACAGCTGATCGTCACTGCTCAGCAGCACCGGAAAGCCATTCTCCTGGACACACGAAGAGAGATGAGCGATCACACAGCTGTTTAGGGCTGATTTACATACTGCTTCATATGAGTTTTATGAGCCGTTACCGGTGGAGCGAGCTCTAACAGGTCCTGTATTCTGCTGAGTATGTCCTCGATGAATGCATTCATGTGTTTACTGTGAAAATAAACAAGACAACAGCATTATTATCAGTGCATGAACTGATAAAATGCATACTGTAAAAGCATCTGTTAAACAATATTTGTAATGTATAATGCCAGGTTTATTAGACAAGCTAGAGAAGAGGAGAAATGCATAAAAAAAAAATATATAAAAACTATTATAAATAATTGAAAGTTTTTTTTAATATATATATTTAATAGACCTAAACTGCAAGTTATCAGATTATTTGTATTCATTTATTAACAATTGCAGATAAATAAATTATAAAAAATAGTAAAATATCTGCTAATTAATAACTGTTCAATATGTTAAAAATTAACATGATTAAAAAAAAAAAACTTAAACTAAAAGGTTTTTTAATATTCTGTAATTGTTAATAAATGAATAAAAACTATTTGATAACTTGCAGTTTGGGTCTATTAAATGTTAAAAGTGAGGGTTTCAATTGTACCGTAATGTTAATGTTAAATGGCTATAATTACTCATTTTCAGAAAAAGAATAAAAAACATTTAATAGAGGCATTAGTATTCATTCATAGTACTTAAAATGATTGCTATTAAACAAATATTTAAAATGGACTGTTTTGTTGTTACTAAATAAATTCTGAGATCTAATTTTAACAAATTTTAATGTTAGTTGTGATTAAGGAAAAATGTATAATTTTCTGTATGTTTAACTGACTGACAGCTCTGTATAAAAAATAATGAATAAGGAGCATATAAAAACAAATAGAGAAATTTCTAATAGGCTAATATAAATTGAGCCTTTCACCTAGTGTGAGTGCATGTATATAGCTGTAGAGTAACTCACTACAGGGTTTTGATGAAGCGCGAGAACAGATAAGCCACTCGACTGCGCACCTTTGGACTGCTGTGCCTCAGACCACGATGGTCTAAAAACGCCATCTAAATCAAACAAAAACACAGCTTTTATGGGTCAAACTAAATCTGACTGCATCATTCTCACATCTCAAAAGTGTTTAAACTATGAGTGACACAAAACCAATCTCACTGCAGGGTAACTGAGTGAAATTAGTCAAAGGAACAGGCTTCGAACACTCACCAAAACACTAGGAATATGCTGCGGCTCGACGAGGAAGAACTTATCATAACGGACGACGGTCTCGAAGAACTCCAGAGTCACAGAGGAATGCTGATACTCGCTCACGCCACAGATGATCAGCTACACAAACACATACACAACATCACGTTCTTTTGTGCAGCCAGAGACTGATTTGTTCAAGCTGTCTTTTCATTCAGAAAGCTTTAGAGAGAAATGACAAATGTTATTCTCACAGTTCTCATCATGGACTGCAGCGTGCTGGTTTTCGTGGTGTCTCCAGAGAAATGCGCTCCGTGAGACGCAGGGAGAGCTTCACCCAACATATACAGCAGCCTGATGGCCATCTCCACCTCCATGAACTGCACCGTCTGCCAGTTCCTGCGCACACACAGAAATCAGTGATAAAATGTCTTTAGATGGGCTTTCAAGTTTATGATTTGTTAAAGGGGTCATATGATGCGCTTTCAAGTTTTCCTTTCTCTTTGGAGTGTTACAAGCTGTTCGTGCATAGATAAGATCCCTAAAGTTGCAAAGACTAAAGTCTCAAACCCAAAGAGATATTCTTTATAAAAGTTAAGACTCGTCTACGCCCTCCTAAAATGTCTAATTTAAACACGTCACTGTGTGGGAAGATTTGCATAACACAGGTCAAATGTTCACGCAAAGAAAGGTGGTGTAACTTTGATTCTCAAAGTGGTTAAGTTGTATTTACAACACTGTTCCAGAACAGTTCAAACCAAATATTCAGATGTGTGCAATGCATTTTACGGAGGACGAGGACTGTTTCCTGAGAGAGTAGACTACAATGCCGGTGTTCTGACTCACAGACTGCAAGTACGCTTTCATATTTAAAGAATTTGCCACTGATGATTCAAACGCGAGTTTTTTGGGCAGTGTAGAGTAGCACTTGTTGTTTGTCGTTTCTCCGATCACAAATGCAGACATGGTTTTATATATAAAGACAGTATAAGTCATTATAATCAGTAATTATGTCCCTGCTGTATGCAACGAATGCCTCGTTTATAATGGGTTTTTATGTTTTTGTCTCGCCGCTCTGGCCGGACAGGGCATCACAGTATGGTAAGGGGCGTAACATTTCCGTCACACGCTTGAGGTATTCGGCCAATCACAACACACTGGATAGCTGGCCAATCACAGCACACCTCGCTTTTTAGACCGATGAGCTTTGTAAAAATCGACGCGTTTCGGAAAGGCGGGGCATAGAGGAGAAACAATAATGTACAGTATGTGGAAAATAATGTGTTTTTTTCATCTTAAACTGCATAAACAGTTTAAGATTAAAAAAAAAAACAATACACAAAATAATGTTTTTTTTAGCAACGACATATGACCCCTTTAAATATGGGTCACACAAGCTCAGGTTTGTGATATCATAACCTTGAAGACATCTGAAAACAGACAAATCAGGTTTGCGGAGTCTACGAGTGCTAAACACTAGAGCGTCAAACTCTCATCTCAGAAGAACAAGGAAAACACTCTTTTCTGTGGTATTTCCCAGCGTGCTGTGCAGGTTAGGGATGCACCGATACCGATACTGGTATCGAAAAACTGAAATTGAGGTTTGCATGAAGCTGGGTGACAGCATGCCTAGGAGACTACAGGCTGTCATTAAGGCTAAGGGTTGCCCGACTAAGTATTGCTAGTTGTGTAAATACTGTCATACTAACAGCTGTCTGAATTATTTTTGGTTGATTGTAATCTATTACATACCTTTCTATCAAAGTTATCTAACATTATCAAGCTGAATTTGTTCTGACACAGTGTAACTCTGTCATATGTAAGTGTAAGTTCTTGTCATATTTTATTACCATTTTCTAAACTATAGCCAATAAACTGTGATAATGTGAGAAATGTTGAAGGTGTCTGAATACATTTTGGTTTGGCTGTATCTATTTGATAAATGAAGTTAACCAGAACTAACATTATACATACCCTTTTGGTTTCTGTACCCAATATTTAAAAAATGTACAAATGCAATAAAAATATCGGTATCGGTACTCGGTATCGGCAAGTACCAAAAATAGAAGAATCGATATCGGGCGAGTACTGGAAAAAGTGGTATCGGTGCATCCCTAGTGCAGGTTTGTGTCTTACTGCATGGTGGCGTTGAAGACTCTGTGCACGGCTTCCAGCAGAAGCTCAGGAGAGACTTGAGCCAGTCGGTCCAGCAACATCTTTAACTGTTTCCTGTATTCGACAAACATGGCCTCATCCTCGCCCTGAGAGAAACAAACACTGTATTTTAGATCAGGGCTGAACAATTTATCATAACAAAACCAAAATCACAATATGGCTTAGTGCGATTGTAAAATTAAACAGATGTGTTGAGTTTCAGAAGTCGCTTTAACATGAATTTGGGAATGCAATATGCACCAACCATCTTCCCATACTTTAAATGAGAAGTTCAAATTAACAAAAGAGACTTTTTAAGGCCTTCCTGCAGTTTTTGTCAAACTTTTTATTTCACTAAATAATTAAAGCATTTTATATGATATTTGATATTCATAGTTCCATATCAACATTGAAGGCTATATTCATGGCAAATTCAAAAGTAACAACATTTAAAATAGTCTAAATAACAGTAATAATCAAATGAATTGCATGTTATAACTCAATTTTTTAGAGAGAGAAAAAAAAGATAAATAAAAATAATTATTAGCAATCTTTCAATTTGATATTTGATAACGATTGTGATATTTTGGTAGGATAAACCATTGGACAAAAATATAAGTATGTAATTTAAGTAATTTCTGAGTAAAAACATTACCTAATATGCTGTACAGTCAAAAAACACTTAAAGACTTATAAAAAAATAAAAAAAATCACAAAAGTTCAGTTCAGTTCTGCTCATTCCTTCTATCAAAATAAAAGTTAGATGGTTTAAGATTTTAAGACGGCCATAAATATTTATTTTTTATTATAATTAAATATAATAATTAAACAATATAATTTTACAGTATTTTTTATTATTATTTTTTTTTAATAGTTATACCTATTTTTACAGTGAAATGTTACAATTGTAACATTTCTTATTTTGTTATTTAGTAATTTTTTATTTAGTACAAATTTTAATTGTTTATATATCATTATGGCTCTAACATAATAATAATAATTGTAATAACAACAACAACAACATTTTGGCAATTATTACACAGTTATACTGTAAACACTTTGTTGGCACAAACACTGAACATTTATATTGCCAAAGCACTAAAAAAAAAAAAAAAAACACGCTTTCCACACTGACCTCATTTTCAAAGTTATACTCGTCATCGTACTTGAGTTTGTTCATCACAGCCAGCATGATCGCCTGTTAGCAAGACAACAACAATCATAAACAACAGCATTAATTTACACTCATGCAGCTGAGATATGTGACCCTGGAGCACAAAAGCAGTCTTAAGTCGCTGGGGTATATTTGTAGCAATAGCTAACAATACATAGTATGGGTCAAAATTATTCATTTTTCTTTTATGCCAAAAATGCTTAGGATATTAAGTAAAGATAATTTTCCATGAAAATATTTTGTAAATTTCCTACCGTAAATATATCAAAACTTAATTTTTGATTAGTAATATGCATGGCTAAGAACTTCATTTGAACAACTTTAAAGATGATTTTCTCAATATTTAGATTTTTTTTGCACCCTCAGATTCCAGATTTTCAAATAGTTGTATCTCGGCCAAATATTGTCCTATCCTAACAAATACATCAATGGAAAGCTTATTTATTCAGCTTTCAGATGATGTATAAATCTCTATTTCGAAAAATTGACCCTTATGACTGGTTTTGTGCTCCAGGGTCACATATGAGCCTGTGATGCTGTCGTACCTCCACGTTTGTTTTCTGCTGCTCATTGAGAGCTGGAAGCTGAAAAACACAAACACAGCAAGTTGAAGATGAGAATCATGGGTAGATCATCTGTCAGTCTCAAAATGAGGGTTTAGCATGTGTACCTGTTTGAGAACATGCAGGTAGTCATAACAGAAGCCCACGATGTTGGCTGAAATATCGTCATCTTCATGAATTAGCAGCTGCAGCATCAGGGGAACCTTCCCCTCCACAGCGCGCAACGTTTCCGCCGAAACCTTGACATCGCCCATCTTACTGAGTTTAGTCCAGCTCAGCACCAGAGACTGACCCATCCCGTTAACCAACCGAGAGAACTTAGCCAGAAAATCCACATCCTCCTCCTGATGGACGTGACAGATGAGAAATCAGTCTTAAGACTGATTAACATGCAACTTGAGATGTAGCAAAATCGATATCACGATACGGCTTAGTGCGATTGTAATTTAACAAATATATGGGCAACTATATGGGGTTTCAAAGTGAAAAGCGCTACTCCCGGCAACCTGCAAAAAATAAAAGCTTGATGGTTTAACATTTAAAAAAAAAAAAATATATATATATAAATAAAATTATATTTTTAAATTAAGGTGTAAATATTAATGTGATTTTATAATTGTACTGCAAAATAATTCTACTATAGGTTTATAAACATTATTTTAAACATTATGCAATTTTTTCAAAGATAGTCGTGTTATTTTATTGCTTTGAAGGAACGTGCATTAGTAATATTTAGCTCGATGCGCCCTCTTGTGGCCTCAGGAGAGAAGCCAAAAGTTTTTTTTCCCCCAACTGAAGTTATGCCTTTTAAATTCGAATATAATTTGAATATTGATAATATTTAATAAATTCGAATTGAGTTTTTCAGCCATTTTGACAGCCTTGTTGCAAAGTCATTTTTCCAGATTTAAAAAAATACTTACTATTATTTTCTACGCAAATACAATCCCCAACAAATTCATCCCACTCTTTCTAGAATTATTAATTCTTAAATTAAAATACTCAAGTGATTAGGTGAACATTTCTGACATATATAGTTTTCATAGGCCAAATTGCCACTGTTTTTGACCAATTTAGTACAACTACAAAAGTAAGAATATCATTTTAATATTGTACTGTAAAATTTATTTTAAAATAATTTTTTTTAAAATAATTTTTTCTTTTTCTTTTTAAAGCCATGCCAGTTTCTATGGCTATATTCATGGCGAGAGTCAGGTTTAGATTTTCAAAGGTAAAACTAAATAAGATGTTCAAGTTTCAAAAACCCTAAGACTAAATTGGATTTACTTGGTTAAAAACCTTTTTAAATGCATCAACAGAATAAAACTAGTTCCTGAAAGGGGTTGATGAACCCTGATGAACACTTTCCAGAACAATTATGTATTCACACACCTGCTCGATACTGAAGAACCCTGCGGACTGCAGCACCTGACACAGAGACTCCACCAGCTTGGTTTTGTCAACAGGATCCATGCCCTTATTGACGATCTCAAACAGACAATCGCACGCCTCCTCACGCAGCTCCTCCATGGACATGTGGCTGAGCAACAGATTCACAAACCTACACAAACACACAGCTGTCACATAAACAGACAGGAAGCTCAAGGAAATTCATTGGAGTCAGTCTGACGATATATTTGCGCGAGTCACATTTGTGACCCTGGAACACAAAACCAGTCATAAGGGTCAATTTTTTTTAATTTAAATGTATACATCATCTGAAAGCTGTATAAAAGCTTTCCATTGATGTATGGTTTGTTAGGATAGGACAATATTTGGCTGAGATACATCTATTTGAAAATCTGGAATCTGAGTGTGCAAAAAAAACAAAAACAAAAAAAAATTCAAACCATTGAGAAAATCATCTTTAAAGTTGTCCAAATGAAGTTCTTAGCAATGCATATTACTAACCAAAAATTAAGTTTTAATATATTTATGGTAGGTAATTTTCAAAATATCTTCATGGAACATGATCTTTACTTAATAGCCTAATGATTTTTAGCATAAAAGAAAAATCAATCATTTTGACCCATACCATGTATTGTTGGCTATTGCTACAAATATACCTGTGCTACTTATGACTGCTTTTGTGCTCCAGAGTCACATATGTATGACCTTCATCAGAGCTACTCTGACCTGTCATTGGCGATGAGGTTGAGGTCGATCCAGGACACGTATGCGCCCACCACCTCCAGACACTGGCAGGTCAGCTCACTGTGGGTGTGCTGGTATGTCTGAAGGATCTGGAACCAGGACTCGACCAGCGCCGGGATGCACCGCTCGCGCATGCTGTCCTTAATCAGAGTGTTTCTGCGTGTCTCCTGAGGTAGGACAGAGAGAGACGTTTTAATGGCATTACAGGAGCAGAAAACAGATTTCTCCTTGAGTTGGGCCGGTTTTACCTCAGGACTGTGCAGGATATCCCGATCAACCACCTCAGCATCGATAGCCATCAGTGTGCGCAGATAAATGTCCACACCGTTCGGATTCAGTCCCACCAGATTGAGGATGTCAAAGAAGAACTTGGGCCATAACGTCAGATACTCCATCACAAACGTCAGGGCCAAAACCTGCGCCACCTTATTCCTGATGAAGGGCTTTTCTGGATGCACGTTCATCAACTAAACAATAATGCAAATACATGAAAGGAAATCATATTTCAAATGATTCAGCTGGATTTTTCATCATTCACATGAATATCAATGAAACGGTGAACAATACTAACCTGAGCCTGCAACCATTTCATCAGGGTCTCTCGGATCAGCTGCTGTTGAGCTGCAGTGAGCGACCCGTGTCTGCAAAACACAGCATTTATACAATTTTAAAAACTGCACGAAACTATCCACCTTATTTTTCAAAGCTTCTTTTCTATGCTTATCAAGCAGCATAACAGACTGGTTTTGTACAGCTAAAATAAAGTAAATGACATCAGAAAACAAATTCAAGTTACAAATGGCCTCACCTGCTTTCATGTTAAAAATAAGGTGGATACATTGACATTATAGGGATGTTTTAATGAAAACAAACCCAGAACAAAATCAGACCAGGAGTTATCAATTTTAGAGCCACGTCTAATTAGTTATGCGATTAATTCTACATTAATTAGCATGTGACTGGCACAGTCTCCCTCTAAATACACATCCTTCTCTTTGTTTTCTAGGTTTAAAGTCAGCTTGAAATTAAAATGCACCTTATATATATTTTCTAAATGCATTTTATAGATCTTTTTGTGAACAATTCATCTGTGCATGTTAGTTTTTTGGACCTTGTAATGTTTAATCAAAATATCCAACATAAAATATAAACCTTCATACATCTGGCAGACGCTTTTATCCAAAGCGACTTGCTTTGCATTCAAGGTAGGGCCAAAATTGATATCACGATATATTTCTTAATTTTGCTCATGTTTATTCAACGAAGTCAAACGGCACAAATAAATCAATGTATGGGAAACTGGTAATGTATATCGAAATATCAGAAATGTGTTTAAAAATCATATCACCGTTATTGAAAAAAATTATATCGCGATACATATTGATATTGAATTATTGTCCAGCCCTAATTCAAGGTATACATTTTATCAGTTAATGCACATTTTCAATTTTCAGAGTTTATATGAATACAAAGATTCAGTGATACCTGAATTTGATTTGATGCTCCAAGACTTGAAAGCAGAAGAACTTTACATGATCGTCACTGACAGAGAAACACAAACGCATCGCATTAATCAATGTTATTATGTGAAATACTATAGCATCCTGCAGTATGCAGTATATCTTACCTGTAAACCCCTTTAGCCAGGGCTTGAGCGCACACCTCCCATCCATCCAGAGACTCTTTCAACTGCTCAAAATATGCCAGCGCCTAAAAAAAAAACACAGTGAATATGAGTAAAGACTGTTTTATTTACGATGCACTCAAGAGTATTAGTTATGCAAAATATGTAAACAAATGTGCCAGGGACCGAATCTGAATTCTGCAGACATTTGTGAGTAAATGAATGATTTAAGTGTGTATATGTTTACTGAAAGATCTGCTGTAGTGTTTTGCGCTCACCCTCTGCCTGTAGCAGGCATCAGCGTTGGGGTTCAGTCCCATGAGGGCCTGCTCGTCCATGATGGCAGGTAACGCCGACTCGCAGGCCATACGTGGGTTAGCTGCTGTCCTCGATCAGTTTATCCCAAATCTCCAAACAGGACACACACATCTGAGAGAGACACAGGTATCCACATAAACATGAGTCAGGCTTTAATATCTCACAATACACACAATAACATAATAATGTAAAAAAAAAAAAAAAAGTCTTGCAAAAGAAAAAAAGTGCTCGACTGTTAATTGGTATACTGATAAACTAGAGAGCAGGATGACCAATTGCTGATATAATATTAATACAAGAATACATTTTAATGACTACAGAAGTCAACATCTGAAGTAGATCAAAACCTTTCATCAAAGTTGTCCTAAAACGCGTTCTTGTCTTAGGACAACTTTGACGAACTTTTTAGATCCACTTCAAATGTTGACTACTGCATAAGACATTTAATGACTAAAGAAATAACAGTGCTGTCAAACAATTAATCGAGATTAATCGCATACAAAATAAAAGTTTGTTTGCATAATTTGTGTGTGTTCTGTGTATATTTATATATACACACACATACAGTATATATTTTGAAAATATTTACATGTGTTTACACGTTTATATTTATATAATTTATATTCTAAATAAATATATTTAATATATAAACAATTTTTTTTGAAATATATACATGCATGTGTGTGTATTTATATATACATACATAATAAATATACACAGCATACAAATATATATATACAATGTAAACAAAAACTTATTTTGGATGCGATTAATCACGATTAATCGTTTGACAGAACTAGTAAATAAGTAATTAAGAGCATTAGCAATGAGCAAGTTAACAACTGTTAATACAACAAGTAAACAGTCTGACACTGATTCTGATCAAAAAGGTTTTATTAATCTGTCAATATAACAATCGATCATTAAAAACAATGCTGTTGTGGTAAAATGGCACAGAGATCACACTGGAAAGACATTTTAACTTAATTAATTAAAACTTAATTTCACTGTCTTCAGTCCACTTAAATATGTAAAATGTATTTATTGTGTTTATTAACTACATTAATCATTTTTGTTGCATTAACTGAAACTGCATAGGTGGAACAAAAAAAAGTATGTTTATTAACTTTACTTAACTAATTCCATGTGTGAATTTTGCTTAGATTCTGAGTGCAAAAACGTAAACAAAAATGAGTCAACTTTACATAGTTTTGTGTGATGTAATAACATAGTAATTACAAAGTAATATAAAAATATTACAGTATAATGAGATAAGCATGGCTGTTTCAGGTTATACACCCATGTGAGTGTCAGACCATCATCTTTACACAGCAAAGGTGGCACATAAGCGCTTCTGAAGTGGCATTTAGGTGTCTTTAACACACTTTTTATGTTGCTCAGAAGTGGCACAAATGCATTTACAACTGTATACTTTGATACCTGGGCTAAGCAGAGTCAGAACTAGCATTATTCAGTCCAGCTTTGGTCTTTACACTTAATTTTGAGCAGCCTTAACTCATCTGTGTAAAGACACCTTTAAATATCATTATTTAGACAAACAGGGCTTTGACAAATTTTGCTGATTATTATTTAACTCAACATCAATATGCACTGAAGAATTTGAAATGACCTCATCAGAACAACTGATAAGTGACCAAACAAATACACACATGCTGAATCAGCACTCTTTCAGCACGACTGACTCACTCTTTCACTGTGTGTACACTAATAAAAGCGTCAAAATATCCTGGTATGGCATCATAATGCTTTTAGGACGTGGTACCATAGTAATATCATAGTGTTTTGACACGCATAGCAGTTCTACAGTATTCTTTAAGTGTAAATAATATGGTAATCTATTATCATCTGACAGCACCTCTGTTAGTGTTACAGTACTTTTTCTGATGCAACACGGGCCCAATAGTGAGCTTAATCAACTCCATATGATCCACTAACCCAAAACACTATTACATTTGTACCATAAAATTATATTTACCTCAGATATTCGCTTAACTCGCGACTACGATCTCGTATTTATCAAAATAACCGACTTATTCCCGCGCTAGCGCTGCTAACCGACAAGCGTGTCACGCGCGTGCCGAATCTCAGCGAACGTGGCGTGACAGACGGAGAAAAACACGCCGAAATAACGACAAACTTCCGTCGTACGGCAACCGAGATACAAAACCGACACGCGTTGTGTAGTGTTAACTAACACACGTGGGTAGTTAAGTGAGTTATCGGCTTAATTGGCGGATAAGATTGTTGTGAATGTGATGAATATGATGACGCCGCCGCGCGCGCTGTCAGACAAAAGACTCGCGCGGAACTTTCATATAAATTAATAAAACATGCCGCGACCGTGTAAATGTATGGATAAGGTAAAGTTTACCACATCTTACCGTGAACTTTAACGCGCCATCATCATCCGCCCAGCTCAAGCGACTCAGTGCGCATGTAACAGATCCAACAACGGCGTGTCGGGCCGACCGGAAGTGCGGGGTACGAGAACAGGAAGAACTTCAGCGCGTAGACGCGCACGCACGCTTTACGTATATAATTGAGGAGGACGTATCATTTTTATATAACGACTACAGACTCACCCCCAAAGAAAATGTTTTGTACAATAAATCATCCGCCCAGCTCAAGCGACTCAGTGCGCATGTAACAGATCCAACAACGGCGTGTCGGGCCGACCGGAAGTGCGGGGTACGAGAACAGGAAGAACTTCAGCGCGTAGACGCGCACGCACGCTTTACGTATATAATTGAGGAGGACGTATCATTTTTATATAACGACTACAGACTAAGAAAATCAACTCCAAAGAAAATGTTTTGTACAATAAAAATGTTTTAGAAATATCTTTCTTTTTTTCCCCAAACGAGTATGGAAAAATTACACATTTAGGCTACAAATGTATGTACAAAAGAAATGAGAAAATGTGACTATGATGAGAACCAAACGAAAAGGTGTCATTAAAGAAATAAAACTAAATAACACAGATGAAAACTGAATGAGAATGCATTAATGTCATAACTTTAAAAATAATAAATTCATATAAAATTACATTAGAAACAATTGTAAAAACTATGTATGTTGGCGGAAGCTGTTACAATTTTTTGAACGGTACAGACACATTCACTAATACATTCATACAATCTTTAAATTATTTATCTTTAAACAATCTTTAAATATTTGTTTAACAGAAAATCAGAGTTGTGCACTCATAGACTGTATAAAAACATGGACGTAGTGTCCGTGACGTCACCCGTAGGTTTCCGAAGAGCGTTTTTGAAGCTCAAAAGTGGGCGGAGGCGGCCGTCGCCATCTTGGCAGCGAAGTTGGGCATTTTAACATGGAGAGTCTATGGGACTGACTCCCTTTTGGAGCCAGCCTCTAGCGGCCAGTCGATGAATTGCAGTTTTAGGCACTTCTGTGTTGGGTGTGCACTACATACTAAACCTGCTGTGTTTATGTCTTTTCACTAGAGGGCTCTGTTCACCAACTAATGAGAGGAGATTTTGCCCATAACATGTCTTTCAGACTAGTGGAAGAAAACGTCCAAAATACAATTTTAAGTGTTTATTTTTCTTTACTGCATCTGTTTATCTATCTTCAAAGGCTGCGATTTTTTCTCCACTTCAGCAGCACTTTACATACACCAGATTACATAATATAATTAATCAAGATTATTATTAAAGACAATTTAGTCAACTTTTAGGATTCCAAGAAATGGACTAAAGGATCTGTACATCTACTTTAGGTCATTTTCTGTGGATTAAAATCATTTTTATTTAATCACATTTTTCACACAGCCCCCAGATTGGAGTTGGGTGGTATTTTCCTCATGTTCAATTAGAGCAGGGGTGCCCAAACTCGGTCCTGGAGGGCCGGTGTCCTGCAGAGTTTAGCTCCAACTTGCCTCAACACACCTGACTGGAAGTTTCTATGCCTAGTAAGAGCTTGATTAACTGGTTCAGGTGTGTTTAATTAGGGTTGGAGCTAAACTCTGCAGGACACCGGCCCTCCAGGACCGAGTTTGGACAGCCCTGGACTATAACGATCTATAATGCATAAAAACTCAGGGAAAGCCAGAGGGGTGCAGCTCGTTTCCTTCTGTTTGAACTGCTTTTAACTGCTCTGAAAATCACACTCGGCTCTCTTTATTTGTAAAAGATTCGAAGCCGCGCTTTAAAACACGGTGCTGTGAGCCAAAGCCCATTTCGTGTTTATTTAAATGGAAAGCTTTTTCATTGCAATCCACGGAACCGTGTTGAAAAGCAATCGGCTCACACTACTTCATTTCTGTCTGAGGCGTTACGCTTCCCGCCTCACAGGATCGTGGCGCGCAGGTACAGAGGCGGGAAATCCTCTGAACCAATAATCCCGGGTAATTTTCATGGCCCGGCAGCAGCCGCTCATCTAAATTGTACAGATGTTTCCCACGCTTGCGGCCTGATTGATTTCCCTGCTGGTTGAGGTAATTGTCCAATCCAGTTCGCTCGGACAACGCGAAAGCTTCGGTACTGACTTGAGTCATGGTTTCTTCTTCCCGCCAAAAACCGCAGCCAGTGCGGCCGTTAAAATGACTCTGCTGAGTTTGAAAATCGGCCGTTGGTTTGCGCGGTAATTAGGTCAAATAAATAACAACAATGGAAGACTGGAGTAAAGCACGTCCATTCTTTATACTCTAGAGTTCAAGTGTGTTTGACGATCGTGCAGAACATCCAAGAAACGCTCAGACTTTCCACCATTACAGCTCCATTCTCTCTCCGTCTCGTTCCTACACGCTGATAGTGTTTTACAGGTGGGCTTTCATTCCCTGCTGATAATTTATCCTGCTTTCCTCCACAGAAGTCCTGCCAGCTCTGAAATAACGTATGAGGCCTGTGTGTTGTCTCTGACCCGCCTGTCACAACAGCTGAACAGTACGTTTAGTCATTCGCAGGATTTGTGTACTGGAAAACACTCAAAAGACAGACATGACCGATGGATTTTGAGGACGCTTTGTGATTTTCCAGGATGGCTGTGCCGAACTGCTTTTTTATTTTGACTTGTGGTGTACCGAAAGGCGCCGAAACGCAAGCCAAACTCGAAACTACTCGACTTTGGCAGGTGATGTCACACCTACAAGTGTTTTAGCTGAAATCTTTGAGAAAACTTTATGTGTTCAATGGAAACAAAACACCAGACATCTAAAACAGATCCTTCCTAGAGGAAATTAAATAACGATTGATTTAGAGTATTATAGTCAACAGACATATAGCATCCAGAGCTGGTTTTCCTGGCACTGATATTGATGCCAATGTCTTTGAATCGAATGTGAGGAGCTGCAAGTAAAACTAATTTCGTTAAAACTAAAACCAAATAAAAGAAAGATTATAGACCTTAATAGTCAACATACTGTAAGAGTAGAGCTTTAAAATAACATGTCTAATTATTTGCTCGTTTGGTCAATTTGATAAGAAATGTTTGACTTTTGAGACTTTTGATCGCAAACTTAAGTTATTCTGGCAAATCTGGTCTGAGCATCATGAGACTTTCTCTTTCGAAACTAAAGGAGATGCATTTGAAATTACTGCAGTCTTTTTCTCAGGAGAAACATCTAAATGGAGACTTTAGCAAAGGTCTCAGTTTACTCTCCGTTTTTATTTTGCTGATGCAACACAGTGAAGCATCTTGTAGGAGCTTTATTGTGATAGTCTGGATGATTTTCTGAAGCTAATATGTGATTGATTCAAACGTCTTTGAGCCGCAACTAAAACTAAAACTAAAACTAAAACTCTTTTTGGTAAACTAAAACCAAATGAAAGTATGATAGACACTATTGAGTTAATAATAGTCAAAATATGCCAAGAGCTTTACATGGAAACCAGCTTAGATCATTTGGCCGTTGAACAGTTTGATGAGAAATGTTTGAGTTGAGACTTTTGATCGCAAACTATAGTTATTCTGCCAAATCTGGTCTGAGCATCATGAGACATTGTTGAGATCTCTTTTGAAACTAGAGGAGAAACGTGAGATTAGTGGGGACTTTTTGCAGGAGAAACATCAGAAGTAGGAGACTTTAGCAAAGGCCTAAATTTACTCTCCATTTTTATTTTGCTGATGCAACACAGTGAAGCATCTTGCAGGAGCTTTATTGTGATAGTCTGGATGATTTTCTGAAGCTAATATGTGATTGATTCAAACGTCTTTGAGCCGCAACTAAAACTAAAACTTCAGAAAACGGTAAAGAAAGAGCGGTAAAGAAACATCAGAAGTAGGAGACTTTAGCAAAGGCCTAAATTTACTCTCCATTTTTATTTTGCTGATGCAACACAGTGAAGCATCTGGGCTCAGGAGCTTTAATGTGATTGTCAGATTGATTTTTTCCAGCTGATGTGTGATTTATTATAAATGCCATTGAGTCTAGTGTGTGTGGTCTCACCGTACCGCGTCCCCAGCGCTCTTACATCACTTTAAACTCATCAGATCTGAGGGGGGTCACTTTACTGACTCGATCCTGATCCACTGATGCACTGATGTGTGTACGGAGCCTTCGAGGGGGAACATCTGCTGGTATGTTATCCTGAAATGATCCCAAAATGAGCAAATAGTTCTTGTAGCCTGTAAAAGTTGTGTGAGATGAGAGCTGCTGGAAAGTGGGAAAAGTGAGTAAATCCCAGCAGCGCGATGCTCCATCCGTACGGCTGATCTCAGCCTTCATTAACGGCTGTGTGACTTTCATCAAAGGCAAACAAATAAATGTCAGAGAAATTGAATGATTTCCCAGCATGCTGAGTGCCAAAGACCCCCCTCTGCCATGGAAAAGCTGAATGTTGATGCTCTGGGTTTTGGTGTCTTGGAGAGAGAGGGATTTGGGCAATGGTGCTCTGGTTTTTCTACTAGCAAACCTTATAATGCATAAAAACTCAGGGAAAGCCAGAGACAAATGCATGATTTTTTTAAGCTTTCATGTGTTTGAATAAATAAATATGCATGTATAAAATAAATATTTTTCTAATGCATATGAACTCAAGAAATGCTAGAGATAAATGCATGGCTTTTTTGGGCTTCAGTATGTGTAGAAATAAATAAACAAAAATATAATATATTTCTAATGAATTTACCTTGAGAAAAGCCAGATACAGATGCATGGCTATTATGGAATTGTGTATGTTTGGAAATAAATATATATGTGTTGTATAAAATAAAATATATTTTGTATGCATATCACTTGAAAAAGTCTACAAATGCATGGCTTTTGTGGGCTTCCATATAAATACATCAATTTAATATTATAAATAAATTAAACATTATTTCTAATGCATAAGAAAGGCCAGAGACAAATGCATGTTTTTTGTGGGCTTCCATGCGTTTGTAAATAATTAAATAAGTATAAAAATAAGTATATTTATTTTATATAATTTTTTATAATATTTTAATGTAAAAAAATTTTTTTGTAATTCCGTTTGGTGAAATTTTTGTTTTGTGAATTAGGCCTGAAATATAGTCTGCTGTAAGTACTAACAGATTATATAACACAACTTCAGTATGCACTGAATTCTCAGTAGTATATATAGAGATATGGCATGCATTAAAGTGACTTTTACTGTCAGTTTTCTTTCAGATCAGCTGCTGTCACATCAGAGCAACAGTCTGAAGACAATCTTGCTGAGCAAGTAAGTTAAAGTGAAGCTGTTGACATGTTTATAGGAGCTACCTGAAAAATAACACATCTGGTTTAAGGGTACAAACATTTGCAGGAAACTCTATCGCCCCCTTGAGGACTGAGGTTTGCTGCTGCCACAGCAGCTCAAGAACACACATTAAGTGCATTTAAGTCGACCGCCAAGTGTTCGCGTGCTTGCACAAAGTGCTTTTGGCCTTAATCAGCGATTTGTATTTCAACACAACTCTGAAAATCAATGGGCGAGCGGATGGACTGCAGTTCAAACGCCGTCCATTCATTACAGCCTGATTTCCAGAAGATTTTTCCACACATTTTTGAGTCTGCTTCCCTGTGGAATGGTTTTCCTGTCTGCACGGGAGCAACATCAGACGCAAGTGGGCGAAAGAGAGCCAAACGCCCGGCTAGAGCGTTCATTGTACGCTCTCACACACACACACACACACACACACACACAATCAAATATCCCACACACTGCAGGAAATGGTCAGATGTTTAATTCATTCAGTACAGGGTTTTTTTTTTCTCTCTCAGTGCAAAACAACAAGAGTTCTTCTATAACGTGTGCTGGTCGTGTACAGATGCTTCTGCGGATTTGAAGGGAGGCCCTCGAGGATGATACGAGGATGATGAGGATGATGATGTGGGGCTCGTTCAGGTCAGCAGCAAAGAAACCCAAAATAAACTCATATACAAAAGCTCGGCTCCAAAACCTAGTGAGCAGCATCTTAATTTAAACAGAAACTCTGTGCACCACAAAAACAGTGAAGTGCACAGGAGAATCAACTGACAATTGAGTTTGACATGCTAAAATATGTACAAATATTGGGTACTTATTGCATGAAATATATTTAAATAGACATTTCTCTTAATTCTGTGGAAGCTTGTTTCTGCTACGGGATAAAAAAAATTAATAAAAAAGGTAATTGTGACTTTTTATCTTACAATTTGGACTTTTTCTTAATTGCAAGATTTAATTCAGAATTGTGAGTCATTAACTTGTAATTCTGAGAAAAAAAAGAGAACTGCAAGATATAGAGATCTCTGATTCTGATTATTTTTTTCAGATTTTTTAATCTGATTCTGAGTTTACATCTTGCAATTCTGTTTTTTTTTTCCGCCACATAATAAAAAAAAGGTAACTGTGACTTTTCATCTCACAACTCAGATTTTTTTTCTTGCAATTCTTTAAAAAAACTCATTGCAAGAAAAAAGATTTGAGACTAAAACCATGATATTAAAATCATAATTACCATCTTTTTTAATCCCATGGATGAAACAAGCTTTGTATTTAATCTATCATCTTTAAATTGATCAGGATCACAATAATAAAGTGATTTCATGCAGTCAGGCTTGAACTCAATGTAGCGCACATGTGTTCACTGCGTTTGAACCCGTGACCTCAGCATCACTAACTGTGTTATGATTGTGTGTAAATCACAATGCCTTCAGTTTCACAGATCAATGAGTGTATCTCTTCTATAATCCATTCTGTTTGCTGCAATCTTATTAGCTCTACACACACACAGAGAGAGAGTGCCTTTAACCTAAATCCAGTCTGTGATCAGTGAGTGTCTGTACCGTGGCCCCTGTTCAATGTGTTTTTAGTTAAATCCAGGGGGTTTGAGAAGGTCTGGCCCTCATCCAACACCTCGCTGGTGCCCGTTTCCAGATCCTGCATCAAACCCAAACAAACCAGCAGGAGTGCTGATGTGAAGCTCCTTCTGACGCGCCTCCACTTTTAAACATAGTACATCAAAACTGACACGATCCGAAAGCGGCAACAGCCAACAACCACAGGCTGAGCTGATGAAACAGGCAGCTTAAGCACTCAGTGCAATAACTCTAATTAATGGTGCCATTGTGTCTCGGCTTAAATCATACAGAGGTCTGTCCCGTCAACCGCACGGCTCTCTGCTACCGTGTGCACTTTTGGATGCTCAGCTCCGTCCAAATGTCTTGAAACAATTACACATATCTCACAGCCAAATAAAGCATAATTCAGTGCTGTCTGAAAATATCCAGCAGTCGCTCGTGTTCAAACGCACACGCCGGCGTGAACACAAGCGGGCAGCAGAGGGCATCAAAGCCTGGTCACATCAGGACACACTAACACAAATCAGTGAACAGCATGGCATTCATCTGTGGATTTTACTAAAGATTTTCACTCTGGAATGATGACTATGGCTGCTTAATCTATCATCTTCAATAAAAAAATACATAGGCATATATATATATATATATATATATAGGCCTAAATGTTAAAAAAAATTCCAACCATTTAGATTATATAGTTTTAATAAACTATTAAACTATTTCATGTGACACATGTTTGTCAGTCATACATAAATGAAACAGGTCAGATGTCTGTAACAGCATCAAATAAATACAAAAATGAATAATAAATGATGCCATGATTTTCATTTGTGTATGACTGACAAATATGCATCACAAGTTCATGAGTATGTGTAACTGTGTAATCCAAATGGATGGAAATTTTATATGCAATTCAAATCTTAAATTTAGACCTTGAATATGATTTTGAATGTGGATGATTGTTTTCAGCGAGCCTTTCATAATGCATTCTGTGATTGTATTATCTTGTGAAGGGCACAAGCAAAGCTGCTCTCGTATTTGGCCAAAATGATGAATTGTGAATGAATCTGTGCTCCCTTCAGATGCCGTCTAGTTAGGCAGCTCACTAGGTTTTGGAACAGACTCACAGAAACATGGATGCCAAAGCTGTTGAACATACAATGAATCAGAATGTGGGCAAACACAAGCGTGACTATAGTCTTCTTCATTCAACTCAACAACAAAATACGTCCATTAACAAAATGACTTGTATATATTTCTATATTTATATATCTAAAGTGCATTATAGTACAAAAATATAGAAGGTCAGCAGCACCTTGATACCTTTACAAAATAAATACACCATTCAAACAAAATAAATTACAGGAATTCTGACACTGTAATAGAGGCATAGTCCGTCAACCGCACGGCTCTCTGCTACCGTGTGCACTTTTGGATGCTCAGCTCCGTCCAAATGTCTTGAAACAATTACACATATCTCACAGCCAAATAAAGCATAATTCAGTGCTGTCTGAAAATATCCAGCAGTCGCTCGTGTTCAAACGCACACGCCGGCGAGAACACAAGCGGGCAGCAGAGGG
This sequence comes from Sinocyclocheilus rhinocerous, assembly GCF_001515625.1. Lineage (NCBI taxonomy): Eukaryota > Metazoa > Chordata > Actinopteri > Cypriniformes > Cyprinidae > Sinocyclocheilus > Sinocyclocheilus rhinocerous. Next base: position 384,256 of record NW_015646677.1, on the reverse strand, counting down.
CATCAAAGCCTGGTCACATCAGGACACACTAACACAAATCAGTGAACAGCATGGCATTCATCTGTGGATTTTACTAAAGATTTTCACTCTGGAATGATGACTATGGCTGCAATAACTAATAAAAACACTGATACTGAAAAGAATTGACAAAAAAATATATATTTTTTTACCGTAAATTGTGCTTATAACTTATAGGTGCTAAAAATAAATGATAAACTGTAGGTGCTACAAATAAAATTGCCCTTTTGATAATTGACAGATTAATTGATCATATCAGATTATCAGTATAGTTTTTAGTTGCAGCCTTGATGCCTAGGAGCACGAATAAAAATCACCAAAAATGCATTTCCATGAGTCTCCTGGCAGAAATCGACCTCCATGGCCTGCATCTCAGTCTGAAGCTCAGGTGATCGTGTGTCTGTTCAAACAGGTAAATGACGCTCTGTTCTTCATCTTCTGGAGCATCTGAACCCGCCACACACAAACAGCCCTTGTCTCCAGGCTGGTTAAACCCATCCGTGAGATCATTGCTTGCCAAGCCATGGAACGATGAGTTTTCCTTTCTTTGGAAAGTGGCTTTATTCCTCTCCTGTGGCTCCTAAATAACACTGCGCCTCCTGGCAGCTTGTGTTCTCCTCTTCTCTGTCACCGACAAAAAAATATATATTTTTTTACCGTAAATTGTGCTTATAACTTATAGGTGCTAAAAATAAATGATAAACTGTAGGTGCTACAAATAAAATTGCCCTTTTGATAATTGACAGATTAATTGATCATATCAGATTATCAGTATAGTTTTTAGTTGCAGCCTTGATGCCTAGGAGCACGAATAAAAATCACCAAAAATGCATTTCCATGAGTCTCCTGGCAGAAATCGACCTCCATGGCCTGCATCTCAGTCTGAAGCTCAGGTGATCGTGTGTCTGTTCAAACAGGTAAATGAGGCTCTGTTCTTCATCTTCTGGAGCATCTGAACCCGCCGCACACAAACAGCCCTTGTCTCCAGGCTGGTTAAACCCATCCGTGAGATCATTGCTTGCCAGGCCATGGAACGATGAGTTTTCCTTTCTTTGGAAAGTGGCTTTATTCCTCTCCGGTGGCTCCTATATAACACTGCGCCTCCTGGCAGCTTGTGTTCTCCTCTTCTCTGTCACCTCTTATTATTTTCTTAATGTACTGGGACAGATTTACGAGCGAGGAACGTCCTGAGAGAGCAAACCTTTCCCATGAAAGCCCAAATGCCAGATTCTGAGCGTCTGCAGACAATGAGGAGAGACTCGGCTCGGGACAGACGCTTACACCATATCTATCTATCTATCTATCTATCTATCTATCTATCATCTGCTTGTCCATCCATTTATCTGTTTTGCTCAATACAGGTGGACTGGTGAACATGTTTTGAGGTTTATATAAGAATTATGTTTTTTCATCCTGTAGAAACTAATTCAAACAGGTTTCATGAATGTTCAAAAGCTTGTTTTTTTCGCTTGTACTCGTTTTAGTTGACCTATCTATCATCTGCTTGTCCATCCATTTATCTGTTTTGCTCAATACAGGTGGACTGGTGAACATGTTTTGAGGTTTATATAAGAATTATGTTTTTTCATCCTGTAGAAACTGATTCAAACAGGTTTCATGAATGTTCAAAAGCTTGTTTTTTTCGCTTGTACTCGTTTTAGTTGAGTTTAAACACTACACGAGGAGCACTAAAGCGAGCGGGAGGGAAAACTCTTAGCGTGGCATCCTTCCAGCTGTTCCTTTTTAGCATACCTGAAGATAATTGCTGCTTTGTGCTGCTTTAATTTAAAAAACAGGCCAAGAGAGAGAGAGCGAGACCTGCTTTCACCCTCATCCGCGATGCATGCGGTCTGAAAGATCTCCGGCTCCGTGCGTTTCATCTTCGCAGGCGCAGCTGGCTCGGGTTCAAGTCAAACTCCAGTAGGAGGCATTGTCCTGGACGGCAGATGGACTTGTCAGCATTAGCTAGTTATAAAGGGTGAACGCCCTTTCTGATGTGCCGTGAGATCACTGCGATCAAAGCGCTAAAGTGAGCGCTGCTGAAAGAAGAACTTGTGTTGTTTGGCCACTGGCTGGATTCATGCGATACTTTGTCCTTCGAACAAAGCGCAGCTCATCCTAGGAGAGGTTTAATCAGAGCAACAGGCCAAAACATCATCAAATCACACCGAACTTAAGGCCTAACCCTGTTACGCTCATACCTCACTGACATTTACTTGCTTACGGATCAGAAATCATCATGTGTTTTTAAACCTCGTGGCAAAAAGGTGTATTTTTGACGAATTACAGTAGCAATCACACACTTCATCTCATTTTATACAGCAACGGTCAAATTAAGTGAATAATAGTTTTAATAACTAATTCATCATCTATTAACTGGTGTGTGGCCGCTGTCTTCCAGACCTTTAAAATCTCCTTATTATTTAAAACAACTTACTATATACTAATATAAATATACATTTACCTAGATAACTAAATAAAGACAAACAATAGACTTATATTGCACTATATAAAGCAAATAATTTAACTTTAAATGAAAGCCTTAGCACTTTATCCAGAGTGACATGCAAATCATGGGCATTGCAATTGCAATGCACTATTAAAGCACTATTTGCTTTATTTTTGAATATTTTTATGTGCACAAAGCAACCGTTTCTAATGTAAATCCACAAAAACGTGCTATAATGTGCACAAAACATGACAGTCATTGCATTTGTTTCTCAAATCACCCTACAGGATCAAAACCAAAGGGCAGGTTGCATTTACATAAAGCAACTAATTTAACTCTACAAATAAAAGCTTTTTGTATTTATATTTTAATTTTCATTTATTCATTTACATAATGCTTTTATGCACATTTAAATCAGTCACATTGCAATTGCATTGCATTATTAAAACATTATTTACTTTATTTTTATTTTGATGTGCATATAGCAAATGTTTCTGAAGGAAACCCATAAAACATGCTATAATGTGCATAAAAACATCACAGTCATTGCATTAGTGTCTCAAATCACCCTAGAAGTCTAAAAGTGTTTATTGCATTTATATAAAGCAACTAATTTAACTCCAAATAAAAGCTTTTTGGATTTGCATTTTAATTTATTCATTTTAGCTCATGCAGGGACATTGCAATTGCATTACATTATTAAAACTTTTATTTTTGAAAGTTTTTTATGTGTATAGCCTATAGCTAATGTTTCTAAAGTAAACCCACCCAAACATGCACAAAACGTCACAGTCATTGCATGTGGATCAAAGCAAAGTGTGTGTGTCTCTGGCACAATCTGCACAACAACCAGCAGACGACAGGCGAACGATGTCTCACAAACCCACACGCTCACATCATTAAAAGCCGATATGAAGTTAGGGAGGTCCTGGCAGGCGCAGGCGGATCGCAGACAGCGGGGGGGAGCGCGGCTTTCCAAAGCTCCGTGGAAGCATGTTTTGCATTCTGGGCCCTGTTAAGGGGTTCACAGGACATAAAAGCACGTTTGCTCGGCTCGGCATAATATACTCCAGCGGGAGAGGCCCGTTTGACTTGGGCTGTGGCCGAACTTTGCATCAGCAATCTCTCTCTCGCTCTACGCCTCTCTCTCGTGCCTCGCTATCAGAGGACAGCGTCTGTCACAAAAGCATCTCTGTACGTGCAGCAGGTGGCCCGCCAAGCGTCGTCCCTAGAGCCCCTCGTCCCGCTCGCCCTCAACCCCTGAGCAAACACGCAGGTGGGCGCTGACTATCAAAACACCTCCCAGCACGATCGACAAACCGGAGCATTTTCCAGCACGTTACTGCCAAACGCCACACACACAACAACAATCTCTAGATTTATACATTCACTTCAGAACATGCACGCGTGCAATGCAATGCAACAGGCGGTTGTTTCTTATTTGGCATGAAAAGAGTCCATCCTGTGAGAATCTGATCTCTAGATAAGCTTGACTAAGTTACATTTTTACCCGCTTTATCAACCGCCAGGCAAAAATCAGACGTTTGATCACTATTATTGAATATTGAAGTGAACTGAATCAACTTTGAACTAAATTGAATTGAATAATGATATTATTGTCTTCTGAAATTTAATTTGTTTCATAATTGGTGAATTTTACAACAATGGCACTATTATTGAACTGAACTGAATTAACATTGAACAAAACTGAATTGAATAACGATACTATTGTGCTCTAGAATTGAATTAGTTTCATAATTGATTAATTGTACCACACTGACGCAGTTTTTTAACTGAACTGAATCAACGCTGGACTTAATTGAGCTGAATTATGACTTTTGTAGAGCTGCTTTACCTATTGCAGAATTGAATGTTTCATAAGTGATCAATTTTACTACATTGACACTGTTATTAAACTTAATTAAATTGGCATTGAAATAAACTGTGCTGAATAATGACACTATTGTTTTCTGAAATTGAATTTATTTCATAATTGGTGAATTTTGCAAGACTGTTATTGAACCGTATTGAAGCAACACTTAAATGAGAATTAATTGAATAATGACACTATTGTCTTCTGAAATTAAATTTGTTTCATAATTGAAGAAGTTGGTAACAACACTGTCACTGAACTGAACTGAACTGAACTGAAACCACACTGAATCTGAATTGAGTTAAATAATAACATTTGTCTTTTAAAAAATTGAATTTGTTTCATAATTGATGAATGATTCTGCAACACACAGTGTTTTGAACAGAATTGAGTAAACCTTGAACTGAATTGTGTTGAGCAGCTTTATAGAGGAATTGAATTTGTTTCATAATTGATGGATTTTACTAAACTGAATCAACTAAACTGAATCAATTATTGAACTAAACTGAATCAACATTGAACTAAAGTTGAATAAGTGTTGAATAATGACACTATTGTCTTAGAAATTGAATTTGTTTCATAACTGATTGATTTGGCAACATTACCACTGTTATTTTTCCTGCTTATTACTGCGAAGCTGCTTTGAAACAGTCTGTATTGTATAAAATGCCATATAAGTAAAAGTGACTTGACTTCTCTTCAAAAAGACACATGTCTATTGCACGAACAGTGCAGATGAACGGCATTCTCAAGTTTAACACTCAGAGTTAGAGGTCTGCTCAAATCACTAACTCTAAGAGCAACAGTAACATTTATGTTTTAGCAAAACATTTTGGTGATTAAGCCCCAAAACACTTACATTCGGCTGCTGAGGGCATCGACGGGCCTGCCGTGGTGCGGAACAGGAGAGCACAGTAAGAAGAGAGCAAAGAACCACCGCTGCAGAACCCATCTAGAGTATAACGTCCTCATCCTCACTGGACCTGAGCAAACACACACACACACACACACATTACACACATGAAGATCAGCAAGGTATTCTGATGTGCATGTTCTGTTCACTTCTCCTAAGTGTAATTTAACTCATTCTTGTGATGATGTAGGTGAATTTGTTCAATCATACAGTGCAGCCTTTAAATGACTAAATACACTCTTAGAAATAGAGGTTTCTGTTACAGAAGAACCATTTCTGTCTGGTTCCCTAAAGAACCTTTCAGTGAACAGTTCTTAACCCTCTGGTGCTCCTCACATGGAGGTCAAAAATGATAGTTTCTTTATTATCTGTTTACCACTTTTTGAGCATAGACCTGAAAATTAAAGTTCCAACTTAAACAGTTGTAAATATTGAATGCTTTGGAGCACAGACTTATGTTTGGTCTCTTTTTAATGAAGGCACTTGGCAGATTATCGCTAAGGTGGAAAAAGTAAAAAAAAAAAATTTGGAAAAAAGTTATAGTAGTTGAAAATTGAAAATTTGATGAAAATTGAAAATTGCAATTGAAAATGAAAATTGCACAAAAATACTATTTTCAAAATTAATATGAACTATATATTTCCCAAAACTGTGAGAAAATAAAAGCCATAAATCTAAACAAGTTGTGTTCCAAATTTAAAGTTGATATCTCAAAAAACGAGCTTTTAGTGAGATTTAGTTTGGGCGCAGTACCAAACGATTCCACTAGATGAAATTCATTTATTTTCCAATGCGGTCATTTTTGACTGCGAGGTGGCTTTTTTCAGGACCATTTAACCTTTTTCGAATCATGTATATGACTTTTGTGTGTTTGTTCACATAACAAGTGCCAAAAACCAAGATTCCAAACCATTAAAAAAAAAAAAATCTTAAAAAAACCCCAAAACATAAAATCTTTTGGTCAAAAAAATGACCAAAGAGCACCAGAGGGTATAAAAACCATTTTTTAAATTAATTTTAACATCCCTTTTCTTCTATAAAGAACATTTTGTGCAATGCAAATGCTCCAAATGCTTCATGAATGCTCTTCATGCACCCATCAATGCCAATAAAGAAGCTTTATTTGTAGGAGTGTTTTCTCCCACCCCATGCTGAAGAAGAGACAGCAGCTTTAACTTAAACCAGTTCAACATGTTGGAGAGAAAAGCCGAATTCCAGCAAGTCCTCTGAGCCACAACAAAAGCCCATGATGAGCAACAGAAGAGAAACATACTCACAATGATGCCTGTGTCTCCGTCTCTTCTGTCCTGTCAGACAGAGCGCGAGTCTCCTCAAAGTTTCCAGGCTGCGATCAAACACAAACAAACAAATCAATGAGCGCTGCGGTCGGTCCAGGTGAACGCGTCCTTCAGCATTACGTCCTTCACTTTCTCTGAGATGATCTTGTCTGAAGTAACAAGACCACAGCAAACGGGAATCCAGCGTGAGGTGAACGAGTGTGTGTTTTCCAGGTGGTCTGTCCCGCACTGACTGACTCTGCTCTGTTACAGAGGAGTCAGATGAACCCACCAACACTGTGATGGGAAAGTTTCAGAACTGTCTGTGCAGGTTGAGAGAGAGAGGGAGGAGAGGTAAAACAGCAAGTGGGAGGAGAGGGGAGGTGACGGCTGGGAGTCTCTGCCCGTATATAAGGAGTCAACTCTTCTGTTTACATGAGAGAGAGAGAGACAGATGTGGCAAAACAGTGGCAGCAAAGTACTAGAAAGGTTTCTGTAGAAATTCAGGCCATTTTCTCCAATTAAAAAGTTCTAAAAGTGAGTAAATCCAAATCACATTCACATACTTCAGTCATATGCTTTATCAATAGATCACATATCAAAGCAAGGGGCAATTATTTTAAAGTCAACATAAAATCTAAAAAGATTTGCGGATGTTATTCTTAAAGTATGTTTAACTTCATAAACACCAGCATAATCTCAAACGACTTTTCGGTTGATATTATATTAGAATGATTTCTGAAGGTTCATGCTGCAATGATGCTGAAAATTCAAGTTTGATCACAGGAATAAATTACATTTTACAATATTTTCACATAGAAAACAGTTATTTTAAATTGGAATAATTTTTCAAAATTTTACTGTTTTTATTGTATTTTGATCAAATAAATGCACCCTTGGTGAGCAGAACACTTGTTTTGAAAATAAAACAAACTTGTTTCAAACTTCTATCCACTCAAAATCACTAAAACATCAGTCATTAAGCAATATATATATACATATATTCTAAATAAAAGAAATATTGTTGGAGTATGTTTTAAAAGAAAATACTTTTTCAGCCTTACAAACTGCAACATTTCAGTGTGACTTGTGAAATTTACTATACATTTCTGAGTGAAATTTGTTTCCAAGAAATCCTACACCAAAACTTTTTTCAGTTTAGTCCGAATTTTTTTTTCCTCTTAACAATATTAAATGAGTCTACTGATAAGCAATTACTCTGAGCAATACCTTTATCCTCTAGGTTTGTGATCTCCTTTTCTTTTGAGAGTCAGTTAGCTGTCATTTTGTGTTAGTAGGAAGTCATGTGTGCTGTAAACCTCCTCAGGTGATGTAGTTTGATATCTGGTGCAGGTGTGTGTGTGTGTGTGTGTGTGTGCATGTGTGTGTTGAACACTAACTGAAGGCTATTGTTGGTGCCAGATTTCAGAAACACGTAAGCTCTCGTAAGACGTTTTCTGCACTCCCTGATCTTTTGCTTTGGCCGGCCGTGAGCGCCTGGCAGTCAGCAGATTTCTGGAGCAGCACATTCTTTTTTGCATGTAACTTTCCATTTTTTATCAAATGTATATGTGTGACGGTGGATATTTAGGCCCCCGGCAGCCCAGATCAGAAACACATGAACGTCTCATTCTTCACTGAATTTTCCATTCAGAGTTCTCAAGTTTAACAGGTTAGCTGAAGAAGACCACCACACTTAATGGGTTAGTTCAGCCAAAAATAAAACCTGTTTCAAACCTGTATGAGTTTCTATCTTCTGTTGAACACATAAGAAGATATTCTTATGGAAGTCAATGGCTACCATCAACTATTTACTGTTATTCTCTCTTCCTAGTTTAATTAGTAACGTCTAATATGAGAAGCTCATAAAAGAAGCGGCAATAATCCAGGAGCATTGAGTTATGATGCAGGATTATGATATTTTCTATACGTTAAATAACATTCATAGATACAATATGAATATGGACTTCCTCCAACAGTATATTTGACACTGTCAAATATCATTTGTTAACTAAAACCATAAAAAATTCATTACATGAAATGAATAAAAAAGAAATAAATGAAATAATAAAAAGGTTTTTAAAAAAAGTAAAAAAAAAATCTATATAAATAAATAAAAATTTGTAAACTTATTTTAACTTATTTTATTTCAGCAAAGGCAACTTGTCTCATTTTTGTTTAATTTAATTTAAAGTACTAACTAATTATATAAATACCAATTAATAAATTCTTTATAGACATATGTAAACAAAAACATATAAACAACTAAAAATGACAAAAACTTTAAATTTTTTTTTACTAAAATTAAAGCCAAAACACAAAAATATAAGAATAAAATCTAATCAAAAATATGAACAAACTATAAAATAGTAAAATAACACTGATTCATGTGTGATCTTCAAACTTTGCAAATCAAGACGCGTCACGTCAAGTTTGACACGGTTTCTTTCACGTCTATCACAAATTGTGATAATTTTTTCATTCATTTTTGACCAAATGGTTTTAGAATGACACAAGTGTGAGTAGATGAATGCAAATGATTACTTTTGGGATAATGGTTAAAAGAGGTCTGTATTTATTAATATCACTCTAAATTAATTGGCGTGCTATTTTCGTCTGTGGACGCTGGCAGTTTTTAGGTGTTAAAGCAAAGGTCCATCCGCCTGTCACATCTGCACTCATCGGACGTCCTCTTTCCCAGAAGGGTGACTCATTACGGCTTCTCTGCAGATTAACTGATTTTCACAGCTGTCTTTTACATTAGTGTTCGTCCCGCCCACAGACTCACGCAGAGAACCCAAGGAATTCCTCCCAGCTGATGTGTTCGGTGTGTTACTCATCCAGAACGAGCCTCTTCTCGTCTCTGTCTCTCTCTCTATCCTGTAGTCGCTCATTATCTCATTCATTCAATCAACCACAATTCTCACATCCTCTTGCTAATTAACCAATAGAGCGCTGCAGTGATGACGTATTTTTTCGGGCCAGCTCGGAACAAAATCCCAATTGGATTTTTCCATTGGCTTTTTGTATTTTGAAGCCCAAATACATTCGGCAGAAGTAAAAAGTTCAATGTAGGACTACACAATGGTCACATGACTTCATCGCCACCACATTAAGCTTCGTCAACTCTTTCAGTCTTTATTTAAAAACATTTTACCTGAAAGTCCAAGTTGGAATAGTTAGGTGCGTTCCAAATCATGTACTTATGCACTATTCTATGACGTTTTGTAGTATAAATAGTGCGAATAGTGTGTTCACACTGAAAATTCCAAAAAGAAAAAGTGCACTTTAAATACCTGGATGATGCCGAAAAAATTAAGTGTGGAATGTTGGACACTTCATGCACCCAACTGTCATATACATAGTGCATAAGTACATAGTGTATGAGTGCATAGTGTATAGTGTGCCATTTGGGATGCAGAAAATGTGAAAGCGACTAGTAATTAAATGAGTTTCCAAGCTAACAGGGAATGTTCTCAGAACGTTCTCTTAAAGTTATAAAAACTTTCTGCCGGTAATGTTAAAGTTATCCTGTCTTTAATGATGTTCTCAAAATGTTAGCATAAAAACATTATTTATACATTAGTTTGTGTGCCATTTTTTAAATGTAACTACTTGTTTCGGAATGTTCAGGGAACATTCAAACATTCCAATAATGTTTGAACAGAATGGAATATGTAACCAAGAAAAAACCTTTTAAAACTTTTAAAAACTGGTCGTTTTAAATGTTCAGAGAACATTCAGGATAACGTTTTTATAACTACATGGGAACGTTAGTAAAACATATTTTTGTTAGCTGGGTCTATAGTCCCCATTTAGCCACTTGTGAGCAATCACCTTTTTTCAAGACAAGCAAAAGCTTAAAAAATGCAGTGGGGTATTATCACTGATGAATTTTATGTCATAGAATGAAAAGTGAAACTATATCTTCAGCTTATTTCAGGAATTTAAGCAAAAACCCATTCAGAAAACCCATTAAGGGAAACGGAAGTGCTTAACTGCAACTCGTTTTCAAGTTTTCACCTACAAATATACATCATCTCTGCAGCTCTTTATTATTATGCGGCTCTATGGAATGCTGGATTGTGATTGGTCAGTCACGGGATTCTGTAGTCAAATATTTTTGTATTAAAATAAACATATTTCTCAATTAAATAGGATACAAAACCACCACCAAAAACGTAGACGTGATTTTATCTAAGATGAATTGATAGTGCCCTACTTTTTTATTTCTCTTAGATGTTCCCTCAGAAATACATCAGAGTACAGGATGCAAACAGACTAAACGTTACGTAGGTATTTCTAACTGTGCATTTGATTTGCTTCAGATGTGTATTGCAAAAAAAACACTGCATACAAATGTGTTTGTGTTTACTAATGCTGGCAAACGCAACGGATTTTGACCGAACATCTCACGTCATTTAGCTCAAGGCAGTCCGGTTTTCTCTTTGAAGCAAACAATATAAAAGTCGTCCTATTTACAAAACAAGTGAAATACTGTCTGCTGAGGTGTGCGTCTGTCACTGGCTGCCGGTGACGCAGTTGATTCGCACAGGTTAGTGTGGAATAGCATGCAGACTCTCGTATTTTACAGGCATGTCAGAAGTTGCTTGCAGTCACACAGGTCTTGTCTACCTGTTTCAGCCCCTGTGGTCCACACACCTCATTCGGGGACACTCTGTAGAGTATACTTTACCTGCATATAAACAGGTGAAAAAAGTCTTTCCGGGCAGGAGGCGTGAAGTGGGGACAGCGCCAGGAAAGCTGTTTTAGATTCATCCAAAATTACTGGCTTTTGGCAGCGAGCGGCATACAGTACACAAAACAAATGTTCACTTTTAATCTTACTGCTTTTTTCCCTCCCTCTCTCTCTCTCTCACATCGTCTAATCTCTCTACGAATCCAAGGACGTTTTATTGGAACGACTGTATGGGATTCTATATTGTCTGTTAAACACTAGTATGGGAGCGAAACGAGAATACGGCGATTATTGACATTTACATTTACAGACTTCACAGAATCTGTCCGTGAAAATGTTTCCAGATGTTTAAGTCTGTCAAAATTCTAAATCTTAATGCATCTTATTATGAACAATTAATTGGTCTAATGTGCATGCCATTATTATAATTCAACACATGTCTCATAGATGCTGGTCTTAAAGGGACAGTTCACCCAAAAATGAAAATTCTGTCTATATTTACTCACCTTCAAATTGTTCCAAACCTATGCCTGGCTTTCTTCTGCGGAACACAAAAAAATATATATTTTGAAGAATGTAGGTTGACGGTAGCCATTGACTTCCATGGTACTTTTCTTCATACTATGGAAGTCAATGGGTACCGTTAAAAATATCTTCTTTTGTGTTTAACAGATGAAAGAAATGAATACAGGTTTGGAACAATTTGGGGGCACGTAAATGACAGAATTTTCATTTTTGGTTGATCTTTTCCTGTAGGTTGACGGCACTCATTGACTTAGCCTACATAATACTTTTTTCCATACTATGGAAGTCAATGGGTACCATTTTGCTCAGCAACCTTTTTCAAAATATCTTCTTTTGTGATCAATAGATGAAAGGAATGAATGCAGGTTTGGAACAATTTAAGGGCAAGTAAATGACAGAATTTTCATTTTTGGGTGAACTGTCCCTTTAAGTTTCGGACCGATCAATCGAACTAAGTATTAAAGGCTCAGAGAGCTGGCGTGGGACGGGTTAAACCAGAAAATATCCCCACGTTGTTCTTCATCCCAGAATAAAGTCACATTCGGCAGCGTGAAGCGTCTTGGCTGCTTTTCCGTGGACTTCGCTCAGTTCTCTCCAGAAGTCATAAAGTATTATATCACATCATTTACTTTACGATTCAGACTCGCGCAGAACAGAACGTCAAACCGAAAACCCTTTTTGTCACATTAATGCATCTTTTTTTTTCATGTAGTAATTATAAGCAGAGTTTGTTTCTTGAGATTATAGAGAATCAAAGCTCAGAGCCAGAGAGACGCTGCTCTGATACTTTAATGAAGATCTGAATATGAATATGAATGCGCATGACAGACGAGTCTTTATGATATTACAGTTACAACTGAAGTATGCCAAGTGTAAATAAATCTAAATCCCTAGTTTGGAAACCTTGACATAATGAAAGGTTTTATGCATTTAATGTGTTGTTAATAACAACAAATGGAATATATTTTCTTTCTATTTGAATTTTTATATCAATATGGTACAAGATTATCCTATTTAAATCAATGTGATAAACCGAGTTAGGTCAAAAGTAATCTAAAAGTAATCAAAAATTAAATGCATGTAATGTGTAATTTTTTGTCATGTAATTTTGAATCGTAATTTATATATATATATATATAATTTTTTTGAGGTCTTGGCGTTTCATTACATTAATATTGCTCAGAGGTTGCTATTTTATAGCTCAGGAGACTTAATGTTGTTCTGGGCTATATAGATATAGATATATTGATATAGATTTGATATAGATAGATACTTTGATATAGAGGAAGAGAATGGATTTGACTTTTGATGTCAAATCATGGTAAACCTGAGCAAAGTGTAAGACACTGTTGAGATCTCTTGTGAAATGCTTGAGGAGACACATCTGACTGAGAATCATGAGACTTTAGTAAATGGACAAATGTAAATGGTTTTGCATTTAATCTCAGGAGAAACCTGTGAAATATTAAGGATATCCCATTTGTGATTTTTCTTTTCTATAAAGCTTGATATGGTTCTTCATATGAGAACTGAATTCTGTTATGGCAAAATAATGTGTTGCATTGACACTGCATGCCAGCACATGAAGATCCAGACAGCTACAACAAATGACTTCACTTTCAGATGAACCTCTTCATCAAGATTTAATCTGATCTGCTCTGCTCTCAGACAGTGAGGATCAATGCAGCGCTGATTTACTGTCATCTCTATCAAACACACAACAACAAGATACTATATTTTCTGAGCCGTAGACTGGCGCACAGTACGGAGAGAAGCTTTCACTGAACTTCATTAGGATTCACACGTGCTTCATCAGAAATCTGTGAAAGAAAGTGGAAAAATTCACTAAAGAGATCTCTTTAATATCTCAATCGTTTCTCCTCAACAGCAATGAGGCATTTGCTCGAGTCTCCTGCTTCTCAGATGTTTCTCCTGAGAAAGTGAGTAATCTCACATAAGAGTTGCAGAGGAAATCTCAACAATGTCTCAAAATGTGCTCAGATTTGCCAAGATACAAAAGTCTGCCATGGAAAGACTCAATATGAGCTCAAACATTTCTCATTAAACTCCACACAGAGCCAGTGATCCACATTTTTATACTCTTACTATATGTGACCCTGGAGCACAAAACCAGTCTTAAGTGTAAATTTTTGGAAATAATGAACTAAATATATAAGCTTTCCATTGATGTATGGTTTGTTATGATAGGACAATATTTGGCCGAGATACAACTATTTGAAAATCTGGAATCTGAGGGTGCAAAAAAATCGAAATATTGAGAAAATCATCTTTAAAGTTGTCCAAATGAAGTCCTTAGCAATGCATATTACTAATCAAAAATTAAATTTTAATATATTTAATCATAATGATTTTTGTCAAACATACAGAGTAACTGTGATTGGATGGCCATCTCCTGCAGTGCTGCTGTTCTCCAGTGGGAGGAGCTTCAGCAGATCTCCAGCTGTCAATCAAACGGATGGATGCTGGTGTTCATAGAGGTTTGAGATGTTATGTCATGCTTCAGTTCACTCAAGTAGACCAGAGATACTAACATAAAGAACCAAAGTGACTGTGACACTATCACGGTTACACAAAACCACTGCAGCAGATTCAGCTGAGAGTCACTATAAAACAGACCGGGGCTAGTTGTCACAAGGGGAATATTGAATTGCACAATGCTTGTTTTCTCCATCAGTGGTTTTGTGTGTTCGTTTCAAACATCTAGAATAATATTTGTGAATTCTCACAACTTTAGTTTCAGACTGGGACAAGTTTTCACATGCATTTTAACTGCTGTAATTGTAGTAAGTGGCTTTCTGGGCTTTTTTTTGTAGTTACGTTTTCCATTTTTGCATGTTCATGAATTGTTTCACCATTGTTTTACTGTCTAAATTCTACTGCAAAGCCTTTAATAGGCTATTTAAGGGCAGGTTTGCATTGTGACAACTTACCCCATATAGTGTGACAACATGCCCCATTATTGTTTGTATATTTTTTGCAGGCAGTGATGTTAAAAATTTGCAGTAGTTTTGTTTTGGTCAGTACAGAAATGCTTTATTCAAGCAAAAAATGTGACAACTAGCCCCGGTCTCCCAATTATATACCTCTAACTTGGTTTTATTTGAGTTTGAAAGATTGATTAAAGTTGATTAGTCCAGAGTTTTGCTTTAAATATTCATATTTGTTGTTTTGTGAACTGTCAGCTTTTTCAAGAAGCACAGCTTATAAAAAGACATTTTCACAGGCATGTGGATTTCTCTAATTAGCTGTCAGTGTTTTTCTGAAGGCAAACAGACACATCACAGCATGAATGGTAATTGCTGTTTGTTCTACAGAGCAAATAGTTTTACATACATCTGCACAGCAAACAACACCAGATCAGCAGAAGAACACTTACTTCCAAATATCAGTCTATGAACCATTTAATACATTGACTGTTTTTCTTGTACATAATGAGTGTGTTTAATGTGCGTGTGCTGTACATTTCTGCAGCATGCTTGCATGCATCGTTCTATTAGAGGAACAGTCCCTCAAAAATTAAGAATTATTATTTTGTAACCCTCGTGTTGAGCAGAAGAGAGCTGTGAGTGTTAGCCTCAGTTAGGGCTGCACGATTAATTGAAAATAAATCACAGTATGGCTTAGAGTGATTATCAAGGTTGTAATTTAATGTTTAACGTTTGAAAATGAAGATCTTAAGACAGCCAGAAATATTAGCACTATAAAATTAAATTATTATTATTATCATTATTGTATTTTTATTTTAAAGTGAAATATTACAATAATAGTATTGTAGTATTTCATAAAATTAAAATATAACAATAATAATGAAATATTACAATAGTAATATCCTAATAATAATAATAATAATAACAACAGTTGTTATTATTATTATTATTAGTAGTAGTAGTAGTAATATATTTTTCTAAAATGTGACCCTGGAGCACTAAACCAGTCATAAGGGTCAATTTTGTGAAATTGAGATTTATACATCATCTGAAAGCTGAATAAATAATCTTTCCATTGATGTGTGGTTTGTTAGGATAGGACAATATTTGGCCGAGATACAACTATTTGAAAATCTGGAATCTGAGGGTGCAAAAAAATCTAAATATTGAGAAAATCATCTTTAAAGTTGTCCAAATGAAGTCCTTAGCAATGCATATTACTAATCAAAAATGAAGTTTTGATATATTTACGGTAGGAAATTCACAAAATATCTTTCATGGAACATGATCTTTACTTAATATCTTAATGATTTTTGGCATAAAAGAAAATTTTTTAATTGTGACCCATACAATGTATTGTTGGCTATTGCTACAAATATACCCCAGCGACTTAAGACTGCTTTTGTGCTCCAGGGTCACAGATATCATAACTACTGACTCATTTGTGTCTGTTTTTATTTCTCCTAAAATAAATCAACTGAGACAAAGTTGAAACTTAAAGGAGATCAAACTGTGTAAAAAGTGAAAAGTCCACTTACGAGTAGACACGCCCCTTATTGCTGATTGGCTACAAGTTTGTTTTGCGATTCGGCCCGAATCAGTTTTATAAAGTGTTTTTGAAAAATCACTTACTCTGCCTTTAAGTAGTTATTGCTACCTGATGTGATCCTAAAATCACTTGCTGGTGGATCTACTATAGGTTGATTCAGTAATATTTCGGGATAAACTAAATAAAAAGTCAGAAATCTCAATATGAATGCAAACATTTCTCATTAAACGCTACACAGAGTGAATAATCTTTGTTCTAAAGCTCTATATTCTTATGACTACTGAATGTATAACTATTGATTCATTTGTCTGTTTTTATTTCTCCTAACAAAATAAATCAACTGAGAGAAAGCTGATACTTAAATGAGAGCAAACTGCAGTGCAAAAAGTGAAATGTGCCATTATATTAAGGAGTTATTGCTACCTTTATGTGATCCTAAAATGACTTGCTGGTGAATCAATGATTGACTCATTTGTGTCTGTTCTCATCTCTAACTAAATTTGTGTCTGTTCACAAAATAAATCAACTGAGGCTTAGCTGATACTTCATTGAGACCTAACCGCAATGTAAAAAGTGCAGTTATGCAGCATTTCTTCTGGTTGGTAAATGAACTTTTGACTGATTTGTGCGTTATATTTCTCCTAACAAAACTAATCAACTGAGACCAAATTGATACTTGAACAAGATCAAACTGCAGTCAGAAAAGTAAAAAGGTTCAGTTATATTACTAAAGCTAGTGCCTTATGTGATCCTAAATGACTTGTTAGTGAATTTGATTCAGTAATTAATTAAGATACTACAATGTAAAGCAGATAAACTGAGAGAACTTCAAGTTTCTGGAGCTATAAATGAGAAACATCTCAGCAGTAAGACATCCATTTGGAGAAACAGACAACTACCAACTAAAAGAAAAAACATCAATATTTCACAAACACACGGCATTAAAAGTGAAAGATAAGAAAAATACTCACTGTAGTGATTCAGATGGCAGTCCACAAAGTTGCCTTAACAATCCATAAGGATATTTCTTCTGCTGCTCAAAATCTTTGGGGTTATTGTCCTTGAGTTTGTCTCGACGGCAGGTGAAAGAGATGCTGAGACTCAAGCTGAGTCTGAAGCTGTCTGGACTCGCTGAGCTCCTCTGCTGCTTGTGAAGCACATGAACATTCAATATATATATATACGAGCTTCAGGGCTGCTTCTGACATCACTGAGTAGTCAACATTACCGCCTCACACACACAAGACATGCTGCATATGAAATGAGACGATGCCTCAACACACACACACACACACACACACACACACACACACATAAAGTGTGGGTTGTGGGGTTTTATATCCAACCGTATGCCAAAGTAACTTGCGTGTCTTTTTTTAAAACAAGAAAATCACGTTATTCGTTTTTCACAGTATTTTTTGTGTGATTCACACCGGTTGGAAAAAAAAATCACACACAGGGACACATACTTTCCCAGAAAACTTGCCCCGTCACGTCACTGATGCACACGGCGATACCCAACACTGTTATTTCAGTAGCTTAAACTTTTCTCAGGAACAGTAATATTATCATTTAAAAGCCAAATGTGAAAACAGCCGAGGAGACGCAGCAGCCTCGATTGTCTCTGTGATGTGGCGTTAAACAGCGTGCTGTGATAATTAAGTCGGGCCCTCGTGTGGAGGAATGCGAGCGAGTGTGTGACTCAAGTTTTCAGCCCACTGCTGTGTGCTTAGCGTCACAGCTAATCTGAGAGAGAGAGAGCGAGCTGGTCTGAGCTATGGTTGTGCTATGTTTAGTTGCGGACGCTGCTGGTGGTTTGGGCTTTACTGCGCTGGATCCTTCTCGCAGCCGCTGGCCCGTGCCGTGTGTATATGACCTGCTAGCATTCCCTCGCTGACTGGGAAGGGCACCGCAAACACTAAAAACACCAGACGATTACAGTATTAGGGTCTGGACATAGTCTGTCTGGACTGAAATGAAGATTATCCGTGGTGTAGCTGCGGGCAGATTGTATGCGTTTCGCCGTAAGGAGTTCATGAGTGATTTGTGGCATTGATAACAAGTGTTTGTTTACTTGTGGGTTAGGGGTCTTTATAGTTTTGCATAACCGGAATTTGATCTGCATAAAGTCTGGTTCACGTTGCAGTTTGTCCTGCCCATGAAGCATGTACTTGGGAAGGGTTTGCTTTGTTTATAGGCGCACAAGTTGGGTCTGATAGGGTCAAAATGAATGCCACATGCTTATAATAAACATAACATTAGTTAATTGCATTAGTTAACTTGAACTAATAATGAAAAAGACTTCTAAAGCATTTATTTATCTTCGTTTCATGTCAATTTCAACATAAAATCAAAACTCGAATCTGTTGATATTATTTAATGGACCTGAACTAACATGAACTATCATTTAATATTTTTATTTTTATTAAAGGGAAAGTTCATCCAAAAATGAATTTACTCACCTTCAAGTTGTTCCAAACCTGTATGAATTTCTTTAGTCTGCTAAACACAGAAGGTATTTCGAAGAATGTGGGTAATCAAAAAGGTTGACGGTAGCCATTGACTTCCAATGACTTGAAGTCAATGGCTACCGTCAACCTTTTTGATTACCTACATTCTTCAAAATATGAGTAAATGATGACAGAATTTTCATTTTTGGGTGAACTATCCCTTTGACTAACGTTAACAAAGATTAATAATGTATTAATTAATGGGAACTTGTTATAAAGAGTTACCAATGCAACTAATCATATGAGCGTCACACAGATGAATCCCAGCAAAAGTTCCTCTAATGTTTGCACATGGTTCGAGTTTGATTTTGGGTTTTTTGGTAACCAATTGTGACCCTGGAGCACAAAACCAGTCATATGGGTCCATTTTTTGAAATTGAGATGTATACATCCTCTGAAAGCTGAATAAATAAGCTTTCATTGATGTATGGTTTGTTAGGATAGGACAATATTTGGCCGAGATACAACTATTTGAAAATCTGGAATCTGAGGGTGCAAAAAAATCAAAATATTGAGAAAATCACATTTAAAGTTCTCCAAATGAAGTCCTTAGCAATGCATATTACTAATCAAAAATTAAGTTTTGATATATTTACGGTAGGAAATTTACAAAATATCTTCATGGAACATGATCTTTACTTAATATCCTAATGATTTTTGGCATAAAAGAAAAATCAATAATTTTGACCCATACAATGTATTGTACAAATATACAAATATAATACATTTTGTGGTCCAGGATAAAAGTATCGGTATCGGGCGAGTACTGGAAAAAGTGGTATCGGTGCATCCCTAAAATATACTCAGTTTTATTATTAAAATTAGAAGAAATAATAGGATAAGAAAAATAAACTTCTCTGTGTTCTCTAAAAACAGGTCTTATCTTACATTTGTGACCCTGGACCACAAAACCAGTCATAAGGGTCCATTTTTAAAAAATTGAGATACATACATCATCTGAAAGCTGAATAAATAAGTTTTCCATTGATGTATGGTTTGTTAGGATAGGACAATATTTGGCCGAGATACAACTATTTGAAAATCTGGAATCTGAGGGTGCAAAAAAATCAAAATATTGAGAAAATCACATTTAAAGTTCTCCAAATGAAGTCCTTAGCAATGCATATTACTAATCAAAAATTAAGTTTTTATATATTTACGGTATGAAATTTACAAAATATCATTATGGAACACAATCTTTATTTAATATCCTAATGATTTTTGGCATAAAAGAAAAATGGATAATTTTGACCCATACAATGTATTGTTGGCTATTGCTACAAATATACCCCAGCGACTTAACACTGCTTTTGTGCTCCAGGGTCACAATTTATAATGTTCTAGGAACGTTCTGTGAAGGCGCTATTGTTTGTAACCATTAACGAACATTGCAAGGAGGCAACCTAAAAAGAACACATACAGCACATTGCCTAAATGTTATTTTTAGGTTTTATTTTTATAATCATAACCTAACCTTCCTAGAATGTGCATGGGAGGTTTTTCATGACAACCTAATGAGAACGTACAAACATGGAATGTTCCCCCAAGGTTTGCACATGGTTCTTGTTTTGTTTTTTGGAACAAATTCTTAATGTTCTATGAACATGCTCTTAAGGTTCTACAGTTTGTGATTATGAGAACTTACACAGAACATGCTCTATTATGGTTAATCTATAAACTAATTGGTTCTGGGAACCAAAAACTGTTGGATTCTAGGCCTCTGCCTTTCACTGCTAAATGGATCAGACATCCAGAGGACAAGCAGTTCTACATAATTTGGTTGTATGTGCTGAGCAGCTCAGCCTAAAGACCATGCAAAGAGTTTCTTTCATCTGAAGAAGATTTTTCAACGATTGCAGAGAAACAAACAGTTAGCGGTAGCCACTGACTTCTGCAGCATGGACAAAAAAACCATGGAAGTCAATGGCTACCGGCAACTGTTTGGTTACCAATATTCTTCAAAATATCTTCTTTTGTGTTCAACACAAAACAGAAACTCATTCAAGCTTTGAACAGCATGATGGTGAGCAAATTAATTAAAACATTGACTTCAAACCTGGTAAAACATGATATCAAGAGGTAAATATGGGTTTTCAAAAGTGCAAATGAATTATGAAAACTCGCAAACAATAATCAATAAATCAAATAAATCATTTAGAAAGATTGTGCACAAGTCGGATTGTTACTGTGCTTTAGTTTTTTGTCCTTTTTGGAGTTTGACATGACCATGAATTGTAATAGATTTTTGGGTGAACTATTTCTGGCACAGGACTCTGTTATTATGACATGTTTAGGACTCAAAGTTATTGTATCAAGTACATTTGGACTGTTGAAGCAGCAGGCATGGCCCGAATCAGGAGGTTTCTTGAGGTCCAGTGCTGGTGCTGTGTGGTCCGTCTCGAGTGCCAGCGAAACACTTCTCAAACACTTCACACTTTGATCTGAAACTTTCATACCTGCTTCTTCCTCAGGATGTGACTGGAAATACATCCACCTGGCAGTGATGGTGGGATTTTGTGTGTATGTACGTACAGCGCCGTTCCACTTTCTTTCCAGACGAAACACTTAAGAGCAATCTTGACCTGGAGGTCAGCCGAATTCCTCAGCCCTTTTTCTTCTTCGGAGGTAAATGGCTGTGGTTTCTGTGGAAGGCAGGTATTTTATACCCATACCAGGCATCCCACTTTAAACACATCCATCTCTGTGAAGGCACGAAAAAGAAGATGGATGTTATGGGGTCAGTCCAGGGCCTTCCATCACATGTTCCTCTGCTCGCGGGTCCAACAGAAACGACGGCTACTTTAATAATCAAACACTCGCAGGGCAAGTGAATGAGTTCATTCTCCTGTTGGCTGGCATGAGAAAGTCAAGCAGACGCTCTTTCAGACTGACAGAAAGACAAACTGCTAAGAAAAATCTCAGGACGCCAACAAATACTCACAGATTTAAGGTACAAACAACATTGGACCCCATTGACTTTCATTGTATGGCAAAAACAGACATTTTCAAAATAATGGTGAACTGTTCCTTTAACACCACATTAATTCTCATTTTTCCCAGAAACAGAAAAAAAAAACCCTGCCGTTCAAAGTTTTGGGGTCGGTTCATTTTTTCTTTCTTTAAAAAAATAATAATAATAATTTTATTCAGCAGTTAAATTGATAAAAAACATTTTTTGAATAAATGCTGTGTATAATAACTTTTAATTTATCAAAGAATCCTGAAAAAGTTTTCACATGTTCCCAAAAAAATGAAGCAGCACAACTGTGTTCAACATTGATAATAATCAGAAATGTTTCTTGAGCAGCAAATCAGCATATTAGAATGATTTCTGAAGATCATGTGACACTGAAGACTGGAGTAATGATGCTGAAAATTCAGCTGCGCATCACAGAAATACATTATATTTTAAAGTATATTAAAATAGAAAACTGTTATTTTAAATTGCAATAATATTTCACAATATTACAGCTTTTTCTGTATTTTTGATCAAATAAATACGGTCTTGATGAGCACAAGAAACCTCTTTAAAAACATTAAAAATCGTACCTATCCCAAACTTTTGAAAGGCAATGTAAATCGAAGAAACTTGTAACCGACTTGTCCGATTCCGTTGGAAACCGAGGAAAACTCTTTCATAACCGTATAACACATGCAAAGTTACACTCGACTGGAAAAATTCATTAGCAAGATTTGATATTGCTCATCAAAGCGTCGCAAATAGCTGAAAGAAGATGCAATATGTTGCACATTTAACAGCCTCTCTGCTTTATTACAGCAGCATTGAGCCAAACTGTACAGTTAAAATGCTTCCACATGTGTGCATTCACAGTTTGTTGTGGAGACAGAGCTGAAATAGACAGATATGGAACGCATTTTAGCGAACTACAATAAGAAGCCTCTTTGAAGGGCCGTAATTAAGACCAGTCTGTGCTAACTGAATTAGCCCAAGATGCTGCTGATTACTTCTCGCCCACTACAAAGAGGAAGTTGTCACTTTAGATGTATTTTAATCGCTGTAATAAAAAACAAATAACAGTCTAGTGGAAAAATAGTGGTGTTAAAAGTATATTTGACGGGTTAAGCTGTTTAGTTAACTAAAACTAAAATCATAAAAAACATTTTTGAAATAATAGAAAAAAAAAATAATTTATATCATATATAAATATATTTATTATATAAACATAACATTTTTCTTAAATATATACATGTATGTGTTTGTATTTATATATACATAATAAATATACACAGTACACACACACATATATTATGTGAACAAAAACTTTTATTTTGGATGCTATTAATCGCAATTAATCGTTTGACAGCACTAATATAGATATATATGGAAATTACAAAAAAAACACAACAAAAATAAAAAAATTAACTAAATTAAAATGATTGAATTTAAATGAAAATGGAAAAATATAAGAATAAAAATAAATTCAAAAGATTCAAAAGAAAAATTATAATAGGATTTTAAAGGTGACATATCATGAAAATCTGACTTTTCCAGGTTTTAAGTGCTATAATCAGGTCTCCGGTGCATCTACCAACCAAGGAAACGTGAAAAAGATTAACCCAGTAACTTTGTTTTGGGAAGCCTTTTTCTGCAAGCGTCTGAGAAAACGAGCGCGTCTGATTTCGCTCCCTTGGTGACGTTGCAAAGGGATCTCATTATAATATTACCACCCCTTAATCTGTAAGTGTACACCTACAGCGCCATCATTTGATTTCACAAGCATACAGTTCTAATGCCATGGTGAAAGTTTGAGCAAAGCATGCTAACTGTTCTGTGTTTGGCTGCACAGACGAGCACAGAACACTGTTTAGAGTCCCAGCCTCAGAGGAGACAACAGAGCAGTGGATTTATTGATTTATTTACTGTATATTGCTGCTGCCACACAGATCTAAAATAAACATGCGATTTATTTCCCAGCTGTTTACCTTCACAGACATAACCCACTGTTTTTGCAACACGTGTGTTTTTAACGTAAACCTGTGTGTGAATGAGAGCTTAGTTTAGTACTCACATGCTGTGACAGCCGCTTTCTGTGCGTGTGCTTCAGATGTGTGCGCTCAGAAAACCGTATATCAGAAGTTTAAACTCATATGGTTTAAAACGCATGATTTCAGCACGATAAACATGATAATCAGAACCAAAATAGATATTTTTGGCAGGTACGAGCTGTAATGGCGCAGCTCTATTCTGGAAAAGGGGGCGTGGAGCAGCAGCTCATTTGCATTTAAAGAGACAGGCCCGAAAAACAGCGTGTTTCTGCTTCCACTCAAAATAGGCATTTTCAAAATTATATTATAAATGATCTGTGGAGTATTTTGAGCTGAAACTTCACAGACACATTCTGGGGACACCAGAGACTTATATTACATCTTGTAAAAAGGGGCATAATATGTCTCCTTTAATGACACTGGTTGTGGCATGTTAAAGTGATATTTAATCCAAAAATCAAATTCTTTCATCATTTACTCACCTTTATGGCAATCCAGTCCTTTACCAAACAATAAAATTCAGGGGGTCCAAAAACAACATTGGGGCCTCATTGACCATCACCATATAGACATAAAACAATGATGTTAACAGCACCAAATATAATCACTGATTTTGATATAACAGGAGTCAAATGGACTTATTTTATGGCACTTGTTTATTTACAGCATACTTACTTTGCGTGTAAATGCACTGCGTGAACTTTCTGCTCAGCGTTTTTATGTTCCACATTCAAAAATTCAAACAGGCCTAGAATGGCATGAAGATGAATAACTAATGACAGAAAGTTCATTTTTCTGTGAACTACCCCTTTAATGTTTCTGTAGAAAAACCCCTCATGCGGCCAAACGTACAGGAACAAATCTTATTTTGAAATTTAATGGTTTGCAACCACTTCCAAGAATCTCAAACCCCTCCTGAATCTGCAGTCCTTTCCACTCGACCCAGATACAGTCTGCAGCGTTTCTAAACCTCCACGCATGGAGCTGATGCCTGTAATTAATTAGTGGAGTTCGCTCTTGCTATTAATAGTGGCGAGATTTGCTCTGTGTGGCAGCGAGTCGACAGCAGAAAGCCATCCAGGACTGAGCTTCTCATGTAGAGCCAGCCATTCAGCAACACTTTCTCTCTCTCTCTCCATACTGCTCGTATCTGGCTCGTCTCATGGATAATGTAATAGTGCATTTATTGTGCATTGTTTGCTGCATGTCGGCATGAATTTCACAAACACTGTAAATATCGCTTGGAGAGGCTCTGAAGCACTCGTTATATTAATAGCGTACTAGTAGCCAAGTCAAGCATCACTATTACTATTGCTTATATTAGCCCTCATATGCATTCAAAATCTGTGTGCTATTATCGTGAAGAATCTTTATTTTATATATATTATATTTATTATATACATATTATTGATGTATATACATGTACATATGGATGAGTAATTTTATTTGAACAGATCATCGTATGCAATTTATATGAACTTACAGTATAACCTAAGAATTACCAGTATTAACCTCACTGGAATAAATCAATTTGAATAAATTACTTTGAATTTATAACTCGTGATTGCTCAACAACGGTCCAAATTTATGAAACCTACATATTTATATTACTCTGAAAGGTTGAAATTTTTTTTTTTTATGTGCATAAACTTTTGCACAGTGATTCATGCCGCATTGGTTCTTCAGTTGGCAACCACATTTATGTTCATCAACAAAATTCAGTCCCAAAAGAGTGTGAGATCTGGGGAAAAGGCTAAATATATATATATATATATTTTTTTTTTAAAGATTTTTTCACAAATTTAACATCAGATAAGATGATTTACAAAAAGTATTTTTGACATATAATCATCCATACAAACCCGGGTTTAAAATGACATGAATGTTTTTAATGATTATATCTCTTAAAAAATTATTGTAAAAAAAATAAAAAAAAATAAAAATAAATGATGTGTATTTTATGGGTCTTACTGTTACGTATCCGGTCCATGAACTTCCGTCTGCTAGCCATCAGAGGTCACCCTTTCCATTTTCATTGACTCTCGCACTACACACTGTTTCATATCACCCCGGACTACATATCCCATCATTCATTGCACTGATTGCACACAGCTGTTTCATATCACTCACTCACTATTTAACACTCATTCTCACTCCGTTCTAACTGCCGAGTATTGTATGCGCTTATCGCCAGCAGTGATAGCTACTCTACAGAGCCCTCGTTAGCTTCCTAGCCTAGCCTAGTCTTGCCTTGTCTGTTTTCTCGGTTTCTGATCTTTGCCTGTTTTCCTGGATTTATCCCTTTAGTCTCGCCCTTTTGATTCTGTTCGCCGTTCGTTGACCTTCGCTAGCCCTAGGATTATTCTTGTGTCTTGTCCACCATATACCTGTTTGCCATTGTTCGACCCTGCCTGTGTTTCTGACCTCTCTGCTTTAAATAAAGCTTGCACATGGATCCGCACGTCTCACGTCTCGTCAGCCCCGTAACACTTACAGCACTTGCAAAGTTTAACGCCCTTACTAAAAACTATGAATTTTCTAGAATTTTTTATTTAGGTCTTTTCCAGGTCAAAACGGACTTGAATGCATTATGAGGGTTAAAGTTTAGAGATTTGAACAAACCCTTTATTCCAAGGCCTAAGATACTTAAAATTGAACTTAAAACTCAAATCTTAAATATGCAAATGCAGAGCCACGGCAGATCTTTTTTTCTGGTGTTGGGAACTACACCCAAAAACATGTAGAGTGGGACCTGCTTCTATGCAAAGACTGTTGATTGGATGTTGAAATGTGGGCATGGCACTCAAAAGCGGAGGCAGATGAACACTAGATTGCAGGGGCGGAGTCTGTTTTCATTCAAAAATTATGAGTTCAAAAAAATTAAACATGCATTATGAATTGTTTCACGATAACATGCAAAAAAAGGTGAATATTCAGTTATGCTGACTTGGTTGTAACAAACCTCATTACTCGATAATGCAATATAGTTCAATGTATTCCAATGCACCTGACATTAAAGCAGATGTGTTATTATTTCTGTAATTTGTAATAATGAGGAAAAAAAATTAACTTAAATGATTTTAGCAAATGGCTGCAATATAACAAAGAGTGAAAAATTTAAGGGGGTCTGAATACTTTCCGTACCCACTGTATATTAGTATATGTATATTAATGCATGTTAAATCACCCATCATTATTTGTGGAAAAGATTAGTGAAATGATAAACGTATGTTGGTTTAAAAATGTTTTTCAAGTTGAAAAGCAAAGTGATATCGGGTATTAGGTTGTTTTGTGAAAAAAAAAAAATCAAGTGAGTTTTTGGCAGAAAAATATTTATATATTTATATTGCCAAACTTGTATTCCCTTTGAATTAAGTTTATTTTTCTGACCCCATTGGCAGATATTTTTTTCTTGTTTTAAGCATAAAGTCACTTCATTTTTATGTTTCTTGGTGGAATTTTGACAACTGTATTGGACAGCAAAAATACTAAGTGGAACCCACATTATCTTCAGAAAATGAACAAATCGAGAAAATGACTTTAACTGATTTGGCAGAACTGCGGGATTATTAATGCATTCGCTGAAAATGTCACAGGCCTCGTTCTTCACTGTGAGCTTTCCAGAGCTTCGTGGGAGGAAAACAGAACAATAATGCTGTTTAGTTCCAGAACACAGTGATGAGACGCTCTCTGTGTGGCCCACTTTGAAAACGTTTTGCATGAAGCTTCCCATAGGAAAGAAAATTCACAAATGAGGCCTCATAAATATCTCACTTATTGCCTATAAACAGAAACAAGGATTAAATAGAGAGAAAGTGATGCTGAAAGAGATGTTTCTCCTGAGAAAATGACCCCAGTGAGTTTAAGAAGAGATCTCAACCAAGTTTTGTACTGTACTCAGATTAAAAGTCTAAAAACAAACGTCAGATATCGCAATATGAGTTCATCAAATTATCTGAGCTGCTTTCTACATTGATTTTATAGCTATATATACTATTAATCCCAAAGTTTCGGATTTGACGCGAAAGCTTATAGCGCATGCTTACAGCCGAACGCATTGTGTATTGTTGTAGTAATGGGACAAGTTAAGCTTTTCAAAACGCTGAATCATTTGTACCAATTGCTTTGAAAAATTATTCAGTAGCTGCTGTCACACATACAGTCTTTACCGGTAAATTACCGTTAAGAGACCATTTGAACAGGACGTTTTCCAAAAATACCGGTAAATTGTTGTAAAAGTTGTAACATTACAAGTAAATTACCAGTAATGTGCTCTGTATGAACGCAGAACGAGATTATGAGAACGTGTTGGCGTAGAACGCGTCATTACATTGCTACAAATGTATAAAACGTATTGGTAATTTTGACTTTATATTTCAAGTGATGCTCACTATAGTGTTAATGATAATCTGTCATTTGCATTGTTGCACTGTTGTAACATTGTAAAGTGAATAAATGTTTTGTTTTGAGATGCCTGTTTACAGTTTCATTACATTATTGTAGAAAAATGTAGAAATATTCAAATACAGATTGAATGCATTTTGAAAATAAAAAATGTGGCTTATAAGGATAAATTGGTAAATATTACTTTAAAAACAACAAGGTTTATGTTTGATGAACTTAAAACTATAGTTTGTAAATTGAAAAAAAAAACACTGAGAGTTGCCATTACTTAAGAGTTCAAGTTGGAAACATGGTCTAATAGAACAAACAAGAATAAAATGAGTTCAAAATACTTAATAAAATTGAGGCAACTGTTTGCATCAGCTTTTTGAGTATTTATATATATATATATATATATTTATTTATTTATTTTTTTTTTTTACAGTGTAAATGACGCAATTCTGGCTTTATATGTCGCAAACCTGACTTTACATATCATGATTTTGACTTTATATCTCACAATTCTGTGTTTAAATAATGTGTTTCTGCTTTATATCTCGCAATTCTTACTTTACGTATCGCAGTTCTGACTTTTATCTCAGAATTCTGAGTTTACATCTTGTAATTTATTTTCTTCCACAGAATAAAAAAAAAAGGACTTTGTGACTTTTTATCTCACAAACTTTTTCTCACAATTGAGAGTTTATATCTCGTAATTCTGAGTTTATATCTCGCTATTCATTTTTTTTCCCCCGTCACGGAATAAAAAGGGACTTTTTAACTTTCAGTTCTGACTTTTATCTCAGAATTCTGAGTTTACATCTTGTAATTTATTTTCTTCCACAGAATAAAAAAAAAAGGACTTTGTGACTTTTTATCTCACAAACTTTTTCTCACAATTGAGAGTTTATATCTCGTAATTCTGAGTTTATATCTCGCTATTCATTTTTTTTCCCACGTCACGGAATAAAAAGGGACTTTTTAACTTTTCATCTCACAATTCTGACTTTTCTTCTCAGAGTTTATATCTCACAATTCAAATTTTTTTCTTTGCATTGCCAAAAAAGGGAATTGTGAGATATAAACTCAGAATTGCGAGAAAAAGTTTTTTTTAAAACACATGGTGGAAACAAACTTCCATGCATTTGACTCGGTTTTAGGAAGAGCAGGTTTATACATAAGTAAAATATAACCCACACCGTAAAAAAAAAAAAATTGTTTCAACTTAAAATAATTTGCTACCTCGCTAACTAAAAATTTGAAGCTTAGTCAACTTGAAATTTTACGTTACTTAATGTTAAGTGACAACTTGGATATTTTAGTTGACTAAATGTAAAAAAATTTGTCAGCGGGGTAACAAATTATTTTAATTTGAAACTATTCTTTTTTTACAGTGCAGATATATAAAAGAAAAACCTCTGAGCAATAACATTTTCCTCTTTCTTGGAGACGTAGGCCTAGATGTTAGCATGTAGATGCTCTCTGCAAGCACGCCGACTGTAATATGTGCGTGTGCACAGGGGGTTCCCTGCATGCTGGATAATGCTGTAATGACAGGGAACAGTGCTGTGTTTGTGTGTGCGTGTGGCTGCTGTGGTTGCTGTTTCACAGCTCAGAGTCCTTCACTGGCCAGCGTTTCCACCGCCATCACTGACGCATGCCATCTTTCCCCCCGTCGCTCCGGAGGAGAGGAGGAGTGAGCTGTAAATGTCACATCTGTCTGAAATAGAGTAAAGCCTTTATCGAGATGAGTCACTCACGCCTCCGCCATTCTTTATGACAAAAAATGTTAAATTTGGGTGCGTGGCATTTGAACTGACTTATTTCGATAGAAGTGATCATGGGTCACAACAAATCCACAGAGACTTTGAACTGGACCTGTGGCGCTAGAAACACACTTTACGCAAATACAGACGTAAATGCCAAAGCATTTCAAGCCAGTATTTTAGTTCTAGTTTTAGTTTTAGTTCGGGTTATTTTAGTATGTTAAACCAAATGAAAATAAGAAAAATCAAAATGAAAAAAAAAAAAAAGTTGACGTTTTTCACATTGTATCTCATTTTATTTCAAGCAACAATATATATATATTTTTTAAATCACAATTTTTGGATTTAAAATTTCAGTGTAGTGCGAGTAAGTTAGTTTTTATTTAGTTCAGAAAAATGTGTGTAATCTTTGGAAAATGGCTAGTTTTAGAGCCTGTTGACCAAGAACTAACTATAACTATTATGTTATGTTTATTATAAGCGCACGCTGCAGTTTTTTCATCTGTCGCTTTAAATGCTCGAGCTTATTACATTCGAATCAATGGAATCTGATTGGCTCAAAGTTTGGGGAAATAAATGGTTCTGAAAGCGATTCTAACGATATTGTTGCTCTGTATCGTTAATATTATAGTTGTGTGAACTAGTTATGAAACACAAGAGAGGAGTGTGAACCAGATCCTCAGTGAAGTGCATGAATGAATGTCTTCTTCTCAAGGCACAAACTTCCATCAGTCATTTTATCCTGAGAGAACAGGATCTCTTCCACTAACTGGGCCTCCAAAAGTTCATCTGTCATATCTATTAGAATAAATGAGGTGAAAAATGGCCTCTAACAGCAGCGTGCAGACATGCGTTTGGACATACTCGACACCTGAGACCAATTTCCAGCTTCTATTGGACGGAGCGTCTCAGTGCAGCGGCCTGGATTCACATCAGAAGATACAGAGACTGAAGTCTGTGTACCTGAAAGACAATACAATCATTCATGCGCTTTAATGTGTAATTGTATTTACACTGCCCTGCATCATAAGTGCTGAATGAAATCCAATACTAATTCTGGGCTGCTGATTCCAAAAGCAGAGTCTGTTTTTTCACTTTCTCACTAAATATGTGCATTTTGCTTTTGAGAATCATTTGTAAGGTGAATTAGTCTCGAATTTTCCCTTAATCAGCAGAAAAACTCCACAAACACATGATTCCTGCCTGAATCTGAGCCAGATTGTCAATTCTTAGCACATTTTCACATGCATGGCATTATTTTATGCCTAATTCAGATTTCATGATATGAATTGTCCACTCAAAACCAAAACTTTTGACGTCTGACTGCTTTTCTTATTTTGATATCATTTTCTCAGTCATGTCAAAATAATATTGCATTAAAAAAAACAAGTAAAAAAATAATTACATGTAAATTAAATCTTGGTTCATACACAATCAAAATGAATATATATATAAAATGATTTATACCATGGTCTGTCTGAATACTTGATTCTGTTTGGCTGGCAGGTCAAAAAAAACGTTTAATGCACAGGTAATGCCAAGTCAGTTTAATAACCGTTCTATTATGATGATTCTATTATTTAATTCATGCACACATGTAAATGGAATATATATATATATATATATATTTACATTTTTATTGATATTTTTGATATTATTGAGATTTTAGCATCATCAAATTAACTAAATTAGGCCTTTTTGCCAAAAAAAAAAAAAAAAGGAAGGCGTGTGTAATATGTTACGATGCAAACTTTTAAACGTGATGTGAAAGGCTTTTCATGTCAAAATTGCACTATATGGATTTCAGCATGGACTCATGAGGGTCACGCAGCCTTTAGGGTGTCAAAGCGTAACCCACTCTCATCTGTCTCTCTCGCTCTGTCTGTCTAACGCTCCAGGCCGTGATTACGCTAAACCTCAGCCATCACCACAAACGCCCAGCGCTCTGCCAACAAGCAGCTCTGTCAGTCTGCCCTACTGTAAGAGCACTGACGAGGATGGGATCCCGCGCTGATGTCATGGGCACTCATTTGGACCCGACTCAGACCTCTGATGGACTGCCGCGGGGGAGCCACGGGCTAAAAAAGGGACGCTTATACATGTTTGGGAGCCGTGCTGAATGTTGTGTGGATAAATGTGGGCTCTTGTGGCTCACACTGATTCTAACACTGGAAACACATCATCTACCGTCTCTTTCAGACGTCTGGCAAGAATATCAGGGAGAATCTCATCCAGACATGTCTCGATCATACCATCCACAAACTAAATATAGAAATAATATAAATAATAATTTGTATAAAAAAAGAACATTGTCTTTTTTATGTTATACATATACAGACAAATGATTAAATCAGAGTTGGGGGCAAAGTAGGCCTCATGGTTATCAGAAAAAAAGGCAAATTTTTACTTTGATGTATTACAGCCAGTTATGTATTTATGTGCTGTTATTAGTGTTATTGGTGTTTAATTGAACTGTAACTGTATTTAACTGAAAAGGTGTTTTGCAAGACAACTTTGGAAGAAATTCCAACAATAAAAGTGTGATTGAAAATTAAAATTGAATATATATATATATATATACTGTATATATAGTATAATATAATATAATATAATATATAGTTATTCATTTATTTCAAATAAGCCAAATTTCAACTAAATTTCCACTAACATAATATTTTTTTAATTAATTACACGATATGATGAGTCACAATTGAATTGGATATCAATATTTGCTGAAGAAAATCCCCCTATTGACTTTATTGTGACATTGAAAAGACATAATAAAGAGTGGAAGTTAATAAGAAGTTAAAAATTACTTCCATTCTTTAATTGCATAATTGGTATTTTAAAATGATTTTTGAAATGATTTCATGTTCACGTTCATTCTCATAGTTTATGGCTCATGTTTTCAGTAAAAATGACTGTGTGTATTCAAAATTAAATTACAATTAATTGCATATTAATATTTGCTTATATAATATAATATAATATAATATAATATAATATAATATAGGCCCCTTATTGACTTATTGACAATATTATGGCATTGAATAGACTTTACAAATAGTGGCTTTAGAAGTTAATAGATTGCTCATTTTATTTCCAAAATTGAGATGTTTTTGCCATTGCAAATTTATTTTCATAATGATTAAGAATTGTCCCTTCTATAATATAATTACTGTAATATAATAAAATATAATAATTTAATCCCTTACTATAATATAATAATTGTACAAATAAAAAAAACAGTCGGATTAAGAGAAGCCGCTTTCATTTGTTGTGCTGACTGGGGAATTCTTAACTTTTATAAAGAATATCTCTTTGGATTTGAGACTTTAGTCTTTACAACTTTACAGATCTTCTTTATGCACCAAGAGCTTGTAACACTCTAAAGAGAAAGGAAACATTGAAATCGCATCATATGACCCCTTTAAAGCGTCTGGTGCGAAATAAAATCCACCATGACAGCATAATGCAGCAGAATGTGTGATGTAGTGTGTACTGCAGTCTTTGAGGGTCTCTTCAGCACACACACATGCTCTCTGAACAGATATCAGACACACACAGCTGCGTTCAATTGCAGCGGATGGAGGGAGGGTGGGGGGCGCTGATGGTCTGACGAAGCGTCAGCAAGACGATCTGTTTTTCCGTGGAGACGCCCAGTGTCAACAGACTGCCTGTCTCTCCCACACACACACACACACACACACAGAGCAGCCACTTCATATGAATTATTAGTGGAGTTTGCTAAGTCAAGCATCACTATTACTATTGCCCATACTTGAGGTTAGGGGTTTGGGGGGGAGGGGGTGTGGAGACTGGATTTGGGACATATTTTGTCCCGTACAATTTGTACTATGGACATGTGTGCTATTACATTTCTAAGCAAGTGACTCGAAGAAGTGAAAAACTACATTACCCATAATGCTGTACAGAAATCCACCAATCAGAGAGTTGCAATGAACACTGAGCTCCACCCACTCCCATGAAGCACCACGAATGATATAATCGAATCAGTCTTGCTACACTCCCAAAACACTTAAATATTAATATATATATATACGCATATTTTGCAATAAACCTAAAACATATTGTTTCTATACAAATCAACAACTTTAAATGACTAGTTTTATATTTATTTCATTGTCTTTAATTTGTCAATCGCTGGAACCAGCGCCGCTGAAACAGTACTCACATATCTGGCAACCTTTGTTGACAGAAATGAACAATGTAAACTTACTTTATTTCAGCTACTTAATAGATAAGTTCACTTCCAGAATAAAATTTTTCTGATAATTTACTCACCCCCATGTCATCCAAAACATGTTCATGTCTTTCTTTCTTCAGTCGTAAAGAAATTACGTTTTATGAGGAAAACATTCCAGGATTTTTCTCCATATAGTGGACTTCAATGGTGGCCTACGATTTGAACTAGCATTAGCTCTGCGATGATGTTGGAAAGGTCGCGCGTGACGTACACTGTAAAAAATGATTGTGATTTTAACAGTAAAAGACTGTAAAAATGCTACAGTAAAAACCTGTTAATTGGTTATCAGTTAGTTTCCATACTATATACGGTGAATAACTGTAATTACATTTAATGTAATTTTACAGTAAAATACTTGTAAAATTACGGTTTTTGGAAGTGAAAAAGAAAAAGTCATCATATAATTTACAGTGAAAAACTGTAAATTGACACTCCCAGAATTCCCTGCATGACACTTCATATTTTATGTTTCTTCTTAGTTTTTCCTTATCAGTTGTGTACATTAGTGTTTTATCTTACATCTAATGTTGTTAAATTAATGTTTATTGCATTATTTCAGTATCATGTGTGTCACCATGATGGGGTTTAGTGTTTGTGTGTGCTGGTTTATTAACATTACATCAGTTAATGAAATGCGTTTTTTTTTTATTGTGAATTTAAGTTAAGGCTGTAAAACCTAAAATTTTTCTACCATATTTTTAACGGGGAAGTTCTGGCAACCACAGCTGCCGGTATTTTACCGTAAATGTCACAGATTTTTTTTTCACAGTGTAGGCGGAAGCACTGACCCAGTGTTTACAAAGCAAAAAAAGTCATTGCCCTTTACAAAAAAGGTAAAGCATCGATGTCAGACGATTTTAAAGTTGGAGGAGAAAATTAGATGGAGTTTTAACCGAAGAAATAACCTCGCGTGACATTCCAACATGATTACGTTATGTGTGAAGACACGCATCGCAGAGCTAGACCAAGCCCAGCATTTGTGGCTTTTTTTCAGAAAATGACCTATCGTTTGGCTAGATAAGACTCTTATTCCTCGGCTGGGATCGTGTGGAGCTCTTTGAAGCTGCACTGAAACTGTATTTCGACGTTCAAATCATTGGCTACCATTGAAGTCCACTATATGGAGAAAAATCCTGGAATGTTTTCCTCAAAAAACTTAATTTCTTTGCGACTGAAGAAAGAAAGACATGAACATCTTGGATGACACGGGGGTGAGTAAATTATCAGGAAATTTTTATTCTGGAAGTGAACTAATCCTTTAACAAGGCAATGTTTCTCATTTTAATTTGATGTACTAAAATAACTAAAACTGAGATAAAAATCGATAATTATTATTTTTTTTTATATTTTATATTTTCAAATATATGTATATATATATTTTTTAAAAATTCTAAATAAACTAAATTACTAAAACTTTGATTAAAATGAAAACAGACAATATAAAAACAAAAACTCAAAATATGAATCAAAATTATAATAGTGACTTTAGAATTTAGATTTAGAACTTGATACATTTAGAAATTCTATTCACACTGAAAAACAAACGAATAAAAAACAGACTATCAAACAGAATCCAGAAACACATCAGCAGTCTCTTTCTTGTTTTTATGACAATTACTGATGTGAACACTAAAACTCTCGAAAAGTCCAACATAAAGCAGTGTGGCGTTTAGGGGTTTTCTTTGCCAGCGGGGTGTAAAGCCGTCTGTATTTGCAGGAATAACTCACTGCCTCTCGGGTGGGGCGCTTATTTCAACTTAATCAAGTTGTTTAAATAGAGTTGTGCGCTAGGCGACAGGGCAGCTATTTTGACGCCAGGGATATTCACTGGGACGGTGCTGCTCTATAAAGTGCTTCCCCTGCTCGATTTAATGGAGGAAATCAGACTCAGCTTGAACAGAACGCAGCCCAACTTAATTCACCTAATTGTGCTGGGGTTTTTTCTCCGTGTTACCCACTCGATGTGCAGTTGTACTCATTATTTTTGCCTCCGTTTGAGTGGCTGTGTGGAGGAAACATGGCCCTGAGAAAACCACATCATAAAACACGCAGGAAAAAAGCGCCGTAAAATACGACTTCAGTCAACCTCTCCCTCGCCACTTTGGGTTTTTTACTGCGCTGATGTGTCTGCAAAGCAAACAAATACATTTAAAATCTAATTTCACAAGTTTATTATTTTTTAACATTCTTTAATTACCAGTTCTGCACAAATTAACATGCTGAAAGTGTTACTTGTACCCATAATGAAGGCTTCCATACAGTTTATAAGGCATCAAGAATCACCTATCAATTCGCCCAAGTGCCTGCAAAAAAAAATGAAGCCATTAGACTACAGTAACTCATACCTCAGTGTCTGCGGTGAAGCGTAATTTAGCCAGTGTCAGAATGTTTTCTGCAACTAAAATGATGCTTAAAGGAATAGTTTACCCAAAAATGAACATTTGCTGTTAAAGTGGTGGTTGATTGTGATTTCACTTTTTTAATAGTTAGTGTGTGCAATGTTGCTGTTTGAGCATAAACAATATCTGCAAAGTTACGGCGCTGAAAGTTCAATGCAAACGGAGATATTGTCTTTTAAAATGTTGGGAGTTTAATGCCTACTTCCCGGGTTCGTGACATCACAAACCCATCACAAATGAGGTGAAATGGTTTATCCGGTTCACTAAAAAGAATCGGTTCAAAAGAATGATTCGTTCATGAACCAGACGTCACTCCGGACCGTTTGCCTGAAGCTCTGTATGTGCTTTTTTACTTTCAAAGTGCCGGTACCCATTGACTTGCATTATATGAATTACCAAGGACCACGGTTTCAGCTAAAAATCTTCTTTACTGTTCTACTCAAGAAAAATGTCACCTACATCTTAGATGGCCTGAGGGTAATTCATTTTTGGGTGAGCTATTACTTTAAAGTTTTGACTGTATGTTTCAAGACATCAGGTTACAGTGAAAAAAACCAACGTCAGCGAACCCAAGTCCAATCTTAAGCTTTAAACAGGAATTTAACCTTTTTAAATCCATTTATAATCATGCACAAGGCCAGGAACTCGAAAGGCTTTGTGAGCACGTCGTGTTAACGGTTCGCAAGTTTCATTTAACCGTTCAAATTAAACAAGATATGTAATTCAAGCAGCTCCTATAAACATCAAATTGAACTCACCTGCTCAGCAAGATCTTCAAACTGTTTCTCTGTTTTGACAGAAGGTGCCCTGAAAGAGAATGTGAGCTAATGCTTCTCATAAAGCTCAGATTGCAACTTGTGTTGCCAGATATATTGAAACAAATGCAAAGCATGAAATCAAAGTTGCATAGCTGGAAGTGTTTGCATGCAACGTACTTGTGCATAGATGAAAACAGCTTCTACTCATTATTTTAATGAAACGTTTGATGCAAGGATCTATTATCTTTTATTAGGATATTTTTCTTTCAAAATCATAGCAAGGCCCTTGTGCTACCCTGAGAACACTGCTTCTGTTCGCACTAAACCCTGGAAAAACGCAAGCTGTCCAGCTACTGTACATCTAGCCAATTCATAGCTCAGCCTTCACTTTTCCACCAGCAGTTTCAAATCCAAAGACAAGGCAGAAAACAAATGAGCAAGTCACTTGTCAAGATCATTAGCAGATAGAGAAATGATGCATGCCACTGACTTCTCTCCTGGATATCGCTTCCAGTCCCTCCGAGAGCATCCAACTCGGCACTTCTCATCGTGCAGCGGAGCGAAGCTCTTCGTCCGCAGGATTTCCAGGAATATTTTAATGTGACTGAATCTGTATTCATGCACATGCATGTGTCTAAACTAAACACAAACCATTGACGTTCACCACTCACAGGTCATGTCTTATTCCTTTGACATGCTAAGTTAAAATGAACAGAGCACACTGTCATATTTATAAATTAAACACTTATTCAATTACAAATGAGAATATTTTGGGGTCTTTTAGGAGGCCTAGAATTACACTCAATTGGTCTTTTTCTAGACTGAACTGTTTGACGGTCTGACAGTATTTATACCTGTTTGGTCATTGTATTGCAATCTATACTTTTCCATGCAGTCTCACAATTAATGCAAGCGTCATAAAAACCCATAATGTTTCATCAAAGTACGATTTGAAACAGTTTAAGATTAAAGCATATCACAGGACATGTAAAGTTCCCACATCTCTCTGGATTTCTATAGCAAAGGTAACACATTTTCATTTATATTTATGCATTTGGAAGATGCTTTTATCCTCTTGCATTGCATTTTATCAGTTCATGCATTCTTTGGGAATCGAACCTATGATCTTGGCATCGCTTCCGCCTTACTCCATGCAACAGATATAGACTAAATAAAAAGGAAAAGGGAAAAAATAGAATTTCTTGTCGTCATTTCTCAAAAACCTTCCTCTAGAAGGGAAACTTCTGCAACAGACCCAGTGCAACATGCAAAAAAAGCAGACATATGCCTTTGTCTTTTCTCACTTTGACTTCTGTAATGCACTTTTTATGTAACTGCCCGAAAAAACAGACAGAGTGCAGCTTGTGCGAAACTGCAGCCAGGTTATTAACAAAAGCCAGTCAGAGCAAGCACACTACACTAGCTTTGGCTTCCAGTCTCATAAAGGATTGATTTTACAGTTCTTTATTTGTTTATAAAAGCACTAAATGGCCCAGCGCCTTCATACTTTTCAGAGTATCAGCGTTTCACTACATCAATTGTGATCACTATTGCTTTTTTAGCCACGGATTGACTTTTCTTCACCTGTCCTTGTATTTCACCTTTGACTTTGCAAGCTCTTGATCTTAGAAGTAATACAACTAGCTTTTTATGTTGAAAATGAACATTTGAGTGGTACTTGCCCGTGCAAAACTCACTGCCATGATATTAGAGTGTTGTACCCGTGATGAAGAAGATACTGTTCCCTAAACAGTACAAAAGGCCGTAAAACAAGATGCATCATTCATGTGCATTGCACAAATAGTGCAGGACAAGTTAGAAGCCAAGATTTAATAACTACTATGAGAAACACTGTGCAGGTCGTGCAGTGATATTCGAGCCCGGTCTCATGAAAATGCGTATAAATAGTACGCCAAATAAAAACGAAAACTCGTGATATTGATACGCAAAAATGGACTTTGGCGTTCATATAATACGCAGTTTTCGCGTGCATATGATACGAAATTTGTTGGCGTACATATGATACGCAGTTTTCGCGTACATATGATACGCATCTACCCCACAACCCTAAACCTACCCATCGCGTAGCATATACATGCCAAAGTCCATTTTTGCGTATCAATACCACGAGTTTTCGTTTTTATTTGGCGTACTATTTATACGCACTTTCATGAGATCGGGTTGGATATTCACAGCAGACAATCTGTCCACAGTTAAAATGGCTTTATCTTATTCAAACAAACGTCCAAACCAAAGCTTTCAACACTTCGGAATTCTGAACGACGTTGCCTCAGATTCTGCCAGCGCTTCGTTCCCACGTCTTTGCCTGAAAATTACTGTTTTCCCACAGCCATCTACTGTAAACCGCCGAAAGTCGTTTGATTGCTCTGCGTGTAGTTCTCAGACATTATCTTGATCCTATAATTCAGTTTCTCTCTCTGAGACAATGATGCTACTTTTCTCTCACCTGGTAAATTTCACCTTTCTCTACACAGAAATGAAACATAATGAACTCATCCAGCTGGTATATTTATCTCATGCTTGGGTTACTTTCTGAGTCAACATTATTGAAGCATCAACCATTGTTTTGGTTTCGCTCCACTCCAGACATCCACGCAAATCAGTGAAAGCGCCGCAAACTGCGACAAGAGGCTGTTCTTTGTGAGTGGCGTCCAAAATCAACCCCGGGATGATGATGTGCTGACAATCGTCTGCAGAGTCAGGCCAAGCACTTCCCAGCATTCATAAAGATCATTACATTGTGTAATTGTTTTAGATAAAACGCCCCAGAGATTGCTCTTAATAGCACAGCAGCAAAGGGGCATTTACTAAAACAAATCATTTTCTTGGGGATGTTTTGAGACTAGATATAATTTCACCATGCAAAAATAATAAATAAACATGCACTTTGTCCCCACACTGGATGTGCATACAGATGCATTAACTGAGGAAATGCTACTGGCAACAAAAGCAAAAAAGCTCTTTCTTGTAATCAGCTCTTTCTTTTACGCCTGGCAGAGCGAATCTACACTGGACAGAGAACATTACTTTTGGAGCACCGAAATAATTTGATTTCTCTGATGTTTTTGGACCGGCTGCGTATTTTTGAGGATAAATTATAACTCTTAGAAATAAATGTTAGTATTTTAAAATGTGCTTTTGGTGTATGCGCTCTCTGAAAGATTTATTTTTTCCTGCTGGTGTGTAAACGGAGACTTTGAGAGGAAATGAACGAATCTTTGCCAGTGACAGATAACAGGGAAAGGACACAACACTTTTCCCTCGGTGAGAGAAGAGCGATTGCACACCTTCACAACTTTTAACCTCAAGTTTTCCTGCTGCTGGGTTCAGCCATGTTCAAACTGAAAGCCTATACCTGTGAGACTTTCTCTTGAAGTTCTAGAAAACAATTCACACAAACAGACTGGGATACAAGACCAGAAAAGCATCACAATGGCCACCAACCTTACCTTGAACATCTCCTGTTCAAACCCTACGCATTTCCAGATGAATTCTACACCCTAGAGTATATACTTTCCTAAAGACACCTACATACTTCTGATGTACCCTATATACTTTAATTGCACCTGGATATCCTCTACACTGCAAATAAAATAAATAAATAATAATAAAATAAATAATACAAATAATTTCTTACTCAGTATATTTGTCTTGTTTTCAAGTACAAATATCTAAACATTCTTTAATCAAGATGCATTTATTGGAGAACCAAAATGACTGAAAAGTGTATCAAATTTAACAAGAAAAATATCTGGTAGTGCAGTCAGAAAAATAAACTTGACAAATCAGAGGTGAAACAAGATTATATTTTAACCGCATTGGCAGATTTTTTTTTTTTTGTTCAAAGCAAGAACTCTTTTCATTTTTTTGGTGCATTTTTCAGAAAACAAGACTTAATATCTTAAGTCATTTTGCTTCTCAAATGAATGCATCTTGATTTAAGAATGTTTGCATAGGCCTATTTCAACTGGAAAAAGGAAATCATGGAAATCACAACACTCTTAAAAATAAAGGTTCTTCACGATGCCATAGAAGAACCTTTTTGTCTAAATGGTTCCATAAAGAACCTTTAAGGTTAGTTCACCAAAAAATTAAAATTAGGCTGTGTTTTACTCACCCCAGAGTCATCCTAGGTGTACATGACTTTCTTCTTTCAGACGAATCCAGTCGGAGTTAGATTAAAAATTGTCCTG
>NW_015646677.1:299987-342550 GCF_001515625.1 Sinocyclocheilus rhinocerous | reverse complement strand
CAAGCTCTATCATTGCAGTCAGCGTGTGTTGCAGTGCTTCAGTCCAAAAGAAGTTAAATAAAAAGCGCCCATACATAAAAATGTCTCACACGGCTCTGGGGGGTGAACAAAGGCCTCCTGTAGCGAATCGATGCGTTTTTGTAAGAAAAATATCCATATTCAAAACGTAATCACTTTAATCTAGCTTTCACTCACTGTTGTAAACGGAAGCAGTTCTGGGGGAGTGATGTATGAGGTCAGCTTTGCACATGCGCCGTTCAGAAGTGACGCACCCGAAAACGCAGCGGAGAGATCAAAACAAAACAATGGTCAAGAATTACAAAACGAGGATTTGTAAAGAAGGATGTCGGAGGATTTTGATATAAGCCAAGAGGAGACTGGTTTTCCTTTGCTAAAGTAAGGAAACTTTGCTTCCTTTGATCCTGTTAACAAACGTTGGTTTTCACGAGACGCACCGGCGCATGCACAACGCTGACCTCAAACGTCATCCGACCGGAACTGCTTCCGTGTACAACTGTTGGCGCAAGCTACATTCAAGTGATTATTACGTTTTGAATATGAATATTTTTCTTACAAAAATGCATCGATTCGCTACAGGAGGCCTTTGTTCACCCCCCGGAGCCGTGTAAGACACTTTATTTTTATGGATGGGCGCTTTTTATTTAATTTCTTTTGGACTGATGCATGCAACACCCGCTGAGTAGCATTAAACAGCTTGAAAGATCAAAGACAATTCTTAATATAACTCTGACTGGATTCGTCTGAAAGAAGAAAGTCATATACACCTAGGATGACTTGAGGGTGAGTAATTTATGGGCTAATTTTCATTTTTGGGTGAACTAACCCTTTAAACAAATAAATAAATAAACACATGCTAACAAAAAAGGATTGAAAATTAACCCTATATCACTCAGTAAGGGCAATCCAGTTTGAGACCAAATGTTTGTTTGTAGTTCTTATTTTCATTTTTGGGTGAACTATTTGCTGTTAATTTACTTGCCATCAGGCCATCCAAGATGTAGGTGACTTTGTTCTCTTCAGTAGACAGACAAAAACGCATCGATTCGCTACAGGAGGCCTTTGTTCACCCCCCGTAGCCGTGTGAGACACAATTTTTTATGGATGGGCACTTTTTATTTAACTTCTTTTGGACTGATGCATGCAACACCCGCTGACTGGCATTAAACAGCTTGAAAGATCAAAGACAATTTTTAATATAACTCCGACTGGATTCGTCTGAAAGAAGTAAGTCATATACACCTAGGATGCCTCTGAGGTGAGTAAAACACAAGCTAATTTTCATTTTTGGGTGAACTAACCCTTTAACATCTGAAGAACCTTTCTGTTGCACAAAAGGTTCTTTGTGGCAAAAGAAGGTTCTTCAGATTAAGAAACAGATGCTTCTTTAAAGAACCTTTGACTGAATGGTTCTTTGAACCTTTTGAAGCACCTTTATTTTTAAGAGTGAAGTGTCCTAAATGATGCACTATACACAGTGCATTTATACTATGCACTATGTACTCCACCATGTATTGCATGCATTTTATATGGTCATTTTTCAATCAAACATGATACGAGTCTACAAAATGGCACAGAATAGTGTAAAAGTACACAAATAGGGATGCACCTAGTCTTATCCACTTACAATGAACCAAGGATCATTCTGTTGCAAACCACATGCTCTCGATATTCCTGACATATCATGCACACTACAGCACACACTCCACATCCAGCCTGTGATGTTCTCTAGAAATCTGCTAATGTTCTCAAGCACCGTGTGAAGTCTTTGCTGCGTGGTACAGGCTGATACAGTTTGTCCTGCTGGCAGACCGGCACTGCTTTAATTAGCTAAACGAGTGCTGAGTGAGGGCAACACTGCTCAGTCTCACCCAGGCCAGCGAGCTCATCTAGACACCATTACAGGCTCTCCGCTTCCCAAAAAATGTCTTTGTGCTTTAGAGTAACCTCCATTTCCTAAATAAAGGAGTCATGGCTCTTCATAGAATATGGGGATTGTTCTGTGATTAAAGCAGATATCATGAGCATTGTGTTGCAATGATTCAAACTGCTGAAGTTCTTGAGCTCTCGAGAGCTCTGTCTGAAGTGTCTTCTGT
Source organism: Sinocyclocheilus rhinocerous (assembly GCF_001515625.1). Classification (NCBI taxonomy): domain Eukaryota; kingdom Metazoa; phylum Chordata; class Actinopteri; order Cypriniformes; family Cyprinidae; genus Sinocyclocheilus; species Sinocyclocheilus rhinocerous. The sequence goes on along the minus strand of NW_015646677.1, from coordinate 340,436 downwards.
ATGACTCTGAGAACAATAAATGTATAAATGAAATGTATTTGATTGAGATATTTTACTGAAATTTGCCAGGTTAACCCTCATGTTGTGTTCTGGTATTTCTGACCTGGAAAGGATTTGATTTTTTCCAAAAATGCCAGTTAATGTTATCAAAATGAACTAAAACTTACTGACTCTGCTCACACAGGGTACAACAACTTCCCCCCAAAAACTGGATAATTTTTGTACTTTCCCCCCCCCCCCACCGTGTTACACTTGTGGTGTTCCTGATCAAAAATGACCAGGCTACTTATTTGTTTTTTGGAAAAATATAATTTGATGTATTTGTTCACTGCTACGTATTTAAGTGTGTTTTTGTTGTTGTTAACTAAACAACTTGTCTGTGTTCTTGGAATTTTTGTATTCTTTTGTAATGTATTTTAAAATGTATAAACAAAACATAAAAAAAAAAAAAAATGACCAGGCAACCAAAAATTTTTTCCAAATTTCTCGTTATGCTATATTATCACCAAATAGGATTCTGTCTTTTTGTCACCTCATTTTCTTTCAATTAGCACAAGTTTTGTGTTTCTTTTTGGAACTTACTGATCTTAGGCCTCGTGCACCTCAAATTTTTTTTTATTGCCAAAATTATCCACAAATAATGCAAAAACTAAGGTGCATAAGCTCAGATCAATGAGGGCTAAGATCAATCAATTTCAAAAAGAATTAAAATCTATTCCAATTAAAAGAAAACAAGTTGATCAAAAGATTAAAACCAAGATTTGAATTTAATTTGCAAGATTTGGTGATAATATCACATAATGAGAGATTTACAAGCAATTTTTAAGGCTGGTCATTTTTGACCAGGAATATGATAAAGGATTTTTAGCCTCACAACCAGTTTTTTTTAGAGTCAAATTCACCCTCCAGCGCATCTACATGTATGTTTCGGTTTGTTTTTCATTTGCAAATCTATTGCATTTTACAACTGTGCAAAACGTTTTGAAAGGTTGCATTACGTGCATCATTAGCCTAATATATTTGACTAAAATATTCGATGTTAATGTCTACAGCGCTCTCATTTTTAAGATCAAGTTCACCCTCAAGAGCATCTACTCTACTATATCCTAATGCTAATATTCTGTATTGGTTTTTGCAATTATGGCAAAGAGTTTTGAAAGCTTGCATTACGTGCGACATTGAACATGAGTGGTGTTTAGTCACTTTGTCGTGATGAATTGTTGTCAGTAATTGGCGTGAGCTGAATAGAAAAGTCCTTTCTGAGGTTAGTACATTTTGGAGAAAGATTATGAAGACCAACCGTAAGTATTAATAAAGTAAATAATGGTATTATAAAAAACACCTGCTGGTAATAATTGTGGCTTTCAAAACTCTTTCAGTAAGATGAGTTGACAATCTGGACAAGGTCTGGCTGTTTTTGCAGGAGGACTGGACATAATTTTGTGATAACTAGAAAGGCTTTGTAAGCAGCAACTCAATCTTTTAGCCAAGGTCTTCATTTGTTTCTGGAAAACCGCCCAGATCTGATCTCGGGCATAAACCCATTTCTGACGCAGATCTACCGAACTAGACGTGGACAACCTTGAAGAACTCTCTGAGAGCGTGGCTTTATTTCGTATTATATCATATATGGGGGCCGCTTTTCTAAAAGCTTCAAAAGCGTTCAGGTGAGACGGAGGCCCAAGGCTTTGGTGGACGGATCCGTTCATCGCCTCTGGGGGTTGTTTCTGTGGCCTGGTCTCTGCTGTTTATTGACGGAGGGTTTTCTTGTGATCTTCTCAACCACTTTTCTGCTTGGAGCAAAAGCGTGGGGCTCCTCTTCCTCGTGCGCACAAAGCAGGAGCTGGTTTATTTTCTCCGGCTTAGACCAGGGCCGAGAGCCGCACCTGAGCTGTCTCCGTAACTACATAATTGGATTGGCCAGAGTGTTTGATTGGATACAGTTAAAGTATTTCCCCTCCATCATGCGCTAAAACCAAGCTGAATCTGCTGCAGACTTTTCACTGACCTGTAAAACCGCCACACTTGCTTCAATCTAGAACATAAGGAAACCCGTTTCCGACACTGAATAAAAAATTGAAAAAAGGAAATTGACTTTTTATCTCGCAATTCGGAATTTTTTTCCACTGTTCCATTTTTTTCTGACTTTTATTCTCAGAATTATGAGATATAAACTCGCAATTGTGGAAAAAAATTCTGAATTGCGAGATAATAAGGAATAAAGCCAGAATTAGGAGATATAAACTTGCAATTCTGATTTTTTTCCCCCGCAATTTTGAATTCTTTTCTCAAAAATGTGAGATACAGTGGTGGCCAAAATTATTAAAACACTAGTGTTTCCAGCAGCTAAAAAATGGTTTTAAGTCAGTTATTTCTATCTTTTGCTGTAGTGTGTCAGTAGGAAATATCAGTTCACATTTCCAAACATTTTGCCAATAATTGTAATAATGCAGTGAGATTTTTGCGCTCCACACAGAGATGTGATCTGATCATCATCAGTCTGTCTGGAGTGACATGAAGAAACAGAACAAACTGAGATCAGTGAATAAATGGGAAAACTTGTGTTACTAATTTGAAAAAGTAACTCAGATATTTTCTTCTAAATTTAGAAGTAATGTGTTACTTTACACTGTAAAATTAAAAAAAAGTTGACCTAACTCAATAAAACGCTCCACACAGAGATGTGATCTGATCATCATCAGTCTGTCTGGAGTGACATGAAGAAACAGAACAAACTGAGATCAGTGAATAAATGGGAAAACTTGTGTTACTAATTTGAAAAAGTAACTCAGATATTTTCTTCTAAATTTAGAAGTAATGTGTTACTTTACACTGTAAAATAAAAAAAAAGTTGACCTAACTCAAAAAAATCAGGCATAAAAAATAATCACACTCAACTTAAGTTAACTCAACTACCCACCAACAACTCAAAAACTTTAGTTCATCTATTGAATAAAAGTCAGTCTACTGAGAGTTAAAAAATGTGTCAGAGCAACCAAAGAGTTTTTAGCATTTAGCAATACTAATCTTTTTAACAATCCTCTTTCTTTTAGATTTATGTTTATTTTCAAAGCCTTCTACATAATATGGGTAGTATTTGCCTCTTAAAACTAAAGGCAAACATTTATGCTGAGAGACAAAAGTATTAAACAAGTTGCAATGAGATGCACATATACAGCACCTCAGCACACGATTCTAGGATCAACCAATGTTAAATCAGTAAAAATATGAACTCTGATCCACATGACAGCTAACTGACAACAGCAGCAGCAGCGTAAATCAAGCCGGTAAAATTGAAAACAATGATAATATTTTAATAATAATTAACATAAAATGTTTTCATGCTGCAGTGCATGCTGGGAACGTGTGCAATATTGTTTAAGTGTAAAATTGTTTGTTCGAGTGACTCAATTTGAAAAGTATCTAAGTAAGGTAAACAAAAAATTTTTTGATAGCGACATGTTTAGAGTATTTTTGTTCAGTTCACACAAAAAAATTCAACTGACTTTTAAAATTCTTTATTCAGGCTACTTCTTTACATTGGTTAGTGGAACTGTTCGAAAGTTGGGAAAAGTAATCTGATTACAGCACATACAACTCACGTTACTTGTAATGCATTAATGAAGAAACTATTATAACTATATTTTGATAACTATTTTGGGAAAATGAGTTTGGTGGGTTTTCACACTGAAGGGATTCAGTCTTATTTTGACCCTGTGCTCATCAGCACTGATGGTTTAATCACAAACTGTTCAGATTCTGACCACACACACACACACAAACACACACACACACACACACACACACACACACTCACACACACAAACAGGTACAGATTGCCCACGTATTGCCTACTCAGCACCTGGCAGCAGGTGTGTGTGCATCTGTTAATGGATTACACTGCGTACAACACGCAAACCACACACAGAGCGTTTGTGCCCATGTTTGTATGTGTGTGCTTGTGTGAGGTCTGAGTGGTAGACCAGCAATTACAGCTGAAAGATGTTTACACTCTTCACCGTGTTTACCTTACTGCATCACAGCCGAGATGCCCTGCGCCACTGAAAGACCCTCTGTGGCGTCTCTCTCTCTCTCTGTGAATGTGCATGACTGATGAATGCGGTGGAAATGAGCCGTATCTCAGGACATGCCACACCTGCTCTGACATCATAATACACACCTGAGCACGAGCACACAAACGCACACACACCCTAATGCTGGAAACTTTCCCATTACGTCACGCACACACTTACCTTTACTGTGGCCAGTTCTGCATTTGATGTCTTAGCGGTTGCTCTTTCATGGTGTCAAATATCAACTTTGTCTCAAATGTGTCTCCTAAAATTCCTCGGAAGAAATAAATGCAAACAATCGGGTCCGTTTACAATCTGATGAGAAATACTGAAGTTTGTGACTTTGGTGTCTTTGCAAAAATTGAGAACTATAAAGGAGACGTGTGAGATTGCTAACCACATTAAAGTCATCTAAATGATTTCTGAAGCCATATGATAGTTTTGTGTAAAGAACAGACTGGAATTGGAGTTGTTTTTAAGAGTTTATCTTACACTACACCAAAGCTGTCAAATCTAATTTGTGTATATTCAGTCTCGACACGTCATGTTTATTTATACTCTACAAAAAAAATTTTTCTTACTCAGCATTTTTCCAGTACAAATATCAACAAAATGACTTAAGACATTAAGGCCCGGTTTCATAGACAGTGCTTAGCCTAAACCAGGATTAGGCCATGGTTCAATTAGGACATTTAAGTATTTTTTATAAATGTGCCTTAGAAAAATACATCACTGGTGTGCATCTTGAGACAAAACAAAGGCACTGATATATTTTAAGATCAGTCGGTGCAAGTTTCTTTCTGTTGAAACAGCTCAGACTTACATTTTAGTCTAGGACTAGGCTTAAACCTTGTCTGTGAAACCGGGGGTAAGTCTTGTTTTCTGAAAAATCTATCAAAATGAAGTGAGTTTATGCTTAAAACAAGAACAAATATCTGCCAGTGGGGTCAGAAAAATAATCTTGCTTTCTCTTTGAACCAAATTTATTTTTCTGACCCCATTGGCAGATATTCGTTCTTGTTTTATGCATAAAGTTTTTCAGAATATAAGACTTAATATCTTTTGTCATTTTACTTGTATCTTGAATTAAGAATGTTTAGATATTTGTACTGGAAAACAAGACAAAAATACTAAATAATACTATGTGCATTTATAAACATATGAATCAAGTCTTAATATATGCATTGAAAAATGCTATTTGCTTAGGACGATTGTCATGTATGAAAATGAGATGCGTAAATATTCTGCTAAAAATGTTGTGCAATATTCCACAAATTAGAGTAAAGGGCCGTTCACACACACAAAAAACTGTAACTTTAATGATAGCGTCCATATCAGTGCACAATAACCTTCTGTTTATTAGAAAGCAAATGCATCAGTTTTGTCATCTGTTACTTTAAATGCCGAGCTCTTTAAAGACAAGTTGCTTGTGAATGAAAAAAAAAATCGAGAATCCAATGATATCGTTCCTCTGTGCTGTGCTGTTAACGTTACAGTTGTCGAGTGAATTTTTAAATTTAGAATTATATTTTATTAACTCTCATTATATTGTGAATGGGCCTTAAGCCATACAGGTTTGAAACAATGTGAGGGTATGTGAATCATTCAGATTTTTTCTCATTGCTGTGTCAGAGAAACAAATGAAGATATTGTGTTTTTAATTTCCATCAGATGGATCATAAGCACATGGCACAGACGTTGTTTAAGTGTGCAGGGCGCAGCTGTTCTCTATGGAGATTCCATCAGGCTCCGACTGCACTGATTGCCTTTTGTCTAGACTCCATTGAGTGTTTTTCACAACGTGTGGACATGGAAGTATTTATGAGGCCAGGGTTTAATGGACAAAGCTCACATTATATGACCTCCAATTGGGTCGTTTTTACATTGACGTCTACTGGCAGTCCTAACCCATTCCTCCAGCTCTGAGACGGCCGTCTGCAGTCACTGGGCTCAGGTTTATGGGAATCATGGGTCGGATAATCTATCTGCAGTGACTATTGCTTTATACTTTATGGCATCTCTGCTCGACTCCTGCTGTTCACGCCAGCTCTCACAATCCAGCTTGTACTCGCTGGGGTCAGAGGTCATGGATGAATCTCATCAAAACCTGTCAAGAACACCTTCAGATTACATTTCAGCTCAAATCCAAAAGAAAAGACTAGATGTTATATTGTGCCAGTGGAGCCTTTTTAAGCACCATTAAGATTTGGTTAAATTGCAATATACTGATGACAATTAGGCACAGTTTCCAAATACAAGGTATGGTAATATATTGCACTGATTTTAATGTTTAATTAAAAAATTTGTGTGTGTGTGTATATATATATATATATTTATCATAACTGTAATACTGCATTACTGTAAAGAAAAAAAAAAAAAAATTTAAAATAAGAAACAGTTATTATTCAAATACATATATATTTCTTGACTGTATTGCATTACTATAAAGAAAATAATTGAATAGAATTTATTTATTATTGTTGACTTTCAGGAAAAATAATTTAATACAATTATACAATTATATACATGTATATCATATATGTATATTGTACAATTATATAAATGTTTATATATGTCTAGATACTTTGATGCCAACAATGGTCCTAAAAAGGCTTCATTCTCTTTATGCAAATGTTATTCATTTATTATTAAAATGTATTATTATTTTATATTATATATTACTTTGACTTTGGGGTAAAGTATGACCTGGACATTCTTCTGGGTTTTCAGGTTTTGATTCACCCTTCTGCAGCCCCTCTGTGCTGAATACTGTTCATTTAAAACAGCTGAGGGGTAAATAAACAGAGCCGGTGAGCTGAACACATGCATCTGTCTGCCGCAGTCATGCATTAGTGTACTCTGCACTTTGGCTGGGAGCACACAGAGTCTAAACAAACTTAAACCAAATACTGTGTGTACTGTAAATCGCCTTTTGTGCAGTTATTTTTTCAACGCCAAAAATAGAAATCACGGATAACATATTCATCTTTATTTTAGGGGGGGAGCGTTCTGTGATGGCTAAAACACATAAACTCCTCATCGCCACACACACATACACAGGACAGATCACCAAACCTCACACAGAGCCATTACGACAGAACTCTATTAAAATAAGTATGTCGTACAAAAAAAAGCTCGCAAAGCCCTTACAGGCTTGTTAATTAGAACCAAGATCGGGTGAAAAAACGACATATTTTCAGGTGGGCCAAAGAAAACCCTTGAAGGTCGTAGCAATTATTTCACAAATGAATAAGCGCAGTGTGGAAATGGCAGCGAGTTCAAACAGAGGGACTTGGCTTCAAACCGCATGATGTGACATGTCAAATAAATGTCTGCAAAGTCCTCAAAACGCTTGTCCACCTTAGAAAAATGCATGCACTTTTCAATTAAAAAAGTCTACGCTCGTCTCTTTTTTTGCACGCCGCCACCTCCCCCAATAAGGAAAGCTTAGTGTAGTTCTGTGTCTTGTTCTTTTTGGCCAATGAGAGTGTAAAAGTGTCATTCGCTGTGACTGTGTGGGCCCTTATGGCGAGAGAGAGAGAGAGAGACAGAGAGACAGAGACAGAGAGAGAGAGAGAGAGTGAGAGAGAGGCTACAAACAAATGTGAAGAGCAAGAATTGCAGCAACACTTTAAAAAAACGAAGGTTCCAAAATAGGGTTTTTGCAGTGATGTCATAGAAGAGCTATTTTGGGTTCCAAAAAGAACCTTTCTTTGATCAGTTCTTAAAAGAAGCATTTTTCTTTGTGTGAAGAACCTTTTTCCTCTGTAAAGAGCCTTCTGTGCAATCCATAGATTCCATGGATGTTAAAGGTTCTTCATGCCCCAAAATAATAATAACAATAATAATTAATTAAAAAACAAACATTTGTACAGCCAAAATATATTAAAAATTTATGTTTGCAAACAATGAAGTTAAAATAAATGTATTGTTGAAATTGGAAATATATTTACTTTCAACCTTCATATACCAAAATATATTTTGAAATATATTTCCAATCTTACAATAGCCTACATTTAGCCTTAAAGCAAATGAGGATGGAATAGCTTCTAGAGATAAAAACTAGATTTATATTATATTATATTATATTATATTATATTATATTATATTATATTACAATGATTCATTAATGTTAAATTTTTTAATACATTACATTTTAATACATACATTTTCTTGGATTATTTATATATTTTCTTGGATTGAAAATATATGGAGGGTGAAATACATTTTTAATTGCTTTTAAAATATATATTTATATTTTGAAAATATATTTTCAAAAAATGGCCAAAAATATATTAGTAGAAAATATATTAATGTAAATATATTTTAAAATATATTTTAGCAAATCTCTTTTGGCCATTTTTGTATATTTTCACTTTTAAATATATTTAAAAGTATATTTGAATTCTTTTATATATATATATATATATATATACATATGCAATGAACGTCAGTAGGGTCCAATGTTGTTTTTTACTACTTACAATTTAAAGTAGCCCAAAAACTTCTAAGCTATCAGATCACCAGGGTGTTTAACATATCAGTTTTATTTGATCAAACAAAGTTCAGCGGAGACTTCACACAGCATTAGTCTTCATTGCCTCTGAGGACGCAGGAGAGTCTTGTGACAGTTTTACGAGCTTGTTAGGGTTCAACCTTATATTGATGTTGTATATACAGTGGTAAACGTGAAAGCTGTTTTTATTCAGTAATAACTGTGTTTGCGGCAGGGAAAGTAAAGACAACATTTATGCACATAGATGTCAATTTTTGACTAATATGGATTTTCTCTGTTTAAGTGAACGAGGTCGGTTTACTACATCGCGGCTATTGTCCAAAGCAAACCTAGACGGAATAAAATTTGGTGTAGGATTATATTGAAGCAATTTTCACTTAGAAATTGCTTGTAAATAAAAGAAACTGGCACATGACATTACATTTTGAAGTAGAAAGACTGCAATAGAGTTTTCTTATAATAAGCACTCCAATAATCTTTTATCTTGAAGCTTCAACATATCATTTGTGACTCCGGAGCACAAAAGCAGTCTTAAGTCGCATATAGGTTAATTTGTAGCAATAGCCAACAATACATTGTATGGGTCAAAATTACAGATTTTTCTTTTATGTCAAAAATCATTAGGTTATTAAGTAAAGATCATGTTCCGTGAAGATATATTAATAAATCTGCAAAAATGTCAACAATTCTGTGTTTTTCTGTCAATATGGGGTGCTGTGTGTACATTAATGAGGAAAAAAAATTAACTTAAATGATTTTAGCAAATGGCTGCAATATAACAAAGAGTGAAAAATTTAAGGGGGTCTGAGTACTTTCCGTACCCACTGTATATACATCTCAATTTCATGGGCTGGCCCAAATCAGCATTACAGCACCTTTGATTCAATAAAGGCAGTTGGTTTGGAAATTCATTCAGTTTGGCAAGTCATTCGAAAAACGTGCATGATATGCCTAAATATGTCCATTAATGGAGTCAGAATGCACATTTTGACTCCATTAAGAAAAACTTTCAAATGTCATTATATTAAAGGGGTCACAGTAGGTTACAGTATACACAAATACCTCAAATCTTTTGTGTATTTTTATTTATTTATTTTTTTTTAAACACCACAGATTTCAATATAGAACCTTGATTTTTAAACCTAAAGTTTCATTGGACTAAAGTTCCATTATATCCCATGAGAAGAATAAAGATTTCTTCTTTTCCTGCTTTATACAATTAAAGTTTTTCACTACAATTCTATCGTTTACACACACCATCATGCTATTCCAAACCTGTATAGCTTTTTCTGGAACCCAAAGAAGATATCTTTGAAAAAAATTATCAAGAATGACGCTGTTGTCGCGTAAGACCGTCTGACATTCAAGTCAAGTTACCTTTATATCGATAATAGTTTATACAAGCAGCTTTACATTGATGAACAAAATGATGCAAACAATATTCAATTCTGCTGTAAAGAAACTTTAAAAAGACAAGAGTAAACAGTCATTATTCAGTTGAAATTAACTCTTTTCTTAATTATGTTTCTTAATATCTTGTATTAAAAACTACGGCAGTGCCAAGTATTTAGTCTTCGGAGGCAACCGTTGTTGGTTGCATTGGTTTATTTTAATCTGACGAAATTCATGAATGTTGTCCATTAGGTGTGTTTGTGGACATGTCACTGCGATTTGGGTTTGCATAAATGTTTTTGTTGTTTCTGAGTGTCTCAGTGTCACATATAGATGCTGTAAACTTTACCTGGTCTTCTTGAAAACAGTTCAGCTCCTCAGGAAAGGTTGGAGTTACTCGAGTGCACAATAAAAGAGAGTCAGAGGAATCCTGTTAGGTGCCTGTGGCTCTGAAGGGCCCGACAGACGTCTCCTCACAGACAGCGCCGTTAAAGATTAACACCCTCCTGATGAGAACAGTGCTGCTGGTTACCTGAAGCTTCATCCACGATCCCTGTGGTCAGAACAGCAGACGGGTCCCCACCATGGAAAATATGATTCATTATTCAAGTCCTCGACCCGTAATGGCTGCAGTTAAGGCTGTTGTAACCGCATACTCTCACAGGAGAAACCACTGCAGATCGATAAACGACAGGAGACAGATCCCACCGCAAATCTGGATTCAACATGCACTCTCGCCTGTGGTTGACCTATATTACCTGCCTAGAAATGTTAAAGGTGCACTTAATCGTTTTTCTTCTTTGATGTATTAGAAATGATTTGTATTTTTGACCAATATTAGTAAAAAGGCTCACATGAGATTATATGTGACCATGGAGCACAAAAGCAGTCATAAGTAGCACAGGTATATTTGTAGCAATATCCAACAATACATTGTATAGGTCAAAATTATAGATTTTTCTTTTATGCCAAAAATCATTAGTATATTAAGTAAAGATCATGTTCCATGAAGATATTTTGTAAATTTCCTATTGTAAATATATCAAAACTTAATTTTTGCATTAATGGCATTGCTAAGAACTTCATTTGGACAACTTTAAAGGCGATTTTCTCAATATTTAGATTATTTGCACCCTCAGATTCCAGATTTTCAAATAGTTGTATCTCGACCAAATATTGTCCTATCCTAACAAACCATACATCAATGGTGTATACATGTATGTATACATCTCAGTTTTAAAAAATGGACCCTTATGACTGGTTTTGTGGTCTAGTGTCACATATGGTGAAGCTACGATACAGAGCAAGGACAACAACTGGACCTCAAACATTACAAACACAATGGTTACAGCACAAAATAACTCACTGCTGGCCCGTGGTGAGGAGAAAACTTGCAGCAGACCGGTGCAATCCAGTAGCCAACTGCACAAACCACTAACAACATGAGTAAATTTGTTGGTATTGAATCTAAAAATATCCATTTTATGTGTAGTATGAGACTGCGGGAGAAAAAAGACCACTACGAAGTGCAGCTTTGAAATCAATGACCTTTAATTTGTCTTCCATCACAGCTTTTATTGTGTTCTTACTGTTTCTGTTAATTTTATAATATTTACGTGGGGCTTGCTGGTTTATGGGAGTGGCATTAAGAAGCACAAATTTGTGGGGAAGCGCCCAGTTTAGCTTATTTTTGGACATGTTTGTGCAAATAGGTTTTGTTTTATCCAGTATCTTTATTGTATTTCTTGTTCTTAATTCTCATGCATTAATCATATTGCAAGAAAATAGTTTATTTAAAAAAAAAAAATGGTACATTTGTAAGCACAGGAAAGATTTCTGTAGTTTTAGCTGAGTGGGCGTGGCATTAAGAAACGTAAACATTTGGGGAAACGCTCATTTTAGCAAATAGTTTTGCAAATAGGTTTTGTTTTATCCATCCTTCTATTGCATTTACCTATTTAACTCTTCTTCTTAATGATCATGTATTAATCATATTGTAAGGCAAGAGTTTATTTTATTTAAAAAAATGGTACATTCCAATTTGTAACAGTGGGAAAGATGTGTATTTTAAATGGCCTCATTTGTTTAGTTGGTACTGTTTTAGTACCTAATTGTTCTAGTTTTTAGACTGAATTTTATCAGCCCTTTTTTGCACATTTGCTCCAAATAAACACGTTTTTTGGACGCCAAAAACGCCCATATTTACGATGCTCCTTGTGACCGCTCGGGTCTCTATCACATTGGCATTCCGTAATTTGAATTAGGACTTTTTGCAGTGCAAAGAAGCTATTAGCTGAAGCTGAGTATTTACTCTAAATTATAAACAAGTAAGAAATATTATTCTTAAACAACATGCCTTGCTGACTGGGTGCAGTGAGAAAGACCTGTAATGTCAGCAAATGGACGAGGAACTTGAACGAGTGAGTGAGTGAGAAGATAGTAATGAGGAGACATGGACACGGCCGTGCGTTTGAGAGCCCGGGAAAGTCTCCTAATGAGAGCCGCAGGTTTCTGCTGTGACTCTGGCTTTCAGAGCCGTCTCCTGTATCCCAGCATCCCTTGAGGAGCTGAAAAATCGGTTGCATGGAGTCAGTGTTTTCCTAGCAGTCGCTGACCCGGCGAGTGTTGTTCTTGCTTGGGTTTGTGTTGTCATTCAAGTCAAAAGCCGACTGGTTGTCGTTGGCTTTCTTTGGCCGCGTTGCGGAAAAACTTCTCCGGCTCAGAAGCCAAGAGGTCATATAAACCTTGATGCACTCACTCACTCAGCTTATTTAATTAGCTAAACGGCCTTTCCATATGGAAGAACTTTAATTGCTGCGGCATTGATGAAGCGTTTCCCCAACAGTTAAGAAACGGTTACCACCACAGTGCAGGGCTTTACTCTTCTTTGTGCTGGAATGAGACTGATGAGATTGACTGGACTGGCGTAAATGAACACATTCTGCCTTGTATTCGATTACCATCTTCAAACGATGACTTTTGCCACACACAAACAGGAGGGAGTTGAGTCTGGTCGTCTTTTTCATCTCTACCCAACAATTCTCACACCTGAGCATCCATGAGCAAAGATGTCAGACTCCGGCTTGTCTGCTTGGTCCAGCCGAGCAATAGCCTTTGAGATAAATGGATAACTCTCCATCATAGACCTCTCTAAGCTCACTAAGGCAAATCTGGTTTTGCTCTACTTCTTTAAGTGCACTTTAATGTGAACATGTGATGGCATGATTATTTTACCCTCTGGAAGCAGTTCATAGAAAACATTAAGAGCACTTCTAACGGCGCAATGTCTTTACCAGCAGGTTAATATGAAAAGGTGTATGTGTGTAGCTGTTGAAATGCCACATTTCTGTCTGCTGAATCATAGAAGTCAGGCCAAGGAAATAAATCCATTCAGCAATGCGAGCGAAATATATGCACGCCCCCCTCTACGGCTCTCTGTCTGTATATATTTGATTCAGTGTGCTTTTGCAGTCTGTGTGGTCACTGTAAAACCACCACGACTGCCGTTTAGATCTGCTTTCTTGCCGTTTCCTGAAAGCTGTGTAGCTGATCAGTGTTTGTGTGATGTGCTTCAGCGGTTTTTCTCTCTGGTATTTGTGTTCAGCCTGAAAAATGAAGACTGTGCAAATGCCTTACATGGTAAAACTGCTTTTAAGACAAACTGGGGAACCTTTCTGTAGACCAACTCTACACTGTCAGAAAAAATATGCAAAAATTGTACCTTTAGGGGTACAACAGCTTGTCACTGCCTCAAAGGTACACCTTTGTACCTTCTTTACCACTAAAGGATTCATAACAGTACCTTAGAGTATAATATGTACACTTAAGCAGTGTTGGGGAAAGTTACTTTTAAAGTAATGCATTGCAATATTGCGTTACTCCATAAAAAAGTAACTAACTGTGTTACTTTGTAACGCATTATGTAACGTATTATGTTACTTTTGCATTACTTTTTGTCACTTGGGCTGGGCTTACTTGCATTACTTATTTGAAAAAGTAACTCAGATATTTTGTTGTAAATTTAAAAGTAATGCTTTACTTTACTAGTTACTTGAAAAAAGTAATCTGATTACGTAACTCACGTTACCCCCAACACTGGTAATATGTACTCTTATGGTACTATTATGAACCCTTTAGGACTAAAGACAGTACAAAGGTGTCCCTGTAAGGGTACTGCCCCAGTGTCAAGCTGTTGGACCCCTAAAGGTACAACTTTTGCTCATTTCTTTCTGACAGTGTACCTTATATTCAACTGAAGATCTGGTGAAAGCCTCAGCGCTCTAAAGGCCAACCAAGTCCAAAGTCCAGTGGTCAGCGGCCGTCCGGTTAGTCCACGTCGATGGGAATCCAGAAAGAAAGCCGTCTCTACTTTCAGTGGACAATTGATATTTTGTTTTTGAATGTTAAATCTGTTTGACAGCCAGAAATTAGTTTCCCTGATGTTTCCTACTGTAAATTCTCTCCAGCGAGTCAGCCATCGCATTCGTTTTTCAGGGGAGGAGGTGATTTACGGAACGGCTATTTTTTTTGACATTTTCTTGATTCCGTTTGGAGCGCAAAATTCGGAAAACTTTCCATCTCATATCATTTTACAAGGATTATGGTATATCTATCAAGCCACTAGATGCAGTAGCCCGCTGGGCATGCGCAAGGCGTATTTAACGGAAAATGCATGCAGCTGCAGTGGCTTCAAGAACAGCTGATTTGCCTTAATGAAGCCGCTGAGATCCGTGTTACTGCCCAACGAGATGCCTGACAAAAGAATTAAGAGAGAGAGTTTAAAGTGCTTGAAGATCCACCTGTGAGATGTTTCAGTTTGAGGAGGCAGGCTCAAGTACCGCTTTAATGACAATACCATCCTCCGTGTGGTGAAAGAGATCCTCAGCTGCAGCTACAAGCTTCCTTGTTGCGACTCTCTGTGGCTGTAAATTGTTTTAAAACATCTTTGTGAAGAGTGAAAGAATTCAAGAAGTGGGCAGGCTGTTCATTTGCTGGAGTAGATTTCTAAAATGCAAAAAATTAAAAGGTAAACGCCTAACAAAAATCACATGAAAAATAACTAAAAGACAACAACAATACCACAAATACAAGCAGCAAACAGTAAACTGCATTCATGCATGTCCATAAACCGTTTTGAAAAAAAAAAGCATTTTATAAGTCATTTTTCTGTATCCTGCAGGTACAGCATGCATATTTTTTAAAGTGCACTAAAACTGAACTTCTTCCCCAGGCCAAATCTAGATGAGTTTCTCTCTCTTGCACTTGAAGACCAAAGCCCCAACACTGCAGCTTTCACGTACACTTTCCAAAAGAACAGCCCCTCCAGAATGGCCTGACATATTCTACGCTTGCCCGTCCAACAGTGTTTGTGTGTGTGTGTTGGCGTGTGCGTGTGTGTAAATATTTGGTATTCTCTCTTGACTACTCAAGAGCTGTCTGACATTTTCTGCCCTTTTCTCTCCAAATAGCATAATGAGAATTTACTGCATCCTGTTAGTACTAATCTCGTAATCCTTTCCTCTCAATTTCTAGAGCAGCGGGCGGCCAAAACTTCTCCTGGTTTCAAAGGGGCTCCCATGCTCCTTGTCCCCTGGCTTTTCTGATTTAAGATAGTGTTTCTCAGAAATGAGAAGTCTGTGCAGAGACTACTGTATGTACAGTATAAGGTGCAGATGCACACTGACGCCTCTTAAAGTATAGAGACCAACCACCCTGAGTAACCTATTGCAAATGGCAAAATACAATATTAACTATTATTATATTGTTCTTTCGGAATTGTTATGGCCACTGTAACTAGTAGCGACTAGAGCTGTTTGTAAAGATTCTTAACCGATGGTATTAGGAAGTAGTTCAATACATTATTTCCTGAAAAATTTTGAGATGTGTGAAATAGACACATTATAATGTGTGTAAATATTTCAAAACTTCAGCTGTTCTCCATCAAATATGCCTTACAGAACATTTTACAGTTCATTAAGTCAGTGAACAGTGGCAAATAAAAGAGAAGATATTTCATTACCATAACTGACAGAAACAAAACACATCTATTGTCACAATGCACAAATATTGCACAAATTCTATGGAAGCCCGTTTCTGCCACTGAATAAAAACAACTGTGACTTTTTCTCTCACAATTCTGACTTTTTTCTTGCAATTTGATTATTTTGTTCAATAACTGTGACCAAAGTGTAGATTTTTTTCTTCACGTTGGCATGAAACAGTATATGTTTTCTGTTGATCACTGTCAAAAAGTCTCTGTGGTTCAGAGTTGCAAAACAATAACCTCCAAGAAAGTAAATAATTTTCACATGCACGGTGTATTTAGTGGTTACATCTTTCAAAGCATTATAAATACATTTGTATTTACATCACATATAGATATAGGCCTATATAGAGTTTACACAAATTATACCCCAGACCACCTTTTAGCAAGAACTCTGAAGAACTGCTTTCACACCAACCAAACTGACATCGTTTTTCATTTAACTTTAATTCTGCTTTTCATTATGACACAGAAAACACTTGACAAAGCTCACACTGTGTTCAAGCTTATAATGCTCTACACATGTGTCATGTAATGTCGTAATGGCTTTGATTGACCTCCCACGGAGTGATGTTGGAATAATATGTGGTGTTGTGTAGGGTTAGCAGGATATTAGCACAGCGTTGTTCTGACGTCAACATGATTCATTGAGTATTTGCTGCTTGCATGTTCTTACAGGCATTAGAAACGTTAACCAAAAAGCACTCTATCAAACTGCCTTTTTCAGACACCAAATGTCTCAAATTTGTATGATTCAGTCGGAGCTTTTACAGGCATTATTTAAGCTGGCGCGGGACGGTTGGAGGAGATGAACTCCAGTCTGCATTCAAACCACTTTCCCTGTTTTTTTTTCTTCCCAGAACAGAGACAAGCTAAAAATAAGCCTGGGATTTAAAGAGTGCGGCTTTTAATGGCAGCATGTAAAATGTGCTGTGTGTTAACAGCCCTGCTGAGGCCAACCAGAAGACATGGCGAAGCAGCCCCAAAACAAATTGGGACAACAAATAAAGGAACGGGCTGGAGCAGCTAGAGCAGCTTTATTGAGTTGTACCCTTCTCTACTGTGTTTGATCAGCCCCCGGTGATGTCCACGTTAACCATGACGAGATGTTTATTCACACTTTACAGCATGAGTTAAATTTTTCAAGTAATTCATTACTTTTAAATTTACTACAAAGGTTACTTTTTCAAATAAGTAATGCATGTTGCTTTGTTTTCCCATTTACTGACTCACAGCTCTGCTGTCCCTGTGTTGAGAGAAATTGGGAGTGACATGCAAATGCACTTCCTTCAGCATGAGGCTTTTTGGTGATTTTTTGGTGTGAAAGGGCCCTTACAGCTGCCAAATATATAACTTGTGAGTTTTTTGTTATTAAAAAAACAATAAACAAGCCCAGCCAAGGTGACAAAAAGTAATGCAAAACTCTCTTTTACTGAAAAACTGTTGGAAAGGGTCTAAAGAGCATGCCGTAACACTTTGATATGGGAAAACCCTTTGATGTGGGACCCCAAAAAACGGGTCTACATTTACAGAGAGAAGCGGAGGCACTTTAGCAGTTGCGATTCCAGAGGGATGCATGGAAATTGGCTGCAGTGATATTGGGAGTAACGGGACTTATGAAAGGAGATCAGCGCCAGCTCTGCTGGAGCCACCGTGCAACCGGCACCACCCAAAAACTGCAGCTCGCAAACAAGACTTTCCATCGACTGATCCGTACTGACTATTTCTCTCGTTATTCAGTTCCGGTTGCGAGTCCCAAATGCATTTTAGCTGCTGGAGACTGATGTCTGTTCCTCTGTTACGAAAACACATCATTTGTTTTGCTACTGATGTTTAAGTGCATATCAAAAAAGTCACATGCTGTGCATCGGTTGCTAAGTATAAAATCCAGCGACCCATATACACACCATGTATTTTTCTCCTTAGACTAAAACATGCATAAACCGTTGGCCCTAGTGTAAATATGGAAGGTAAAGCTGTGTTTGTGGCCACCGGGGCTTTGTTCTGATGATATGACTGCGGATGGGGCTTGTTTTCTTTATTCATACTGTGGCTATACTCCCACGCTTATGCTACTGAGCGGAGACGCAGCGCTTTGATGATGCAGTAAACTGTGATGATGCAACCGTCCCTACAGAAGGGTGTGGCCCGGCCCACAAGGTGACGCACTTCACTGCAAGCTACTTTCTCTCACTTTCTGTCTCTTTACTAAACGGGCTTCGGCCTGGCATTTCCCCAGCAAGCAAAGGGACTCTTTAGTGGTCACTGGTTGAGCTGGCCAGCATAATATGTTTTTCATTCAAGATTCTTTTCTTTTTATAGTTTACTACACTGACGTCAAAGACATATTTGACCATGGTCTAGTTTCTAAGTTCGATCATACTACCAATTCAGTGTTGGAGAGTCACTAAAAGTAGCATTGTTACTAACTTTAAGGGATCGTTCACTCAAAAACGAGCATTGTGTCATCATTTACTCACCCTCATGTCAGTCCAAACGTGTATGACTTTCATTTTCTATATATACCCTCAGATTCCAGATTTTCAAATAGTTGTATCTCGACCAAATATTGTCCTATCCTAACAAACCATACATCAATGGAGAGCTTTATTCAGCTTTCAGATGATGTATAAATCTTAATTTTCGAAAAATTGACCCTTATGACTGGTTTTGTGCTCCAGGGTCACATATACAGTATTTATTTGACAGTATAAAATTGACCGTAAATTATCTGTTCATTAATATATTTGATGTTGTCACCCAAATAAATATGCATTTCTGTGCCATGTAAAACTTCTCTGTTTACTGTAAGTAAATTTCATAATCTTATATTAACATTGAAGATGTTTATGGAAGCCTGTTTTCGCCACTGAAAATAAAATAAAATAAAATAAAGGTAATCGCAACTTTTTGATCTCACAGTTCTAACTGTTTTTTTCACAATTGCAAGTTTATATCTCGCAATGTTGACAGTTTTTTGCAGTTTTATTTTGAATAAATAAATAAAAAATCAGTATTTATTTTTTTTTGAATAAAGTCCAATTCTGAGGGAAAAAATACCATTTTCTTACAGTTGCGTGTTTATATCTCATAATTCTGACTTTATAACTCATGCATGTTATAAAGTCGAAAGTCCAAGATATGTCTAAGATATAAACGTGCAATTCTGAGAAAAGTCACAATTGCGATATAAAATCAGTTGATATCTCACAATTCTGACTTTATTTCTAGGAATTGTAACTTTATTTCACAGAATTGCAAGATTTTATCACACAATGACTTTATAACTCACATTTGTGAGTTTATATCATGCAATTCTGAGAAAAAATTCACAATTACTTTTTTACATTTTTTATTCAGTGGTGGAAATGGGCTTCCATAGATGTTGGCCCCTTATGTAGTTACTTTTTTGTTAGTAGCATGTACTTTAGTGAAGTACATTAAGAGAAAGCAAGCAAGCAAAAGACCAAACACTACCTATAGAGAGACTGAAATGAAATACATAAACCTCCAAAGACAAAACAATGCAGACTAATGACTCCAGTCTCATAAAATGGAAGCCTGTACTCTACACACCCACGTCTATTTTGTAGTACAAATTGTTTTGGGTTTAACCAGAAACCAATCAGCAAACAATTGCAGCAGTAGCTGTTTGTGGAAAAGAGATGCCTGTGGAATCGTGGTCATAATTCACAGACAGATGAAGTTTGGTTATCCTCCTTAAATACTTTATAACATATTTCACTGTATTTCTCCTCCTGCAGTGAGCCTTTGGTAAAAGCCAATCACTGAGTTCTTTCTGTCTCTAGTTGTTTTAATCTTTCCCTTTTCCCATGAGGTACTGTAAGCATATACCTCCATAAGGTGGGTCAAGTCTGAGCTTCTGTACGAATGCACAATAATCTATCGTTGATGCCATAGAATGATTCCAGCAAAAAAAATGCACACAAATCTATTCAGATAATCTTGAGTCGCAGAAAATGAGTGCTGTATGCCATCTGGTTGCTTCAGAAGGGAAAAGAAGAGTTAAGCAACCTGATAGGCGAGCCTAAAGATGAAATCATGGGATTTGTAATTAAGTTCTGTACACAAATCTTTCTTTGAGAAGCACCTCTGTGCGCAGAAGCTCACTGGCCCAGTTTCCCGCGCCTCTTCATCAGCACAGAAGCCAGCCAATGTGAGCTCATTGTTTTCAAAGACAAATCAGTTCCATGGACGAAAGGGAAATGCAGAGATATTTATACGTGGAAATAATGATTTTATTTCACCGGGATCGTCGCTGAGTCCAGTTTGTGATGTAAATGATGTGCATGTCTAAACAGAATTTGCAGGCCAATTTCCATGTCCATTTTGGAGGGAAATCTGTGGAATTTTTCAGAATGGATTTTAAAAAGTGCTACACGTTTAGCACTTTTTAACAAACAAACAAACACGTAAACAAACATCCAAATTGCTATTAAAATTTTTTTTTAATTCCAACGTTCTGCAGGTGCATGCATGCAAATATAATTAATCAATAATCAATATTATAGAGTATTCCATAAAATACAAAGAAAACTTTAAGAAGCAGCTCGGTTACTGGATTTGTGTGAAAGTCTCTCGCTGCTGTGTATTTCCTCCTGAACAGCAGGCGGGTGCAGGAGAAGCCGTTAACGGTGCTTTTAAAGAGCATTAATGCTTTAGAAGTGCCGTCTGAAGCCAGTACGAGCGGAAATTATCTGAAGGTGAGCTGAGGAATGTTTGGAAAGTTCAAGGCCCAGCAGGCATCCTGTAGAAACGCTAACAATCATTCAGACTTCCAAATTATACAGGATAATAGTGCACTATAGTGCTACCTGGAATTCCTGTCTGTGAGGATGTGCATTAATCTCTCCAGCATGGAAAGAAGCTCCACACTCTGTTAGCTCTGTAAAAGTAACCACTGAATCCTCAGATCTTCCTCCATCTGTTTATCGTCCCTGACTCTGAAAGCGTAATTCAATGCAAAGCCAATGAAGCAGAACACAATGGGAAGGGGTTGTATGATCAGTAGGTAATGACTGTGTGCGGATTTTTGTCTGGTGTTCTTCCTGAGAATGTTTATAGTCAGGAAATGACGAAGGATGATGTCATGTACGATTATGAAGGTCACTACAAGAAGAATGAGGTGGAATTTGCCGACACGTTCAAGAAACTCAGATCTTGATCTTCTTCAGATCAAGTCTTTCTTAGAAGGCAAAGAAAGTGATTAGGGAAGAAAGTGGAGTATCTTCCAGTCAGTGTTGCATGGGGAAAGTTACTTTTAAAAGTAATACATTACAATATTATGTTACTTTTTTAAAAAACGGAACTAATTGCATTACTTAGTTACACTCTTAAAAATAAAGCTGCTTCACGATGCCATAGAAGAACCTTTTTGTCTAAATGGTTCCATAAAGAACCTTTAACATCTGAAGAACCTTTCTGTTTCACAAAAGCTTCTTTGTGGTGAAAGAAGGTTCTTAAGATTAAAAAATGGTGGTTCTTTAAAGAACCTTTGACTGAATGGTTCTTTGTAGAACCAAAAACGGTTCTTCTATGGCATCGCTGTGAAGGACCTTTTAAGCACCTTTATTTTTAAGCGTGTACTTTTTATGCAATGTAATGCATTACGTTACTTTTGCGTTACTTTTTGTCACCTGGGCTGGGCTTGCTTATTTATTTTTAACAATAACACATTCATAAATAAATAACACATTCATACTAAATCTGAAGCCTTCCTCCAAAGTACGTAGGCATCCGTTAAAGTGTAAACCTGAGCTGAACTGGTCGGACTGATCATCAAGCTCTGGCTCGGAGACAGATACTGCAAACATCGCTCTGTTAGTGCTTTGTTATTTCTTTAGTTCCCTCATAAAGGCCACCAAAAGGGAATAGCTCGGTCGCCTGCTTTGGGTGGACCGACTTTAACGGCTTCTCCTACACACGTTATTGAAACCACACAGCTTGCCATCGAAACCCCTGTAGGTGGGACGCTTGTTTACACAAACAGACCGGAGAGAGTGAGAAAGTTTGGATTGGATTAGCATTAATGACCCCGTCTGTGGTACAGAAGGCTAGACGAGAGTTCAGCACACGCATGTTCATGGTTTGTGTGTCGATGTGCAGGCCGTGAGACTGTGGTCAGGCTGTGGTATGCCGGGGAATTCCAGCGCTGAGTGTTGTCACTGCTGTAGAAGACCATTCTCCCTTCGTCTCTGTAAATACGGCTGCACGGTCTTCGCCGTGGGTTGAGCTGTGTCTGTCGCACCGAGTCTGATGTGGGTTATTAGTCAGTCATCCTACAGGAATCCTGCTGAGCGGTACCACCCTGAAGCTCCTCTAAAAATAAGCTTCATTTTTACTTGTCTAACCCATCTCCTTAACTGCAGCGTCTCCACCAGTTACAGTAAGCACATTCTGACACCAATCGGTGACTCAAGTTCCTGTTTTCTGTTGCTCTGTGTAAATGTGCTTTTACCCAAAACACATTCTAGACCACACAGAGAGCCAGTCGGTTTCTAGACGGCAACAACTGTGTGCATATTAGATTGTGTTTGCATGTTACATGCGTGCTGGTTCCAGCTCTGGATGTGACAAAACAGATTTTACTGCCATTGTCTTTTGCTACAATTCCCAACAGTCTCCGATGCGTAATTCATGACAATCAAGTGATGTTTTCCCGTAACGTTCTGGCCTGGTGTCAGAGTCAGCGAAAGTGTCCTCGAGCTCAACTTTATTGGCTGATTAAGTGTGTGATTTATGATTTAATCAAACAGAGACAGAACAATAGGACCATATGTTCCTCGCTTGAAGTTACAGTAATAATAGTGCACTACTTACAGTGCCGTGTACAATGTATCCAATTGTACTATTTTTTTTTTTTTTACAAATTAACTGTGTGCAACGTAAACGTTTAAAATGTAATATTCTAAATTACGACATGACTTCACATGACATGACATGAATTCAGCAATGGTGGCCAATTATTTCAGAAATAAAATGGTGCATTTTGAATCCACAAAGAAGCAAAATAAATAAATAAATGTCACAGATATTACTCAAACTCAAAAACTCACAAATGCTGCCATTATTTACTGGCCCTCAGTGTTTGGGGTAACACATTACAAGTAATCAGATTACTTTTTTCAAGTAACACATTACTTTATAGTCAGCTAAATTTACAACTAAATATCAAATAAGTAACACCAGTTACTTTGTTTTCCCATTTATTCACTGACGCCTCTCCTGTCCCCATGTTGAGTGAAACTGGGAGTGAGCTGCAGAGGCACTTCCTTCAGCATGAGGCTTATTAATTTCACTTTTGGTGTGAAAGGGCCTTTACATTTGCCAAAAATATCACTTTTTTTTGTTGTTATTAAAAAAACAAATAAACAAGCCCAGCCCAGGTAATAAAAGTAACACAAAAGTAATGTAATGCATTACTTTCCATAAAAGTAACTACTGTAAGTAACGCAATTAGTTACTTTTTTATAGAGTAATGCAATATAAAACCTACCCCAACACTGTTCACCCTTATGTTCTTCCAAACCCGTATGGTTGACATTTTGAAGTGTGTTTCAGCTGTTTTTGCAAACACAATGAAAGTCCATGGGGTCCAAATCAACAAAAAAACAGCTTAGACATTTTACAACATCATTTTAATGAGTAAACGATGATTTTCCTTTTGGGTAAACTGTCTCTTACTGCATTGTGGGATACAGTACCCAGCAAATTATGCTAAATATACATATTATGTAATGCATATATATAATATAGTGGAATGTTTTTTCATTATGTTCTGTACTGGCTACACCAGTAGCATTAAATGCAGATTTTTCTGTACAAATGCTCTGTGTTTTGACTGATGTCTGTGATTAATTAATCCATTTAATCCACTGTCAAGAGATTTCCTTTGTTGCACTGACTTAGTTGTGTTGCAGTTGCTATGGTTGTAAACTTTATATTTCATTTTAAGTGGAAATGACTGCAGACAGCGAGGCCACAGAACCGCTGAGACGGCCACAAGTCTTACTGCCTTTGGCCCGGTTCCTCTGATTCTCATTTTTAAGGGAGGTCTCTCTCTCTCTCTCTCACACACACAGACTCCCTGTCTTGTTCTACCTAGTGCAATGCCTGCCAATTATTCTTGTTTGCTTTAATTTTAAGCGCAGTAATTGCCAATTACTGGTGGGTGCCAACCAAAGGGCCCCAGGTGGGTGATGGCAGCAGTCACGGGGAGACTTTTCTCAGGACCCTCGTCTCTGAAACGCAGGGTTTTATTTCTGGCGAAGCTAAGAGCAGGACAAATGAACAAGTGTGTCAATGTCTGCGCTCCCTCTCCTCCTGCTCGTTGTGTAATATATCTTGCTAGTGATTAATTAGGCCAATAGTTAGGGGAGGCAGTCAGAAGTAGAGCCAAATCCAGGTGACTGGGGAACCAGACCGAGGCGCCTTAATAGATTATAGAGCGGTTATGCCACACACATCCATGCATTCACAGCTGCAGAGGATCCTACAGTATGACATGAGAGGAACACACCTGGTGCACAGGTAAACATGTCACTGCATCAGCAAAATAATGCATTATGGTTCTGCTTGGCTCAATCTGCTCTCAAGTTCAGGCTGTCACATAGTCAAAATAATTCCAGTGCACCGAAACATTCGCTCCATAGAGTTTCCCATAAAAATATGCACACTATATTCACTTAATGGAATGTCATTATGTCTTCAGTCTCCAAGCACAAAGGCATATTTCAAAATGCCACTGTACTTTTAAGTGACTACGAAGATGTACGATAAACAGAACGTGGCATGTTATACAGCAATGTTGTTATTTAATACCAGCTACACTCTAATATCCAACCTTGTTGTACGTAATTACGACTCATGTTTACTGGATAAAGGCGCAAATTTGTGTTTGCAATTTTCTGATTAACGTCATAGGGATCTAGGAAGTGGAACGAAAGGGAGTGTGTGTATCATTTTTATCGTTTAGTTCCAACATGTGTTTAGGAATTCGCAAAACTACACCTTTTCAAAATAGACTAGCTGGTAGTGGCCTACTTAGGAGTTGGCTAGTTAATATCAGAACTTGTATAACGGTTGTTGGATGACTTATTGACCAACACAAAGATTATCAACATCAACAAACAATTCAATCACCGTCTTAACCCAACCGCCAGTGGCTTTTCCTGCGTTATATCCTCTATTACGATTTTAGAGGTCCAGTGACCTTCATACACCCACCATTACATCTTTCCAGCTGCGTAAAGGTTTACGTCCTCTGTCTATTTCAGGAGAGTCGTTCTAAAAGAGCACACAGACCTTTCCAAATATAGTTCTGACTTTAAGAGAGCCATGAGTCTAAGTGATTCCCTTCGTGCTATATTTATAACCCGTGGCCAAGCCATAAATCTTCTTTCCTGACACTGAGGCATGTTATGACC
Source organism: Sinocyclocheilus rhinocerous (assembly GCF_001515625.1). Lineage (NCBI taxonomy): Eukaryota > Metazoa > Chordata > Actinopteri > Cypriniformes > Cyprinidae > Sinocyclocheilus > Sinocyclocheilus rhinocerous. Next base: position 314,966 of record NW_015646677.1, on the reverse strand, counting down.
TCTGTCGTTTTGGTCTGCGGTGTGGAGCTTGTGGGCAGATTTCCCCGCTCCTGCTCCGTCACTCATCATTTACAACGGGGTGACATACTGAGGGGCACTTTACACGGCTCACTGTGAACCCCACAAAAAACAGCATCAATTTGTCGAGATACCAGAGTCTGCCATCAAAAAGTCAGAGGTTTTAATATGGATTCAAACAGCTATGCCATTCACAGTCATTTTAGAGCTCTGTACTTGTACTGTATGTCAACAACCGAAGGAAAAGTCCTGAGTTATGAAAGAGCAACCCTTGAGCAATAAAGAAGGACTATTGTCAAGTATAGGTTTTTGTAATAAAGCCAACATGTATTAAGTTGTTATGCACTAATTAAACTGGTTCTTTTGGAAGAGTAATTTTAAAGCTCTTTTCCGCAAACTAGCTCTTTGCTTGATTTGAAATTATGGAAATGAATAGCCTGATTATTGCTTGGAAAAAAAATACCCAGACTACTCTGCATTTTGTAAAGACATGTATCTCATCAAATAAAGGAAGTGAGCATTGCAGCATCCTGTTGAAGGTCTCTCACCTCATCGGGTCACTGGCTCAGGACTTTAGATTGCAGAGTTTGGATGGGGTTCCTCTTGAAACGAGGCAGAGAATGATTCTGCAATGCATGTCTGACTCCTGATTTGTTCATTAATCAAACTGCTTTTCCCCCTTCGGTTACGGATGGGAATATCCTGACTGTTCCACTCTGATCTCAGCCACTTTTCTCAAATAGCTGGCATGACGCTTTTCTTTCCTGAGCATGATTATATTTGGACACACGCGGCTGTAGGACAGCATTGAGTCTTTAAAACCACAGAAAGATGAGTGTCAGACCTCCACGGTGCCACTGGATTCATTACTAATCTCTCTTAAATGTTTTTGAAATTTTTCCCCAATATTGATGTGTCCTGCAATGGCATGGAATGGTGTGTAAAATCTTCCTTGTCTTTGATTTCAAAGAAGAACGCTAATGAAAAATGGTGATTAACATAAACAGAACAAGATTAGGGGCAAACCAGACCAGCAACAACAGACATGGTTGATAATCTGAGCCTTATCACGTCTTACAACACACTCAAAGCCAATGACGAGGTGTAAAATAGCTTGTCTTAACTAAGCTGGTGGTTTCCAAATAATCGGCTGTGTGAACACGTCTCATATTTAAACAGCTTTACGAGCTCTGTGTACATCCGTCCACTCACAGGTAATGATTCATTTTCACTTTCAGTAAGGTAGTTACACACAGTGACTTAACAGAACATAAATCTTTTCAGCGTGTACACTTGATGATTTTGTAACTTCACGCACATACGCGGTTGGACCGAAAGTGGCCTTTGCGAAGGAAATGGTTGTGTGACAAGGTGACCACAAATGATTCATTGTTTTAGAACGATTAAAAACTAGGAAGCCTTGTTAATCTTCGGTTAAGGTGCAGCTTTTAATATTAGCATGCTTGGTAAATATAGGTCGTTGATCCTCTTGAGACACATTATAAATAGTATACTCACACACACATATATATACATATATGTACACTACCGCTCAAAAGTTTGGGGTCAGTAAGACTTGTAATGTTTTTTAAAGAAGTCTCTTCTGCTCATCAAGGCTGCATTTATTTGATAAAAAATACAGAAAAAAACAGTAGTCTTGCAAAATGTTATTACAACATATAATAATGGTTTCTATTTAAATATCCTTTAAAATATAATTTATTTCTGTGATGCAAAGCTGAATTTCCATCATCATTACTCCAGTATAAAGTGTCACATGATCCTTCATAAATCATTCTAATATGCTGATTTATTATTAGAATTATCAATGTTATGCTGCCAATTTTTTGGGGGGAAATTTACTGATAATAAATCAGCATATTAGAATGATTTCTGAAGATCATGTGCAGTAGCGGTTTATGGCATGGGCGAACCGGGCAGAATTTTTTCATGATACATGGGGGGCGGCATGAGCAGTTAAAAAATAAAAAATAGAAAAATTTTATTTTACATCATAATAATATTTCACAATATTACATTTTTTCCTGTATTTTTGATCAAATAAATGCAGCCTTGATGAGCATAAGAAACTCCTGTAAAAAACATTAAAAATCGTTCTGATCCCAAACTTTTGACCGGTAGTGTACATGTAACGCAAGTCACATAATCAGATTAATTTTTTTAAACTAACATTACTTTTTATTTTACAAGAAAATATGTTCTTTTTCAAATAAGCAATGCCGTTTTTCCATTTACTGACTGACAGCTAGAACTTTTTTATATAAAAAAACAAACAAGCAAGCCCCGCCCAGATTTACAAAGTAATGCAAAATGAATGCTAAAGTAATGTAACACGCTACTTAAAAAGTAACTAAGTAACACAATTAGTTACTTTTTTAGGGAGTGACACAATACTGTAATGTATTACTTTTAAAAGTAACTTTCCCCAACACTATATATATTTCACATTTTAAAAAAATAGAATTCAAATGGAATTATTTTAACTGAAGCTCAAACGCAAAAATTCCACATCCATGGACGGACAGAAATCTCAAGCAATTCTCCACATTAAAAGAAAGACAGAAAAAAGGCCGCATTTAGTCTTTCGCTCAAAATATTCACAAAAATATATCCTTTAATTTAAGTCAAATTATTCAAAATTTCTCCAAAATGTGTGCCACAACAACTAGTATAGTTTAAAATATAAATCAAGCAACATAGCCACTGATTATAGCTTTACAATGTCTCAAGCCATCTACCATTCCCACTGCCATTGTTGTGGTTTTCCATGTGCTAAACACTTTGGTAGACTGTTTTGGGTGCTTTTTGGAGCTAGGCAATATAAATCAGTCAATATAAATCATTTGTCTTTCACGGAAGAACGCTAGTTTAGTTGAGCTTAATCTTTTAAAACCTTACCAGGATAATCTGCTGCCAAATGAACTCCCATAATGTGGTTGCAGATAATAACAATATTGTACAACAAGTGATAATAGCAAGTGTCAGTTTCACAAAGCACTAATATTATGCATCATATTACAGCAAAGAAATTATTCTCATAAAGAAATAAACGACTTGCTCGAATGCATACCTGGACTATATCTGGAAACAGGTTTAAACAACATGAAAGGCAGCACCTAAGCCGCACCGTTTAATTAAAGAATATCCCCGGGCCAAAGCGCACACACATACATACTCTCTGACAGCTTGGCACACGCAAACAGCACAAAATATTTTTCAAGAGGAAATAGCTGCGACATGCAGACTCAGAGTTTGTGTGGTCCGCATCCATTATGAGGCTCCGTCAACACAACTGATCCAGAGTCAGTGGGGGTCTGCTTCACTGGAGCCAGTCGGAGCCCATCGTCCTGATCAGGGATGGCATGGGGAGAGAAGAGGTTTTGGGCAACAGCCATCATCTTATATTGAGTCTGAAGTCATACGTCGTCTCATAAACCACTTGAAACAAGCTAAGTGAGGAAAGAATTAGAGAATTAACGATGCTCCCAGTCCAAGTCATAAACAAATATTTAAAGCTTACATCACTGTTTTGTTTTTCTGCAGCAGGTGTTTATTTTATGGAGACCTGTGCATGGCTTTAAGGGTAAAATAAAAAACATTGACCTAATTAATGCCTGGATTAAAAACTGTCAAAACAAAACAACTTTTAGGATTCTCACCTGAAGCCAGTCGAAGCAATCATGCATTATTCTCCTGGCTGTTTCTTGGGAAGTCAGTTTTCTTTTTCAGAGATCATGATGACGTGTGGGAAACCGCAACCCCCGGGAGACCCTCGAAGTTTATATCTGTGCGCCGGATTATTACTTTTGATTGAGCATGACTTAAAATAACGCTGCGCTTGAAGGGCTTTAATCAATTTTTCCACACCTGGACTGAACAAAAGTTTCCAGAGGAATTATGTAAGTCCATCTGTAGGTCAGGGGTCTGATAGCCATCCGCAAACGCTGCCCTCTCATGAATGGCATCTGTAAACGCACACATACTTTCTCGATTTTGCATCGCCGCATTTCCTGGATTACAGCATGCACAGAGTAATTAAACAGACTCCTGTCTTCAAAACAGACTCCTTTCTGCTTACTCCTTTTTTCTCCTCTCTTCTCTCTTTCCTTCATTTTTTCCTTTCCTTGAAACCAGAGAGTTGCTCGACACTCTCATAAATGCTACATGGGAAAGGAATGTATTGACCCATTTTTTGGTACAAACGTTCACCGCACTGTTTCTGATGATGTACTTCGCCATAAATGTGTTTGAAGGTCCACTTTGTCCCCTATGGTGTGATTTTACAGTAATGTGATATACTTACAAAAAATGAGCATGCTTTTTGATGACTTGCAAAAGATGAGCATGGCAAAGTCTTGATCAATTTTCTGGTCCACGGTGGTTATGAACTGCCAGCTGAAAGAGACTGACATGTAAAACGAGCAACGATTGTTTGTCTTGCTCAGTTACATCTAAAATTGTTTATACATCTATGGACTTGTATGCAGTGTTCGGGAAAGTTACTTTTAAAAGTAAAGCATTATAATATTATGTCACTCCCTAAAAAATAACTAATTGCATTATTACTATTTTTGGAAAGTAATGAGCTACGTTACTTTTTGGGCTTGCTTGCCATTTCACGTCAAAAGTGAAATGAATAAGCCTCAGGCTGAAGCAAACATAAATGCAAAAAGCTCAAACAAACCATGCAATTGAGTCATTCTGGATTGCATGAAGAATTAAAAAAAAGTTCAACACTTTCCATTCAGTCAATAAATGGGAAAACAACTTGCATTACTTATTTGAAAAAGATTTTCTTGTAAAAAATGAAAAAGTAATGCATTACTTTACTAGTTACTTGAAAAAAGTAATCTGATTATGTAACTTGCGTTACTCATAAAGCATTACTCCCAACACTGCTTGTATGTACAAAATAAAGCAGAATAAATATGTCGACAACTATACTTTCTAATAAGACTTTTGACAACTGAATATGAAGTCAGATTCCAATCTAAAACCTCAAATTTCAGTCAGATCTTGCCCTTTTTGTGTTTAATATGCATCATTCCCTCAGTAATTGGATTGTGGGCGGTCTAACGCTAGGACTGGTTTATCCTGGACTGATTGCATGTGTCCTGTACCGTGTTATGAATGGTTAGGCTTGAGAAACGGTTTGCTTATTTAGTCCCTGCTTTCAGTAGGATTTGTTAAGCTCCGGATCTGAAGGTACAGGCTGAATATCTTGAAGTGGTCAAACGTGAGAGCTGTAGTGTGTGTGTGTCACTGGCCATCCATGCAGTATGATTAGAACAGGAAACATAAAGCCCAGACCCACGGCAGGTAAGAGCCCTGAGTGATTATGTTGCTCTAACTTGTACAAATATTTACAGCCTGATTATTTTGGGTCTGCCATGCTGGGGTTTTTTCACTCTGCCAGTCCTGAGACTGCACAAACACAGGAGACCCGACGTCTGAACAAGCTGTCTGTCTAGCCATGACAGGACACCCATAACCCAGACTACTAGAGCACTCGGCCTGACCACACACATAAATACACTCATGCAGGTCTGTTCATACGCACAGTTAGGCTCAGAAACACTTGCACAAAATGATATGCTGCTGCTAAGTCTTGTCATGATCATATTTACGAGATAAGCATACATGAACGCCACCAGTCGGAAACTTGAAATAGTTCAACAAAAATTTTTTTTTTTTTTTTCATTATTTACTTACCTTCATGTGGTTTGAAACCCGGCTGACTTTTTTCTGTGTGTTTTGAAAAACACAATAAAAGTCAATGGAAAAAGATGCAAACATCTGATGCATGACAATCCTTTGATGCTCAAGAAGGTGCAACCAAATGGATGCAAACTTCTACAAACAAAATTATCAGTGTAAATTGCTATTATTAAGTTGTCTTGTGGGAAATATACGATGACAGTGAATGGGTTTCAGCTTTTTGAAACATTGAAAAAAGTGCAAAAGCGGCAAATATTCATTGATGCTCAAGACATAAGCAAATAGATGCAAAGTTTTGTAAACAGAGTGTATTTATATCCTTTTGAAATATGTGCATATCTTATAGTGCATCTGCAGGCACTCCTAACTAAGGGGACATTTATGCGACACTGTTTTGCAGCTAGAAACAGAAAACATTTTATGTATTTTGGCCATTCATTTACAGAACAATGGCGTTTTGGGGGCCTGAAAATGCTAAATTTGGAAAACGAGTGCAAGTTTTTCAAAACAATACCATTATCTTTAATGCGAATTTGTGAAAATGGCGACATCATACACATGCATGCTTTTGCCATCTTCACTGTTTGTATTTGCCGCTCTGTAGAAGAGTGCGTAGTGTTTCTTTACAAAGTGACATTGCCAACTACTGGCCTAGTCGTTTTCACAGATACATGTGAATGGGGATTTTTTTTTTTAATTACATTGCCATGTAAACATACTCTAACAATAAGATCTTTTGTCTCTAGTGTATACATATACGGCAAATAAATTGTGCAAGGGTTTTATAAACTAAGGAGTCTAAAGGAGTGGTGCTAAATAGCATTAAAAGTGGTTCTTTGGCTCGTAATCATAGAAGAACCACTTCAAGTGCTACATAGCACATATATATTTAAAGATGGTGCTATATAGCACCTTAACCACCCCAAAGAACCGCTGAAGAACCATTACAGGTTCTTTATAGGTGCTATATAGCACTTAAATTGGTTCCCCTATGAATACGAGCCAAAGAACTGCTTAGCGATGCAATATAGCACCTCAACTACCACAAAGAACCGCTGAAGAACCAATTTTTTTGTGTGTGTGTGTGTATATGCAAACTTTGCTCTCAACTGTTAATAATATAATTTATCAGTATGTAAGAACAGTAGCATGTGACAGACGTCAGTAGAATCTACCTCAAAGCAGAGCAGGAAATGATATGCATGAGAAAGGATAGAAGCATGACATGAATGAACACCAATCTATGAAACATCTAGTCACTTTCAAACGAGTCAACAAGCAGAGCATGTGCAAACAGGTCTCTTTAAAATCTGTCAAATAAAAATGCATGAACAAAAGAGTTCGCTCAAGACAAAGGTGGTATGCATGTTGAAAATATCAGTATTTGAGCTTAGGAACTGGAAGACTGCCTTAACTTGAACCTAATAAGCCAGTCCGATGTGTGAGCCACCGTTTTGTGCAATAGCTCCTGAGGTGATCTCATGGTCACTCCACCCACTGTGTTACTCAGCAGTGATGCACTTCCTCTACCTATGACTAATTGGCTCGCTTGCGCCAACAGGGCTCACCCGAATCGGGTCTAAATAACGGGATACTGATAAACTGAATGATGGCAGTTTTTCCGAAATGCCTGACACTGACGTGGCCCACACAGCCAGCGTGAATCATAGATGAACCCCCCAGACGTTCTGGCTTTCACCCGCGCTCGGCTCCCTCCTGCGCGTTCTGCGTTTGGACCACATGGCCCAACACAATCAGGCCTCTGTTAGAAAGGGTAATTATTTGGAAAATGACTGGCAACACACCTGACAGCTCCATTAAATCTGACATGGCTTTGCTGGTCATCGGTCAGCTAAGCAGTTTCCTTCACGCTATACCAGGACAAGTTCTGTATATGATCAACGGAGACACGACTGCACGATATCTTCATCCAGTCGCATAGCGAAGATCGCAAAGCCTCGCTAACTGGCCACTGAGTGAGATGGTGGGTGGTTTCAGCAGTCAACCCGGTCGCTAATTCATTACATAACTGCAAAATGAAGAGAAAGGCTGAAGGAAATTGAGATTTATTTCAGTGGTGAAACTGGTTGTGTGTTTTGGACCGCACTGCTGTTTTCTAAACATGCCGGGTGCGTGTTGGTCAGAGGGGAGGTGAACAGCAGGCCTTTGTGGCTCGGCCCGAAGCTAAGTGTGTTTGGGCTTGTGGTTTTTGGGAGCCCTATGGCTGAGATCAGACACTCAGCTGTCGATAGAAACTGTTTAACAATGAACCCATAAATAGCCATGGAGTCCATCCCTCTTGTTCTAGACCATTTACATTCATGCATTTAGCAGATGCTTTTATCCAAAGTGATTTGCATTGCATTCAAGGTACATTTTATCAGTTCTTGCTTTACCTGGGAATCAAACCTTTGACCTTTGCATTGCCAGTGCCATGCTCTACTGTTAGAGCTATAAAATAAATGCGTGGCCTGGTTAGTAGAACAAATTTAATGGGTCCCAAGTAGACATCTAAAGTCTATCCAAAGTGCCTTTTCATCCCAAAGCCATGCACAATATGAAACATTTGCAACCCTGATTTATGTCTATAACATGAGTGTTTTAACAAAAGTAGGCCTTTTATGTCCAAATTGCTATTTGGCAATCTAAACAACAAGTAATTTCAAAGGGGGGACAAGTTGGGGTTCTTTGAGCATATATATATATATATATATATGCATTTTGTCCTGAATGAAGCAATCAGAAAAATGAATCTCTGGCTTAGCAGGCTCTTCATCAGTATATCTTAATTTGGTTTCTTAAGATAATTGTGCATTCCAGGGTTCATTGGAAAAAGTACATCAGTACATATCAATGCTAAGCTTTGCATTAAAAAAGTAATATTGAGAAACCCAACCTTAGCAACCTTAAGTCATATTATATAATCACCAAAAGCTCATGAAACCGAGAAACACAACATCAATCAAATGTTACCCAGCTACGATACTATGACGCTGCCTTTTCTTCCTTCTAGCATAGGTTAACATTTTTGCCACCCTTTACTAACATCCTGTTTTGTTCAGAATTTATTCTTTTCTGACAGTTCTGCTTGTTTTTATCACCGCAAGCTCTGGTGAAGGTCATAGTTGTTGTGCCTTTGAGAGTTGTTCTCATCGTAAGCCAAGCTGCACCTCAAACCCTGATCAGCCGGCAATGTGTAACTCTACACATTCTGTTACGTCATATTTCTGCTCTGACCTTTCATGACATAAATATCTGTGACTTCCTCTCTGAATTGTGCTTGTTCCACAGTGTAAGTGTCATAGACATATAGCAGCCTCATACAAAGAGTCGCTAAGCTTTACAGTCGATTCAAGCCTCGGTGATTCATTATTGGCACAAGCAGAACTTATATTACATGCAGTTGGGTAAATTATTGCAACCAGTCCCCTATAAACAGGCACAATAAACCTAGTGCCAAAAATATTTCAAGTGTGTGGTTTAATCTACTTTCTCCACACTCCAGAAAGCAATTAAACTGACGGGTGACGATAACAGGAAATCTAGATACTTAACTAAACAACATATTAAAGCGTCCACATACAAACCAACACACTTAAGCTCAGTAAGCCACCCACGGACCTTAAAGCCTTTTATGAAATGTGACTTTAAACGGTAATTTTTTAAAAGTGGTAACTGTACTTTATAAATGACCTACCTTTACAGAACACACCCGGGGAGAACTTATATCTAATCATGAAAGAATCTGAAGTCTTTTAATCGCTTGCAGATTTTCACTGCCACCCAAGACTGCAAATCTCTGTCTTTTGCCTCACGCTGGGTTCACACATGCGCAGCCTTCAATGTCCTTAATCAATACATTACAGCACAGTTTGGCAGCCTGCTCTCGTTTGTAGATTTTTACATCTTCTGAAGTAAATGTGACTTGAATTTGCAATTACAAAAAACAATCTCCACGATGCTAGGGTGTTTTGGGAGGTTGCAATGTGATTGCTAGAGTGTTTTTCGTATGTAGCATGTTCTAGAAATTCGCCAACTCTCAACGATATTATGGATTCTAGATATGCTTAAGTCTGATTGCTCAGAAAAGTAAGACAATCAATGCATTTTCTCTCTGAACACACACTGAGTTGGGCAGTGCTGGGTAGATTACTTACAAATTGTAATCCATTATTGATTACAGATTACATGATGAAAATTGTAGTTCGTCATGTAATCTAGGTTTTTAAATTGCTTTTAGATTACTTTTTTTTTTTTTTACCAAACTTGTTTTGAACTTTAAATGTATCACTTAACTTGTTTTAATACAACTGTATCATATTGATGTAAAAAATGCAAAGAGAAAGAAAATATATTCCATTATTTGATATTAAAATCATGAAGTGCATCAAACATTATTACACAAGAGTTTCCCAAACTGGGGTTAATATAAGAACTGCAGTGGGTTTGTGAGTTGATAAAAACAGGAATATTTCAATTGTTTACCTGCATGCCGATGTGACCATTAACCAACATCCGAGAACTGTGAACACGTGAATGTGTTGTTAAATTATTGAGATATTAACTTCCTCCGGGATATCTTAAATCAAAGGGGTTTGGCTGACAAAAACATTTGGGAATCCCTGCATTACATGAACCAACATTATTAACATGATAATATGAATACAGCAATGACATTACACAAATTCAGAAGCAATTTATGTAGAAGCAATATATCATGTAATCCATAAAAAGTAACTGTAATCTGTCAAAATGCAATATAATCGAGTACTCAGTTTTTGGAATCTGATTACGTAATCCAGTTACTATGGGTGAGTTTGGCTAACAGTAGAAAAAGACACAAGTTGCAGAAGTCATAATTCTATTAATTCTATCAGATCTTTTCCAGTCTCCTTTCTACTGTCTACTCAACTGTTATATATGTCCAAAAAATGTCTAAAAGCATTACCTAAAAAATTAGGCAAATAAGAATATAAGAAAACTGAAATATCACAAGCTGCCTTTAGTGTAACAATAAGAAGTCATTTAACTTATATTAAGAATATAAAGTGAAGGAGCGTCAATGCGCTAAATCAGGACTTCCGGTGTAGACCTTGTTTTATCACATCACAATGTGTACGCCGTTATGCTCATACGCCATCACTCAAAACCACATTTCACCTTAATAATGAACATACAAAACAAAACAGCTGGAATGTTAATAGAAATTCAGTAATTGCGGAGAAAGGAAATAGGCTTGTTGCGGAGCCAAATGGTTTTTCGTTGGACTATGGATTTTGTTCCAGGTTTTTCCTTCGGTTGGGCTCTTACATATCCCAGTGAGATCTGCGAGGAACCGCAGGTGATTACTTGAGCAGAGGTTTATGCACTGTGGTGCAGATGCTTGATAAATGGCCCATGTCTAGTTTAATGAGAGTCCTATGGCTGTCTGAAGTGACCACGTTTATATTAAATGGGACAAATGGCAGAGAAGTTGACTGTGAGATGTAGTATTTGATTGAGAACTCAATACATCAAAATATCTTCTATAAATGTTAATGTCTAGGGAACACACAATGAGTTGTATTAGACACTTCAAAGTTTGAAAATACAACTTCCAACCAATCTCCATTACTTTTTAATTAATTAGAAAAAATAGCTAGATGCAAATGCAAATAACTTCTACTTCTGCAAAAAAAATAAGTATTTATGTCTTGTTTTCCAGTGCAAATGTCTAAAGATTCTAAACTCAAAACACACTGAGAAGCAAAATCACATACATCTTGTTTTTTGAGAAACTGATCAAAATTGAGTGAGTTTATGATTATGACAAAATCAAACATCTTCCAAAAGGCTCAGAAAAACAAACTTAATTCAAGGGGAAAACAAGTCTTTATAACTCACTGACAAGATATTTGTTCTTGTTTTAACGATAAATTCACTTAATTTTGATGATTTTCTCAAAAAAAACACTAACAACTGTTTATCTTCATTTTACACCTCAAGTAAATGTATCTTAATTTTAAAAATATTTTTAGATATGTGTTCCGGAAAACAAGACAAAAATATTAAGGAAGATACTCGTTTTTGCAGTGCATTAATGCCATGACTATGAATTTAAGACATTTTTAAGTCTATAATTTGTGGGCAAATTAAGACTTTTTAAGACCTGCAGAAACCCAGAGTATGTAAAATATAGAATGGTTGCTAAAGAAACCAAAGACAAATCTTGCAGTGGCTCACAGGTTCAAGAGACACAAGCTTTAAAAGACGGCAAATGTTCCAGCTCTTTACAAGATACTTTCCATCCAATTTAGGGGCCCTTCAAGAATTCACACTCTTCTATTTGGCCTCCCGGGAGGTTTGAGGTAAACAAACGAGTGAGGGGAGTCCCGGTGCGTATATCTATGGGTCTTTCTTTAAATAGAAAACTCTGAATGGCTCGTCTGTTAAAGTGATCAACTCAAGACTTTTTGTGGAACACACATGGGCACGACTGAGGAAAAGGGGCAGCTGACCTCCGTTCTCGTTTGAGGTAATGTTTAAAAATAGCCCTGGGTGAGTTTGTCTGTATGTGGGTCGTTTGAGGAGGTTAACGAGCTGTGCGGAGCACTCTGAAGGGTGCGTTTTCAGGAAGGCCCCCTCAGTGCACAGTGTCCAGGAAACTATCAGAACTACATAAACCTTTAACCCGAGAGGGCATTCCTGTAGATCAAACAGTAGAGCATGGGTTCGATTTCAAAGGAATGCAAGAACTGCTAAAACACATGCAAAAAAAGCAATCCAAGTCACTTTGGATAAGAGTCTCTGCCAAATGCTTAAATGTACATTCTAAATAATAAATCTGTATCTGTATTTGATATTAAAATCATGAAGTGCATCAAATCAAGAGTTTCCCAAACTTAGGGTTAATATAAGAACTGCAGTGGGTTTGTGAGTTGATAAAAACAGGAATATTTCATTTGTTTACCTGCATGCCGATGTGACCATTAACCAACATCCGAGAACTGATGAAAAAAAGCATGCAAGTCACTTTGGATAAGAGTCTCTCCCAAATGCTTAAAAATTCTAAATAATAAATCTATATAATGCATTCACACAGTGTTGGGGGTGACGCATTACAAGTAACATGAGCTACGTAATCAGATTACTTTTTCAAGTAATTAGTAAAGTAACACATGCTTTTAAATTTACAACAAAATCGTTAAATTACTTTTTCAAATAAGTAATGCACGTTACTTTGTTTTCCCATTTACTGACTGACAGCTCTCCTGTTCTCATGTTGAGAGAAATTGGGAATGAGGTGCAGAGAAACTTCCTTCAGCATGAGGCTTATTAATTTCACGTTTGGTGTTAAAGGTCCTTTGCAGTTGCCAAAAATATAACTTTTAGGTTTTTTGTTATTAAAAAACAAACAAACAAGGCCAGCCCAGGTGACAAACATCATGCATTGCTTTCCATAAAAAGTAACGCAATTAGTTACTTTTTTATAGAGTAACGCAATATTGTAATGCATTGCTTTTAAATGTAACTTTCCCCACACTGCATATACATAAGATAAGAATGGGCTTGGTCTAATCTTGCATTAACATCATCCAATTACTCTAATTATGGCAAGGCAACTCTGAAATTCCACTCTGAACTGTTCATGTCCTTAAACTCAGAAATGGTCAAATGCATAGATATGTTGTTCTCATTGAGTTCCTGATTCCCTTTAACTCTGTGGCCTGAAGAATCTTCACCTTTCAACAACTCACTAACTTCTTTTATTCAAACTTGTGTGTTATGTAAGCTGCTCTACTGTAGATGCTGAAACAGAAAAGAAGGATTCTTTATAAGACAGACAGAAGGATTTCATTCGGATGCTCGATATAAAAAGCAGATGGTGAAGGTCATAAAACAATTTTTAAAATATTACAATATTATTTTGTAAGACTACACTATTGATACCATATATAAACATATTATACAACAGCATTTCTTATAGTAAGGTAGTCCCTAATAATGAGGGAAACTGACATTAAATGCACCATCAGACCATCAAACATCACTACACACATAGATATACGGATCTCACTTGAATGCTCATGGCATCTAGACTTTTTTTGAATTTGGAATGAAATCTGGAATGGACATGTCATGGTGAAGGGAATGAAAAGTCCATTGTGCTTGCTGCCATTTGAGTCAGCTTGATTATTTTGAGTCATCCAAATGGGTCATAATTACATACTGAACAAAAGAATACATGAATCGGACTGCACTGCTAGTTGCACAAAAACCAACGGACAAAATGGAAAGATGTGATGTCTATCTGACTGCAAAGGAAACATTGACTCAGAACCAGTATGGAAAAGTCGCAATGAAACAACAGTAGCAACAGATCGTTTCTTCAGTAATCCAACATACATCCAAGCGTGCCATATTATGGAAAAGTTTTTACTTTGCATATTTGAAAAGTTTTGCGTACAAACATTAATGATCCCCATTTACACGGATCTGCGAAAACAACTAAAAATGCTGCATTATGCATGCCAGGCCAGTAGGTGGCGATGTAAACACTGTGCACCTGCACACGTATGCATCGAGCGGCAACCTCCCGCTCTCTCTCGTGAAGCCAACAAGGAAGTGACTTAAACTGTAATTCATCAACTGGCCGCTAGAGGCTGGCTGCAAAAGGCTGTCAATCCCATAGACTCCCCATGTTAAAATGCCTAACTTTACAGCAGAAAAAAACATGTTTACAGCCTGGTTCAAAAAATGATTTTGGTCTATATAGCTAATTTAGCCCTTCATGACAACTGTGAGGTGGGTGAATTTTTTTATAACTCATCCGTTTAAATTATATTAAGCCTTAAAGTTCTGCATAATTAAGGGCGTGGCCACTTGAGTGACAGGTGGATTGACCTTGCTGTCTCTATCAGCCGCTGAACTTGGCATCTCTGCCGTGTTTCTGCTTTTGTTTTATTCAGTCTATGGGTTATTTTCGTGATTATTTCTTAAAATTATCAAATAAAATGTCTTGTTGTGCGGTTAATTGTACTAACAGACCGTCCAAGTCTGGGATCCATTTTTTCCGGTGAGTGATATTGTAATGTAATTTTATTTATTAATTTATTTATTCTTTATAATTTTATTCAAAACTCTACTACACTCCAGAATCCGACAGACTGTGATTTAGCTGTAACGTTAGGCCTGTAATTAACGTTACTCGTTAAGCGTTTTCCTCCCATAGAAAACCGTTAG
>NW_015646677.1:249152-298896 GCF_001515625.1 Sinocyclocheilus rhinocerous | reverse complement strand
GTGAGCCCTCACTGCTGTGATTGGTCAGATGGCGCAGTCCTTTGTGATTGGTCCAGAGCCGTAGAGAGATTGGCTCTTGATTGGTCTACCGTGTACAACGGAATGACAGCCCTGGAGACTTGTCAATACCAAGCGGCAACCTCCCGCTCTCTCTCGTGAAGCCAACAAGGAAGTGACTTAAACTGTAATTCGTCAACTGGCCGCTAGAGGCTGGCTGCAAAAGGGGGTCAATCCCATAGACTCCCCATGTTAAAATGCCTAACTTTACAGCAGAGTTTACAGCCTTTACAGCCTGGTTCAAAAAAAGATTTTGGTCTATATAGCTAATTTTGCCCTTCATGACAGGGGTGAATTATTGCCGCTGCTGTCACCACCATCGAGCTAGGTGGGCGTGGTTTCAACAACCAGCTCCCGCCTCTTTGCCCATCTTCGATTATCCGCGAGTGACGCGCGGTGACGCGCTGCCAAGATGGCGACTGCTGCCTCCGCCCACTTTTGAGCTTCAAAAACTATCTTCGGAACCCTACGGGTGACGTCACGGACACTACGTCCATGTTTTTATATAGTCTATGGTATGCATTCTAAAAAGAAGTCGCGAACACATAATATGCATATGCATGACGTCACCATTTTCACTAAAATATACGTTTTTGTAGTTTATACGGAGAAGAAAATGCCATCGTTTTCGAAAACATGCACTTTGAAACCCGTTTTAAAAAGTTTGCATTTTCAGGCTGTTGTTGTGTAAATGAACAGCCAAAAAAAAAAAAAATTCTGTTTGTAATTGAAAATGTGAAATCTGTGAGTTCCTATCATCTTTGTTCAGTATGTCTTCCACACTAGTCCCGCCAAAATCCAGAGAACCAGGAAGTGTTGCAGCTGTTTCAGAGGAGCTAAAATTGGTACCACAGACATCTCGGTAAACTCATTTTTTACACTTTTCATTCTGTACCTTTCCAAAAATGTGCTGCTCCCAGACAGTCTTTGTTTGGTGAGTCCTCATTCCTTTGGAATTTTCCTTCCGTTTCATGGCTACATCCAGGTGGGCCATAGAAAGGAATGAGGTTTATAACTTCAGGCCATTGTTTGAAGTTGTACTTCCTGGTATGTCTTTTAGCAAATAAACAGATGAGGGCTTTGGCCACGGCGGAGCGCAAGATGGCTAAGTGAGTGGCAAGAGGTAAAAATCTCACGGAAAAAAAGAAGAGAATGGAGAAAGACGTGAGTATTTTGCACGTAGCAAAGCCACAGATGAAAAGAGGAACACCTGGTGCACATCCTGAAACATACTGCTGCAGCATCTTGCAGTTCTGGTGTTTAGAACATCTCCTTTTTCTGTTTATTGTAGAAGATCTCCGTGTCCAACATGGTGCAGAGTGGTTTCTTCCTCATGTCTTTGTCAAGTACTTTCTGCCATGATAAATGCCTGTGGTGGGACAGCGGAGTAGTCATCACTGTTGATGTTGTATCGTGTTTCAAAAAAACAAAGGTCAAGTGCTGCCACATGGATAACAGGTTGTGTGATAGGCTCACCCAAACAGCACTGAGCACTGAGCACTGAGACTGTTAATGAGGCCTTGTGTTGTTTATAGGTATCCAGACAGTACCGTACCAAGCCCTCAAGCTGGTTTGTTTCAGAGTACAAAAGCAGATGTTTACTTACCTCTTCGAGCAGAGTTCATTTCACTTTGTTTTCCCTTTTATTTAGTGACACCCAGTTTTGGGGCTAACGCATTACAAGTAACGCGAGTTACGTAACTGTAAGTAACACATTACTTTTTAATTTACAAGAACATTTCTGAGTTACTTTTTCAAATAAGTACGCCAGTTACTTTGTTTTCCCATGTATTGACTGACAGCTCTCCTGTCCCCATGTTGAGAGAAATCAGGCGTAACTGCAGAGGCGTTGTGTAAATATGATGCTTACTATAACTCTAGACTAAATGTGAACATGCATTTACTAAAAAATGTAACTTTTTTTATATTAAAAACAAACAAGCCAGCCCAGCCCAAATGTAAAAAGTAATGCAAGCGTAACACAAAAGTAATGTAACACTTTACTCACCATAAAACGTAACTAAGTAACGCAATTAGTTACTTTTTAAGGGAGTAACACATTTTTTAAGCGTTACTTTAAAAAGTAACTTTCCCCAACACTGCTGACTATTCTCATGGCTTATTAACTTCACTTTTGGTGTGAAAGGGCCCTTAGAGTTGCCAAAATTGTAACTTTTGGGTTTTTGTTTTAAAAAAAATAAATCGGCAAGCCCAGGCCAGGTGACAAGTAACACAAAAGTAACACAATGCATTACGTTCGGTAAAAAGTAACTAATTAGTTACTTTTTTATAGAGTAACGCAATACTGTAATGCATTACTTTTAAAAATAACTTTCCCCAACACTGCCTGTTGCAAATCAAAACTCCCAGCCCTTGCTTTCATCTTCCGGCCAGCTTTGGTGTCTTATGAATGACTAAACCCCATGTCCGACAACAGAGTCATTTCTTTTGGCTTCATTTGTTTAACACTTTCTTCCTCTGCAGGTCAGCTTTGGGATGATTGTTATGATCTGTCACTGGTCACTTCAGCCAGTCACTACAAAAAGACCAAAATACATCTCAGGTACAAATATAGGGATATTGTCCTAACTGTGTTATGGTTATAACTTCCCCTGGCCTTGGTTGAGGAGCATTACATAAAATTACAGTATAAGAAAAATAATTACTTAGGGCTATCTACTGAGCACACCCTTCAATCTCTGAACAACCAAACGGTTTTTAAAGCCTTGTCGACTCACTAATACAGCTGCCATAACAATTAGCGGTGTCAATTACAAAGGCTCTGAGTGCGTTTACATGAACAATCTACTGGTTATGCCTAATAACCCAATTATGTGGTCATTTAAGATCTTGTAAATGCATTAAACAGTGTTCATTTTTGGGGGTAAATATAATACTTTTAAAGAAAATAAATAAAAACAGCACACCTAGATTTTTTCCCCTATTACTCTGATATCACTTTGCATGCAAAGCGTCGTCTTGCATAGTCACGTTTTTAGAATAAAGGCCGTTCACACCAACAATAACTATAACAATAACTATAAACATTGCTTATTATAAGAACAAGCTGCAGTTTTGTCACCTGCCACTTTAAATGCTCGAGCTCTTTAATTCAGGATGGATTCTGATTGGCTGTCAAGGTTGTCGTTGTTCATCAGCTAGAAAAAAATCTTTCTGAAAGTGATTTGATCTAGATTTCTTAGGTTAAAAACTCATGAACAAATCCATTATGTTCTCCATGCTCGGCTGTTAAAATCAAACACAATCTGTAGAAATGCTTTCGTTTTTATTGTATGCGCTTACGCATGTGCTATACAATTCCAGCCGCTGCAAACAAGTGCTTTTTTGTCTGCGTCTTAATTCAAACCACACACGCTTGGCCTCTCGTCTATTATCAGCGAACACATCTCTGCCGCCACCGGCCAGGAACTACAATGAGGTCATGAAGTGGCACGGCTTTCAATCAGGTCCTCTCCTGAGCTAGCCGTTCTCACGGGCCGCTGTTGATTCTACTTTGGGAGGGTCTGGACACTTTGAAGCGCTATGTAAAAACTGTACAAACACAAATGTGTTTGAGGATGATGGCATCTGTGTTTGTGCTCAGGCCTTTGATATGATCCATGTTACACGACTCAGCCTGAGCTTATCTGTAATACTGACCCGACTGTGCTGAGCACCAGCTGATATGTAATATCAATAAGGGGGAACGCCCAGAATATAAACAACCCAGCCATCCCCTTCTTCTCCCGTCTGACCCTCGAGCTCATGAAGGTGAGGCTGTGGTGTTTGGCATGGACGGAGGAAATCGAATCCGTCCATTTATTAGTTCCCGAAGGCTGTGTTGTTGTAAGGATTAGGGATGAAAAAAGGCGACAGGATTAATGCCACAGCAAGACAAACATGCGCCAAGCGTTATTTCCCTGCATAAAAGCCGTTCTGCTGCTGGCTCGTTCCTCTGCCCACCCTTTCCTCTGTATCTCGATTTAAACGACGGGATTGTGTTACACTTTATTTTGTAGTCTTTAATGACAGAATTTACTTCAAATGTGCTTTGCTTTAATCTAATAAAGCACTTGAGCAAAAGAAAAGAGACTCTCGCCAAAGTTTCCTGGCCACATTTGTGTGATTTTCCTTTTTTTATCTCTCTTTTCATCATATGTTTGAAAAGATTTCAGTTCCAGTGATTTTGGGATGTACAGGATCACATGTTGACTTTTTGCAGTCGTTGGATTTTCTGTTTGAACAAATGTCAGGTCGTTCTTTGGCGAGATAAAGTAAAACGAATAAAATGGAAAACATAAAGCCTTTTCTGAATATTTTACAGCATTTTTCCATTTAGAGGTCATGTGTGAACAGAAGCTGTTGTCGAAATGCCAGAAAAATCTGCTCTGGCAGCTAAGCCACCTTAAGTTCTTAATGAGAACTATTCCATGTTGTTTAATTCTAAGTCTGTGAAAAAAAGTCGAAAGTCTTGATTATTAACTTCAAGGATTCCCAAACTTTTTTGTGACCCAAACCTCTTTGAGCTTTTTCCCTAAGGGGTGATATTTGCCACCTTAAATTGATTTCCAGGGGCATTTTTACTTTTATAATGGCAATTTTTTCTAACCTTATTAGATGTATCAAATTCTTACATTTAATCAATACATTCAATTAGAATAACAAGACACTATATGTTTTTACCAATCAAATAAAATCAGTATCAACAAAAGTTGATCAACTGTAGTGCAACCAATTTTGCACTACAGAAATGGCACAGAAGCTGCATCTAAGATGCATTTAGATGACATCTTTAGATGTATTTACACTGCAAATAATGCAATGAGAGTTTTAAAAAATAATATTTGAATATTAAAATATTACCTTTTTTAATGAAATGATACTTTAAACATGTAACTATAACCACCAGTAGGAGGCTTAATGAGTGAGTCACTGAATTATTCACTCAACCAATTCATCCAAACAACTGATTCATTCAAGAATGGATCTTTATGAATGGATCTTTGAATCATTGATTTGTTCAAAAAAGCTGATTAATTTAAGAAGGAAACACCAGTGTGTTGCTCAGTTTTGAACTATTTTTGTTGACAAAATTGATCAAAAACAGTATTGAGTCAATATTGAATCTTAAATTAAACTCGTAATATTAACTTGTTTAATCAGGAGTGGCACAGAAGCTGCATTTGAATACTGAAATACAACATTATTATAAAATGAAATTATACTTTAAATATGAAACTAAAACCACCAGTAGGAGGCTTAATGAGTGAGTCATTGAATTATTCACTCAACCAATTCATCCAGATGACTGATTCATTCAGGAATCATTGATGGGTTCCAAAATGCTGAATCATTTAGGAATGAAACACCACTGTATGTTGCTTGGTTTTGGACGACTTTTGTGGGCAAGATAGAACAAAAACAGTCATTTAACTCACAATATTAACTTCTTGTTCTTGATTTGCAATCATGCTGATATAACAGCATTCATACTCGTGTGATATTGCGTAATTGTATCATATAGAAATGTAAGGCAAAAACTCATTAAGAGACATTTTTGCCCCCATATATTGAACTTTGGTTCTAACTGCATTCTAATAACACTTGTTTTTGTTTTGCAACAATTACAATAATACCATAGTTACGTCTTCTCTCTATCTTACCATGCTATCCCTCAAACTTAAGCTTACTTTCCAAGTCTTTACCTGTAGCCTACTTCACTGTGTCATCTCACTGCACGCAGACAGTGGGCTCTGGCAGGTCTCGCACATCTTCCGTCTGAATGAGCAAGCGTCTGTCTGTCCTCCATCGCCCCTTCATCCTTCATTCCTCCGTCCAGATGAAAGGCTCCAGCATTCCTCCCTCCGCTTGTGTGGTCTTTCCAGTAGGAGCGACGTAATGCTGTCACCCCTGGCCCAGCATGCATGTGTTTGTGTGTTTAGACCTGCTCTCACTGATGGCTGATGGTCATTTTCCACCTGAGAGGTTCATGGATGTTTATTGTTCAGTAGAATTGGGAGCATATTTCAGCGGAGATCATGCCGAGTGATGATTTCGCTCACTGTCCTTATGGACTTTCCCGTTCCTCCTCTAGCAGGCTGATGATACAGTGTGAGGTTTATCTGTGATCTCGAGCGATAGATGTGTCGTAGCTTATATTCAGGTGATATATTTTGATGAGGTCTGAATATGCTATGATTATGATATGATTCATGAGAAGCACGTGTATGCTGAAGTATTATAACAGATGGTTTAGTGGATCAGTCACATTCTTCTCAGAAGTCTGTCGACACCGTCGAGTGTGAGAGGTTTGCTAAGGATGCTGAGTAAATGGATGAGAATTCCTGAAAGTCAGAAGAAACAAATAAGAAAGAGAAATCATAGCAATTCTTGATAACTATTTCTAGTGTTGCACATAAATAACACATCTTTTTTTGTCTCCAGATTAATCTCAATGCCGTCAATTCATCCAACTGAAAATCGTCGGTTAACAAAAAATAAATGAAATTTTACACCAGTGAATATCATGCCATATTTCAACCCTCAATCAAATGAAACAAAGAAAAATATGAAATTCTATTTTGCAAACAGTATAATATAAAAGTAAGCTATTTTTTAATTGCAACCTTATTTGAGTGACAATTAAGCACATTTGATCTGTCCCATTTCTCAGTAGCCTAATACAAAAGAGAAAAAAAGCTCATTCTCATCAGTTTTCACTTCCAGCCTTCATGGACAATTATATATCACTTATAAATGATTAAATACTTACATCCATGTTTTTCTGTATCATGCAAACCTTTAATTTTATCAAGTGTTTACCATAATTAAAACACAATTTTTCTTATTTTGTGTATTATAAAATGCTTTACATGTAATTTATGTATTTAGTTTTCTCAGTGATTAAACGATTTTGGTTTTATCCAGAGAGAGAGAGAACTTGGTAGAAGTAATGATGTGTAGCCTCGACTGTAAAGGAAAACTTTTGGAAAAACTACATCATGCACCGGAGGAGAGTTTGCCATGAATGCTCACTTTGAGCGGAGGTTTTTCCCTCTTTGATGGACTCTGTGATTCAGGAGGGGAGAAGATGAACTGAACTCCACTAGAGCGATGTATGAACTGGGTGGGGTGTTTTTTTATTTGGATGATGTCAGTGTTCTAGGATTGCTGTGGCTCCACTTCCAGCGCCACTTTGGAATGCCAAGTTTATGCTTCCAAAAACACCGAAAATGAGTCCGAAATTAACATGGAATGTGGTCAGTGTGGTCAGAAACAGGTCAGTCGCCAACTCTGAAAAAATTAATTCAATTATCATTCAGAAGTAGCTTGATCATACACAATTAAAAGGACATCCCATACAGCCGTTATTTATTTATTTATTTACTTACTTGCGCTTCATTTCATTTCAAAATGCAAAAAATGGCCAAAAAATACATTTGCTAAAATATGTTTCAAAACATATTTAAATCAATATATTTTCTACCAATAATTTCTTTGGCCATTTTTGTATATTTTAACAATATACTTTTTTTTAAAAGCATTTAAAAATGTAGTTCAATCTGAGAAAATATATATTCACATATGTCACATATTTGTTGTCAATAACACGTCTCAACAAGACATTATAGAAGCCTAAATGTAAGCAATGTAACACTGAAAATGTATTTGAATTGAAATGTATTTTTTGAATTTTGGTATATGAAGGTTGCAACTAAATATATTTTCAATTTCAAAATATATTTCAATGAGCTTCATTTTTTACAACATATATTTAGCATATATTTCAAATAATGCATATTCAAATTTATTTTAGAACTACAGTAATATCTTCTGATTTCTCTCAACATGGGGACAGGAGAGCTGTCAATCAATAAATTGGAAAAAAAAGTAACTTGCATTACTTATTTGAAAAAGTAACTCAGATATTCTCTTGTAAATTAAAAAGTAATGCGTTACTTTACTAGTTACTTAAAAAAAGTAATCTGATTACGTAACTCGCGTTACTTGTAATGAGTTACCCCCAACACTGTATATAACATATATAATTTATTTATTTATTCATTCATTTATTTATTGAGTGTATGTGATTAATTGTTAGTAGCCTATTGGATATCCAGTGTTTTGCTGCACACTGTAACAAAATAAGTAAAAAGTTAAATGTTCTCCCGACACTCTACATTGATGTTTTTATTTATACAACTGTTCTTTTTTCTATTCATAAAACTCAAACCCAGCAGTTGAGAGACACAGTGAAGAAAAAATATAATAATTATGTTTTCATTTGTAAATGGTGCTTAAACACTGTTTCAAGAGTCTGTCAGTGAATGTATTTGTTTAATATTTTTAAGTGAATGAAACAATGGTTTACTCGTAATAAAAAGGACACTCACTGGTCGCCACCTACTGGTGTAATAATGCAATCCACAGAAGGAGTCAATGAACAAATTTTTTTGTTGAACAGAATCAAAAGATTTGAATCAGTGTGATGAATAACGCAAATATTTTCAAGTTTCACTCAAGTAATGGAGTTGAGTACTTTGTCCGCCTCTGCAAGCCACGCAATGCAATCTTCAATCATTTCGCTGATTGTCATTATTAAAGCATTCAGATGCTCTTATCTTATCAGCTTAAGAGTCCAGAGACAAACTGCAAAAGTCTTTGGGTTTCTACTGCATCCCAGCGTTTCTCCAGGGATCCTAGACACTCAGTCTGCATGGCACTTCATTTCAGGAGAACAAAACTCTACAGAACTCCAGCGCTCATGTAAACCGCAACTCCATAAAGTTTTGAGTTCAAGGTCAGCTTATTAACTTATGATGGCTGTGGTATCATCAACACTGTATTGACAAAAAATCTTATATATCACAGCGGTTACTCTGGGAACAATGACAACATTGATAGAAACCTCACAGAATCACGCCGCGGCTCCCATTAAAGCCAGAGTGTGAGATTGCTGGTTATCAAATGACTGGCAATTAGTCAAAATTACCGGTTTAATTTGTTACCAGTCCTTCAGCAAATTGCTCCCAGGTATCTCTTTTTCCAGCACTTAAGTGTGTGTGTATAAAAGGCAAGCTTTACAGAAAATCATGATGTTAATGTTTATAATATCTTAATATCTTCATGCCTTACATTCGCAGTTAGCAGATTAGATCAGAGCGATATTAGAACGGAGCAAAAATATTGTTACATTTTGGCAACAATAAACAATTAAGCAGTTGAGATTTGGTACATCAGGGTTATTATAGTTAACTAAAACTAAAACCATAAAAACAGTTTTGCTACTTGAAATAAATTAAACTTAAAATTAAATTAAATATTTAAACAATTATTTCAGCTAGTTACCAACGCAACATTTTTCAGTTTCATTTAGTTTTAACAACTACTAAAATAAGCAACAATGTAATAAAAATTAATATAAAAACTATATGGACATTTAGTTAAATAAATAAACATAAATAAAATAAAAAGTAATAAAAAAGAAAGAAAAACAGTCAACAAAATTACTAAAACTTTACTATAAATAAAAATGAAAACAGAAAATATAAAAATAAAAATAAAAACTAATTCAAAATATTAATAAAAACAATAAGAGTATCTCAGTTATACTAAAATAACCTATACCGCCCTACGTGAATACATATGTATATCAAGTTGGGAATACTTATATATCCAACAAGAACTGGGAAATAATATAGTTTTATTACAACAAAAACAAACCTGTGTGTGTGTGTGTGTGTGTGTGTGTGTGTAATATATGCGATAATATAGTTACATTTTAGTGATTTTACAAATATTTATGTGGGTGATATTTGTTATAGTGCATATATTGCTTTATGCGAGTGTACTATATGTACGCAAGTGAAGTAGGAGGTACTATATATCCAACTTTTATGGCCAATAACATACATTTATTTAAGAGTATCTCATTCTGAAAGCACATACATCCATGGCCTTCTGAGTGACTGTCACAGCATGTCAAACAAGCTCAAAACACTATCCAGAAACAATAATGACAGAATTAGACAGAATGGCTTTCCACTGTTGAAATATCCTTTCAGTTTCTAAATCAATCATGTGAATTTGGAACGGGACGTCGGTTTTGGCGTGGGACGGGCCTCTGTGGTGCTGAAGGTGTTACTGATATCATGTTTTCCAGCTGCGCTGATGAGCATGAAATCATCGCGTGAAGCAGATGAGGAATCACACTGAACTCTAAATATCTGCCACCCCTTCATGCTCCACTCAGCACTGATCATTTGGCCCATCTGCGACCTGACAGCGATGATGAGACAAGCAGTGAAATCACTAAAGCCTGGATGAATCCCAGATGTGAGATAAATGTCCTTCAGCTAATAATTTGGCACCGGTTTTGAGTTCCTCTTTGATTTTGGGCTCCCCATCCATGCCAACCCCTCAGGTAGCCGAAGAACAAACAGCTTTCAGCTCACGAAGGGTTTCTTCTTTTACCCTGTTGACGTGTTCGGCCGTCTCACGGGAGCTTCGCGGTCTCTGAAACAAAGCAGCACACATCTCCTCTCGGAGCGATTCGCTTCCTGAGCGTACGGGAAACTCTCGCTCGCGCCGCTCAGAAACACGGACCCCCCACCGCGCGCACAAATGCCAGATCCTTACAAACGACACACCACCAGCGTTTATACAGCAAAGTACGTCTGAGGTGCAGTGGCAGTTAATCTTAATAAAAGTAATTAATTATGTTATATCGCCAGCCCGCCCCAAATCATATGTCTATCCATGCGAGACAGATTTTTTACTGTCATTCATTCAAGTATGGAAGCTTCTTAATTCTGAGTTTCACGCAATTCAGAGTTTGTATCTTGTATGAGTTTATATCTTGCAATTCTGAGTTTTTATATTATGCAATTCTGTGCTTTATATCTCGTAATTGTTATATCTCACAATTCATAGTTTTTATCTCGTATGTTATATCTCGCAATTCTGAGATTATATCTCGCAATTCATAGTTTTTATCTCGTATGTTATATCTCGCAATTCTGAGTTTATATCTCGCAACTGTTTATATTGTGCAATTCTGAGTTTATATCTCGCAACTGTTTATATTGCGCAGTTCTGAGTTTATATCTCGTAATTGTTATATCTCGCAATTCATAGTTTTTATCTCGTATGTTATATCTCGCAATACTGAGTTTATATCTCGCAACTGTTTATATTGTGCAATTCTGAGTTTATATCTCGCAACTGTTTATATTGCGCACATATGTTATATCTCGAAATTCTGAGTTTATATCTCGCAACTGTTTATATTGTGCAATTCTGAGTTTATATCTCGCAACTGTTTATATTGTGCAATTCTGAGTTTATATCTCGCAACTGTTTATATTGTGCAATTCTGAGTTTATATCTCGCAACTGTTTATATTGTGCAATTCTGAGTTTATATCTCGCAACTGTTTATATTGCGCAATTCTGAGTTTATATCTCGCAACTGTTTATATTGTGCAATTCTGAGTTTATATCTCGCAATTCATAGTTTTTATCTTGTATGTTATATCTCACAATTCTGAGTTTATATTGCGCAATTCTGAGTTTATATCTCGCAATTCATAGTTTTTATCTGCTATGTTATATCTCGCAATTCTGAGTTTACATCTCGCAACTGTTTATATTGTGCAATTCTGAGTTTATATCTTGCAACTGTTTATATTGTGCAATTCTGAGTTTATATCTCGCAACTGTTTATATTGTGCAATTCTGAGTTTATATCTCGCAACTGTTTATATTGCGCAGTTCTGAGTTTATATCTCGTAATTGTTATATCTCGCAATTCATAGTTTTTTATCTCGTAACTGTTATATCTCGCAATTCTGAGTTTATATCTCGCAACTGTTTATATTGTGCAATTCTGAGTTTATATTGCGTAATTCTGAGTTTATATTGCGCAATTCTGAGTTTATATCTCGCAACTGTTTATATTGTGCAATTCTGAGTTTATATTGTGCAATTCTGAGTATACATCTCACAATTGCTTATATCGCACTATTCTGAGTTTATGTCTCGCAATTCATAGTTTTTATCTCGTATGTTACAGCTCGCATTCTGAGTTTATATTGTGCAATTCTGAGTTTATATCTCGCAATTCCTTTTTATCGAGCAATTCTGAGTATATGTCTCACAATTGTTATATCTCGCAATTCTGAGTTCATCATTTATAATTTTCCTGCGGAAAAGAGCTGCAACTTGCAGCGCAGTCGGGAGTTTATATTTCGCAATTATGAGTTTATATCTCACAAGTCTGAGTTTATAACTTGCGATTCTGTTTATATCACGCAATTCTGTGTTTATATCTCGCAATTGTTTATATCGTGCAATTCTGAGTTTATATCTCACAATTGTTATCTCTCGCAATTCTGAATTTATATTGTGCAATTCTGAGTATATATCTCGCAACTGTTTATATTGTGCAATTCTGAGTTTATATCTCACAATTGTTATCTCTCGCAATTCTGAATTTATATTGTGCAATTCTGAGTATATATCTCGCAACTGTTTATATTGTGCAATTCTGAGTTTATATCTCGCAATTCTGAGTTTATAATTTGCAATTCTGTTTATATCTTGCAATTCTGAGTTTATATCTCGCATTTATTTATATTGCGCAATTCTGAGTTTATATCGCGCAATTCTGAGTTTATATCGCGCAATTCTGAGTTTTTATCTCGCAATTCTGAGTTTATATCCCGCAATTGTTTATATTGCATAATTCTGAGTTCATATTGCACAATTCTGAGTTTGTCTTCCATA
Source organism: Sinocyclocheilus rhinocerous (assembly GCF_001515625.1). NCBI lineage: Eukaryota > Metazoa > Chordata > Actinopteri > Cypriniformes > Cyprinidae > Sinocyclocheilus > Sinocyclocheilus rhinocerous. The sequence continues at coordinate 286,054 of NW_015646677.1, read as the reverse complement.
GAGCTGCTAAGATTAAAATTGTTTCATAATTGCTTACCTAAATTGAACTGAATAATGACACAATTGTCTTCTAAAATTGAAATTGTTTAATAATTGATGAATTTTACAACATTGACACTGTTATTGAACTGAACTGAATCAGCCCTGAACTAAATTGAGTTGAACAATGACACTATTATCTTCTATAGAGCTGCTTTACAGCTAAAATTAATTTCATAAATGAAATGCAACATTAACGCTGTTATTTTCCTGTCTATTACTGTGAAGCAGCTATAAAGCACCATATAAATAAACATGACTTAACTTGTAATGCACTCGCACAAAGCTGCTCAGGCCAGAAAATCACCAAAACAAGTGCTGCGTGAGAAACAAGAGAATAATTAGACCAAAAACAAAATCCAACTCTTTCTAAACTTCCCTCTGCTCAGCGTCCTGCACATCTCCTGCGGAAAAGAGCTGCGACATGCAGCACAGTCGGGGGCCGCACAAATTCATTTTTCAGAGGGAAACCATGTTTCCCCCTTAAGTACATTACACATGTACTGTGTGCTTACAGTGGTTAACCAAAGACTTCAAATTGTTTTCTCAAATCACAGAGTGTCCAAGTGAAATGAATGAGGCTCTACATGTACATCTGGACGCCCTTTTCAATTATTAACCTCGCGTTTTGTGCAGAAAAATTCAGATTCAGATTCATAGGAAAGTTGAGCCGTTAGCTTATTATTTGGGTGTAAATGCACAGTAATCGCTTACAATTAGCGGTCTTGGTTAACGTTTGGTCAGCATGTTTTAATTTGTGACGAGATCAGAGCTGACAGGCCGGACGAGTGTTTAATTTAAGGACATTATCAGGTATTAAATGTCAGAGTAAAGGGCTCTGTGTCCTGCTCCATCACGGCCTGCTGTTTGAAAAGAGCAGCATGCACGCAAACTCATTCATCAACCTTATTAATCAACTTAACCATCAGCTCTGAGTATAACTAGCTGCTGAGGCATCGGTTTACTTTTGTGCAAATATTTTGGATGTTGCCAAAAATGCACTGGACTATTTATTGATTGATTGACTGATTATGAATGATTTGCACAAACCCCTGTAGTAGTATTATTATTATTATTATTACTATTCTTATTATTATTGCTTGATATATAACCATATAAGCATTAAACTTATATTTGTTTAAATATTTATTTTTATTATTATTGTTCTTGCTAATTATATATATATATGTCTTCAGAACTTCAGGGTTGTCTTGCAGCGTTTCTGCTCCAGATATGAATGATTCCTCAAATCATTTGTCTTGTTGAGGACTTTACTAAGGGATCAAATTCACAATTTTCATCTGGCAGAAGATAAAGGAGGCAAACCAATCCAGCAGACAGAGAATTACAGTATCTAAAGACCATAATGTGATCACTCTGGATGACTAACGAGGAGAAAATCGCTAAGGACTTTCCATACCATTTGAAAATCCTGTATTATTTTTAGAAGTCTTCATCCGGAAGCCAGATCATTGATGGAGTTTGACAACTGAACTTGTAATGAACCATACGAGTGACTAGTGCACTTCTCGATGTTTTCCAGGAGAAGAATCGCTGAAGGACTTGCTCTTCACACACTGAACGTCTGCTGTCAGATCAGCTTAACGACTGCAGCGTTTCTCAGTGTTTCATTAGCACACAAGCTGTGACTGACCTTTCAGCTTCTCCGCTTTAATAAACATCGCAAATAAACTCATTATCACGTTCAACAGTTTCTCTAACACTACAGATAACAGATTCTTAACAACTGTTGTCATTAATAAAGCCACTTCCTATAAGCAAGTTCTGGTCGGCTCCAAAATGTTTTGCACAAACAATCTGCACTGTTTCTGTCTGTATGAATATGTACATAAACATGTGAACACATAAAATGCATACATTTAATTTTTTTTTTTTTTAGATAATGACCAATGACATGTCAAAGATGATTCAAAGATTTAAATTAAACATTTTATAAATAAATGAGCAAAAAAGTGTTTAAATAAAATTGTAAATATTAATTACATATAACATTTCTATATATTTGGATTACACAGTTTATTATAAACCAACAAGTAGCATATTTGTCAGTCATAAATAAATGCACTAAAAATGCAATTATGGCATAATTTATTATTAACTACTTGATTTATTTTATTTTAAAAATGCATATTTTCAGAATGCATTTATTCAAACTGCTCAAAATAAAATCTCTTAGAACTGTAAAAATAATTACATTTATTCAGTTTAAAATTATGGTTAAAATATGTCCAGCTGTGGAGAAAGCAATATTCAATGAGTTAAAATGCATGAGATTGAAATAAATTGCATTTTTTGGGTGAAAGATACTGTGTATATAAAACAATATTATATAAATTTAATGCATGTTTGACTGAAAAATGTGCATCATGTTGAGTTTATGTTAAAACTGTGCAATCCAAGTTGTATATGCAATTCAAATACATAAATCTCACATTTAGTGTAGCTTGGGTTAATGCACTGTTGATTGTAAAGGTAATGAAGCGTGATCATATCATTTGGTGATTGTGTTGGTCAGAAATGTTTAAATATGCAGCCAAACTCTAAACAGCAGTCAAGCTCAATTAGATTATAATGGACCCACACTCATTGCAAACGCTAAATGCATATCATGTTCTCGGGGCTCTAGTACAACTGAAATTTCTGCTGTGTTTGCCTTATGGAAGTGTGTCGGCACCGAGGCGGGTCGAGATCGAGCGCAGTTAGCGAAAGCCGCGATTTGACCCCTTCTGCAAAAAACAGAAAAGGTCCATTTTAGATAAAATAATCCGTGTGTAATTGAGTTTTAAAATGACGCAGACAGGAACAATCCAGCGTGCAGCAGACGACGTGCTGGAACAAAGACAGTAGTCAGCGAGACCGACGGGGGGCCGGATCCCATCACAGCGCTAATGTGGACCCCGAGTCCTGTCACCCAGCTCCAAAACCCATTACGCTCTCCCAAATCATTTGCTAATGCTCTGCGAAGCGCTCTGTTATGACAGAGTATGTTTCACATTAACCAGCAGCAGTAGGAGTTTGCAGATAAAACTTATAGCCACGTTCCCTTTCCTCAGATTGCGTGAACCCTTGCAGCAAATAAAAAGCACTGTTTGTTAACTGCGAAAGCGGATTGTGTTCCATGTAAATGTCTTACAGAAATATACTGCGGGTTCGGTAGCAGAAACACTACAACTCAGTGTTTTTATTTCTTTATTCAATGGAGCATTTATGCAGCAGTTGCTGCTCAGTTATTTGTCTACACGTGAACGCCAGATGGAGGGTTTGGGTTTTACTTTCAGACTAGAGATGGCCATCACAGGCTGATTTTGAGGTAAAATTAGGATATAAAGGTCACCCAAAAAAGCTTATTTATTCACCCAGGTCTGTTGCTTTGGAAAACAACATCAGCACAAAGGCACAATAACACACATTCATGCCATTTACAGAGTGAAAAGATTAGCAGGCAACATTGATTATATTGTGTAACATCTGGTTGCCAGTATATAGTTTTTTATATTATAGGTTACTTACTAGTCTGTACTTTTTTGTATGACTTTGTAGCATAACAAGCAAAAGCAATTAAATGAGTAGTATTGGATGTTGCAATCTATCTATAAATATAAAATGTCTTCTTATATTAAACCATGTTAAGCGCAGTTTTCTATGGGGAAGAAAACACTTATCATGCAAATCAGCTCATATTCTGGGCTCATCTGTATACATCTCTGTATTCTATAGCATATTTGGTATTTTTTTATCACCGTCTTCATTAAGCCGCGTTTTCTTTATGAAAACGCTTAACGTGCAATTTAGCGCTTTCTGTTCATATTCTGGGCTTATCTGCTTTCCTGAATGTATAATTTATTAATAAACTGTATACCGAATTCTGTCTTTGTATACCACTGTCTTAGTCCATTAATTAAGCGTTTTCTTTGGGGGATAAAACGCTTAACGTGCAATTTAGCTGGTTATGTTCATCAGGGCTATTCTTGTCTGTATGCTTTATTAATAAGGTGTGCACTGAATTTGTTCCTGCAGTGTTTTACATTAAGCGTTTTAGAATGTCCCAAAACCATGCCTTGAACTAAGCACTGACTGTATTTCCTTATACTTTAAGTGTTTGTCTGAACCCAACTGGTTTTGCGAGAGAATGCAAAAAAATATATATATTTTTTTTTTTTCCTCCCACCCCAATTTCCGTTCCATGTACCTTTAGGGGCTCTGTATAAAAGCAACCTAAACAATACAAAATAATTTGTCTATATTGTGAGCAATAAACCCAAATAACTACATGTGAATTTAAAATGATGTAAAATATCCATTTCTATCACTTATTTAGCTTATACATATAGTGTACAATTGTGACTTCAGATTCTAAGTTTCATCTTGATTCTTGAAATTATTTTGTTTTGACAATTCTGAGTTTACATCTTTCATTTTTTGTAAGAATTGAGTTTATTGTTACTTTTTTTTTTTTTTTTGAATTCTGAGTTTACATTTCTCTTACATCTCATCTTTTTTTTTTTCAAAACAATACTCACCTTACAACTCGGCAACTCATGTAGACCTATAATCTGAAATTCCTAGTTTCCCATTTGTAAATACTATAATATTAAGCAACACATTTTATACATAATATTGTCAATATCGACAATATCAAGTCAATGTCAAGCAGCAGAACCGTTGCATCTCAGATAAACACAGCGGGTGTTTTGTTCCTTTATGATTCTTTTTTTTTTAACGAATCAGGGGTGCGTTTCCCAAAAGCATCGTTAGCTAACTATGGTAGTTAGTTCCATTGAAATCTATTGGTAACGACGAAACTTGCGACCATAGTTGCTTTTGCAATGCACCCCAGGATAGTCAATGACTCATTCATAAACACAGTCACTTGGTTTGTTGCTGAATGAATCAGCCCTTTTGAACAAATCGTTTGAATAAATGAATCAATGACTCACTCATTAAGACCGTGACTTGCCGCCACCTGCTGGGGTTTTAGTTTCATATTTAAAATATGCTTTCATTTTTTCCTAACATTTCATATGTCTACATTCAGTATGGTTTATGTTTAAAACTTTAATTTCATAACATTATTTAAGCAACTGTAAACTGCAGTGTAAATGCATAAAGCTCTGAATCAACGAATCTGTTACTTCGCAAAATGATTCACTGATTCAAATTGTTCTAATGTACTTTCATTTTTTCCTAACATTTCATATTTCTATATTCAGTATGGTTTATATTTAAAACTTTAATTTCATAACATTATTTAAGCAACTGTAAACTGCAGTGTAAATGCATAAAGCTCTGAATCAACGAATCTGTTACTTCGCAAAATGATTCACTGATTCAAATTGTTCTAATGTACTTTCATTTTTTCCTAACATTTCATATTTCTATATTCAGTATGGTTTATATTTAAAACTTTAATTTCATAACATTATTTAAGCAACTGTAAACTGCAGTGTAAATGCATAAAGCTCTGAATCAACGAATCTGTTACTTCGCAAAATGATTCACTGATTCAAATTGTTCTAATGTACTTTCATTTTTTCCTAACATTTCATATTTCTATATTCAGTATGGTTTATATTTAAAACTTTAATTTCATAACATTATTTAAGCAACTGTAAACTGCAGTGTAAATGCATAAAGCTCTGAATCAACGAATCTGTTACTTCGCAAAATGATTCACTGATTCAAATTGTTTGGCACACTGAGGACATCTGCTGGTTAAAGCTGTTTAAATGCAACTGTAAATAAATGTTCAATGACGTGTTTTAGTATGTGTGCTTTAATAAGAGGATTCAGATTCTCCAAACCTGCTGTAATTCACACCCTGTTCTGTGAATCTGATAATTACCCTCAAAATACCCCAAACCTAAACTATGTGTGATCCCTACAAACTCCGGACTGCATGAGATGATAGAGCGCTGACAAATGTAAAAACTGGCTTGTTATTTGCAGACTTCCTTCGGATAACACTTGTTATTGAGTTACAGTACATCACCGTCAGTCTGCTTCACACTTAATTTGTAGCTGATGTGTTTTCTTGGGCTGCGATGGGTACGAGGAGCAGCGTGAGGACAGAGCAGATGATTGGCACTAAAACAATCTCAGAGCTGCCGAATTAAGAGCTGCTTAAAAAAAACTATGGAAAGCTGTTTCTGCCACAGCATAGAAACAAAAACAAAAACAAAAAAAGTGAATTGCAACTTTTTATCTCACCAACTGCAAGATATTCAGACTTTATATCTCATAATTGTTTTGTTGTTGTTTGGTTATAATAAAAAATATAACCATTGTGATTTTTATTTTTTTTATTTTTTTTAGAATTCTGAGTTTACATTTCTCTACATCTCTTTTTTCCCACAAAAAAAAAAAAAAGGTAACTGGGACTTTTTAGCTCACAATCAGCTTTTTATTCCCAGAACTGAGAGTTTATATTTCACAATTCTGACTTTTTTGTCAGAACTGTGAATTTATATCTCTGAAAATATCATGACTGTGAGAAAAAAAGTCTGAATTGTTAGATATAAACTCAAAATTCTTAAAAAAGTAACCCAAATTGTCAGAATATCTTGCAATTCTCAGTTTATATCTAACAATTCTGACTTTTTTCTTGCAAATCTGAATTGTAAGATATAAACTGAGAATTGCTTGAAAAAAGTCAAAATTATGAGATATGAACTGAGAATTGCTTGGAAAAAAGTCTGAATTGTGAGATAAAAAGTAAAAATTATAACCTTATTTTTCAATTTATCATTTATAATTTATTAGTAACATGTTTTGCTAAAAGCAACACTGGTCGCATAATTGCTATGTTTTTTTGTTTGTTTTTTCATTGCTGGCTAAATATGCTAAATCTGAGATGGAAAACATATTTTTGACATCCCTGTCTGCAATATAAACAATCAACATTGCTCTAATGTAATATATTTCATTAAACACTGATAAAATTGTTGCAGATCTCTCGTTACCACCACAGAAAAAAATTAATAAATAAAAAGCATAATTGCTAATTTTTACCTCACAATTCAAACTTTTTTCTCATAATTCTGAGAAAAGTAGGTATGGAAGCTTATTTCCACCATGTGATGAAAAAAAAAACAATAAAAAGGTAATTGCAACCCCTTTTCTCACAATTATTGCATTTTTTCTTGCAATTCTAACTTTTTTTCTCGTTATTCTCAGAACTGTGTTATGCAAACTTAGAATTCTAAGGGGAAAAAGGTCACAATGGTGATATATAAACTCAGAACTGCGAGGGAGCTTATATCTTGCAATTATGACTTTTTTCTCAAAATTCCAAGGAAAATGTCGGAATTTGTAAGATATAAACTCAGAATTGCAAGGAAAAAATTCTGCATCGTGAGATAAAAACTTGCAATTAATATCTTTTTCTTTGGGAACACAGTTACAGAGGAGACATGCATTTCTTTTGCGTACTCTGCTGGATTTGCACTGACATCTTATTGGGACTTCGTGAAACGCAGGCATTAGAGAGTGAATGTTTATAGCGATTCCCGTGTGCCATGTGCTGTAACTCTGAAGCCCTCAGGAGCCGATCGGCTCTGGACAGAGACTGAGGGAAAGTGTGAGGAGAAATACTGTGACACGCACAAATGACCGGCATCAAAGCTGCTGCTGCTGGAAAAGCCATTACGAGCGAAGGAGAAAGAGAGGGAAAAAACAGACATCTGGGGAGCACTAATATCTGCTTATTTCAACAGCCTTCATCACTAAAGAGCTGCAACCGTCAGTCAATTTCAGACTGTTTAGAGACGCTGTGTGTGTGAAGCTGCAACAGGAGGGCTGTGCATGATGTTAGGAAAAGTGATTACATACACGTAGACTTCATCAAACTCTCATATTAAGGTTATTTAGTGCTGTTTGCGCAGGTACCACTCTCAGTCAAATCTGTAATCTGTAAAAAAGTGATTTGGATAGCAACTTCTATTTGATTCTCTGATCTGCACTGAATATCTGCACTAATATTGCACAGAATAAACATTTGAAAATATTTATAAACATTTGAAGATATAATATTGTATATGAGAGGTCAGTGGTTTTAATGCAAGGTGATATTAATATGCACACACAAAATCTGAAGTGTTATCGCCAATGTGTACAATATTAGTGGAATTAAATATTTATTAGATATTTAAAGATTTGTTTTAATGACATAACTGCACATTTGCTGAATATGAATGATATATGATGCCTTTCATTAGACAGAACAATTGAAAAGAAAGGAAACAAAGTGGGAGAAATACACATGAAATAAGTTAATGAATGAATCAGCGTTTTTGAACGAAATAGTTGAGTGAATGATTTCAATGTCTCAGGAATAAAAACAGTCACTTGTTTCGTTCTTTCATGAATCAGCATGTTTGAACGAATCAGTTGAGTGAATGATTCAATTGTTTCTCTACTAAAAGTGTCACTTGTTTTGTTCCTTAATGCATCAGCATTTTTGAACCAAATGATTGAGTGAATGATTCAATGTCTCACTAATAAAAGCTGTCACTTGCTTCATTCCTTAACAAATCAGCATGTAATGAATCGGTTGAGTGAATGATTCAATGTCTCACTAAGAAAAACACTCACTTGTTTCATTCCTTAATGAATCAGCATGTTTGAACGAATCAGTTGAGTAAATGATTCACTGACTTGTTTCGTGTTGTAATTATGTAACTATGTAAAATTGTGTTTTTTTCATACTAATATAATAAATGAATGCACATTATCATTCTTTGCTTGGGTTGAACGCATCATTTTTGCTTTGTTGGAACAGCAGCTACGCTAATATTGTCTCTATTTGCTTCTCTGTTTCTGCCACGGGATTGGCATCCTGAGGCAACTAGGAATCTCACAAGCTTCAATCCGGATCCAGCCCTTACAGAGATCACCGAACACCTGAGAAGAGATGATGCCAACCCCCCAGAAGACCTCAGACGATGCTAACCCTGGAACAACATACAAAACCACCAAATTTTGCTATAAGTTTAATCGCAACATATAATCATTGCAGTTAATAGTGTTCACCGTCTGTTTGATTACATGCAATTTGTAACTAACTGCATGATTTAGTAAGTACATTTCTGTCATAGTCACCACTAATAACCTACTCCTAAATATAATGTAGAAACTTAAAATTTTCTGTAAAGCTGCTTTGCAATGATTTGTATCGTGAAAAGCACTATACAAATAAACTTGAATTGAATTGAATGAATGTGAATATTTTAGCATATTTTTTCCTCTCAGTGAGCTCCCTGTACCTGCCCTCAGTGATGTGTTGCAGTGCTGTGACGGACGGACGGGTCACTGGATTCGGGTGAGGGGTACATGGGGTAAAAGAGCTGAGGATAAGTGCTAAAGCAGCTCCAGTCTCCTGGATGAGGAGACGCACATCATCAGAGGAGTCTGGGAGATGTCACTGCACACTCACTGCATGAACACAGGGACAGAGACGAGCCTGAAACCAGAGTTATGAACACTGCGCGTGTGTGTGTGTGTGTGTGTGTGTGTAATGCCAGGCAAATGACTGTAAATAAAGGGCTCCTCACTGTCTAGGCATACAATTTATGACTTGGCGAGCAAAAGATGATATTATTTACATTTATTTTCTATATTATTACATTATTTATATATTTGATTTATATGTTAAAAAATTATATTTTATATTTAAAAATCCATTCAGCTATAACATTAAAATTATTAATCATAAACTTTTTGTAAAGAAAATGTGAGTGGTGTTTGCCCATCAGTGATGTCATGGGCATTGTTATGGGGTTGCCAGTGTATTGCAATGTGGTTTCTAAGGTGATCTAAGTGGTTGTTTTTTGTTTTTTGTTTTGAGTAAGACATTGAATCCCTCAACTGATACATTCAAGCATAATTAGTGAGGCATTGAATCATTCACTCAACCGATTTGTTAAAACATTCTGATTCATTAAGAAACTAAGCAAGTGGCTGTATTTATAACTGAGACATTGAATCATTCGCTCAACTGATTCATTCAAATGTTCTGATTCATTAAGGAACTAAACAAGTGGCTGTATTTATAACTGAGACATTGAATCATTCACTCAACTGATTCATTCAAATGTTCTGATTCATTAAGGAACTAAACAAGTGGCTGTATTTATTAATGAGACATTGAATCATTCACTCAACCGATTTGTTCAAATGTTCTGATTCATTAAGGAACTAAACAAGTGGCTGTATTTATTAATGAGACATTGAATCATTCGCTCAACTGATTTATTCAAATGTTCTGATTCATTATGGAACTAAACAAGTGGATGTTTTTATTAGTGAGGCATTGAATCATTCACTCAACTGATTAATTCAAATGTTCTGATTCATTAAGGAACTAAACAAGTGGCTGTTTTTATTAGTGAGACACTGAATCATTCACTCAACTGATTTGTTCAAAACTGGTGATTCATTCATGAGCTCGTTTCAAGTGTGTTTCTCCCACTTGGTTTTCTATCCTTTTAATTGTCCTGTCTAATAAAAGGCATCATGTCGTTAGTATTTGGCAAATGTGCAGTTATGTCATTGAAACAAATCTTATATTTATTTCCACTAATAACGATTAGTTATTTAGGGCATGTAAGGTGGAGTTTGGTCTGAATGAGATTGACAGCACAGCACAGCACAGAAGCGCAGGTGGAGTCTGATCTCCATCTGTGGAACATTCCTGGCATCTGCCTGTTAGTTTCTCTGAGCCGCTTTGAATAGTTTGGTCTGGTGAAGCGTCAGGCACGGCCCATAAAGCTGCTGTCTGACCCTTCACCCCCCAAACCAGCCCCGTCTTTCTCTCTTTCGCTTTCTCTCTTTTTTCTTTCCATCCATCTGTGTGCTTCGCTCCTCAGCAAAAGCAGCAGCTCGGTTTATTTATGTTCAGCTTGTCTGGTGGGACGTTCGCCGCTCCAGATTCTGCCCAAACATCCATTCTCATACATTTGCACGCACACAGGTGATGAATATCATCAAAACATGCCCAGGTCACATTTTCACTTTCAAATCAAAAGAAAAAATATTTAGATTTTTTTATTTTATATTTTTCACATTTTAAAAAAATAAATAAAGCCTATTTTTGTGTCATTATTTTTATGACATTTAAGCAAATTTTGCCCCATTTTCTCATTACCATAATGCATATAAATGTTGTACTATTTTTTATAGTTTCTATTATTATTATTATGTATTTGTTTATTTAAATGTGCATTTGTTGTGTTTTCATTCTAGATTTTTTTTTCATTAGGTCTCTTTTAAACATGTCCAGGTCACATTTAACTACAAATCAAAAGAAATTTATATTTATTTAAATTATATGGTTAACATTTTCCATAAAATTAAGCCTATTTTAAGGACCATTAAGATTTTTGTGACATTATTTTTATGACATTTACAGTTTTTCTCAGTCGCTTCGGAGCAAATGATAATGTTATAAAACAGCAGAGAGTTGTATGAAAGCAATTGATGCATGTCCAAAAGCATTTGCAATTTGTTCGAAGGAATGAGAAACTGCTACTATGATGTGCACAAATGACTAAATGTTGTGGAGGTTGAACTAACTGTTGTGCAAATGTAAATAGTGATGTGAGAAATGCACCAAAGCGACTGAGAAAAACTGTAAGTTCATTTTCCATTTCTATTTACATTTAAGTTCATTTGTGTTTTTTTTATATTTGTATTATTTATTTATTTAATTGTGCATTTGTTGTGTTTTCATTCTATATTCTATAATATATACATATATATTTATTTATATAATATTGTTCACATTTTTAAGATAATAAGCCTATTTTAAAGACATTAAGGTTTTTTGTGATATTTTTTAATGATATTTTCCCTCTTTTTCCTTATTTGTTTTTTGTTTACTTATTTATTTATTCATTGTTTGTTTTATTTTTATTGTGCATTTATTGAGGTTTCATTTTATATTTAGTCCTTTTTATTAGGTTGCATTTTTTATACTTTTTTAGCATTTTCAAGAACAGTACGCATATATATATATATATATTGCAGTTGCAATAGACAGACAGACAGACAGATAGACAGACAGGTAGATAGATAGATAGATAGATAGATAGATAGATAGACAGACAGACAGACAGGTAGATAGATAAGACAGGTAGATAGATAGATAGATAGATAGATAGATAGATAGATAGAGAGACAGACAGACAGACAGACAGACAGACATTATTTGGTTGCTTTTCAAACTTGACGAGGCCAGGACTTGACCTGCAGACTAACGGCTCCTGGTTTGAGAGCTGCTGGTTTATAATGGTTTTGTTCTGCAGATGTGAGATGATCATGTGCTGTAGGAAACATTCCTGACTCCAGCTGTGAGACACACGGAGCAGCAGAGGACAGACAGACATGTGTCTCTCTCTCTCCGGCTGCAGGACTGGTTATTTGTTCAGCGTTTAAACGAAGAATTACGGCCCGCTGACCACCGGCGTGTTTCACGCATGGGAAACTCCCATTTGAAGCTCATTAATCAAGCGCAGGTTATTTTTAGTCATGCAGAAGGTTTCCTTGAGCCTTCAGACGGAGATTCGAGAGAGAAAAGAGTCGAACTACTGGTTTAATGATGACCAAACTATTACAGAATGACCACAGTACAGATGTGCATGAGTGTCACTCAAAAAAACACTTTCATTCAAGGCTGGAACGCTTATGAGTTCTTCATTTATAGATTCACAGCAATTTTAGTATCATTGATATAACTATAGTTTTTGATAATAAATTCAATTAGATTTTATTTTTATACTTTCTGTTTTCTCTTTAATGTAATTTAATTTATATGTATTTTCAAATGTCTATAGAATTTATGTTAATTTTTTAGTTTGTTATTTTGTTGTGTTTTTGCCATTTCAATTCGTTTTTTAACATGCCGACATAGTTTTTAATTATTTTTTTTATTTATTAGTGTTAGTTATTTTAATACTCCAAGTTAAACTAAACAAAATGGAATATATTAATTATAAAAAATTCAAACATAAAATGTATATATTTATGTATTTATTTATTATGTTTGTTTGTTTTAATAACATATGTTATTTAAAAATAACTAAATACATGAACTCGGAAACTCTTGTATGATGGGACGTGTTGTAACTGGTTTACATAAAGTGTATTTCTACAATCTCCACCCACAGGAATTATGTCAGTATAAGTTCATTCACCTAGAATGGATGATTTACATCACTTCCCGGATCAAATAACAAACATGTTCACTGAATAATTAACGCAAGTGCTTTAACAAAAACACAGTACTGCTTTTAAACCTCCTTTTTACACGCCACTAATACTGTCAAGAGTTGAACTCATATTTAACCCTGAATATTCCTTCAGCCACCTACAGAAGCACAGATCGGTCAATGTGTTTTTTTTTGTTTGTTTTTTTGTTTTGTTCCCTGAGCTCATGAGGCATGTCATTCCCCAGAAAATTACTGCAATTACTTTTCCATAACGGCACTGAAACACGGTATACATTGAGGAGAAGAGTTTTCATGTGAAATACACTCTCGCTCATGCATGTATTTATGTGTTACGTGTGTAAAGTAGAAATAAGGCTGTAAAAACGTAAACACTGAACGATTCCTCGCATCCCAATCCAGTCGTTTAGTCTCCGGATATGGACACATGACCGTAAATATATGTTTATTTAATAAATAATAAATTAATTATAATTTTTGTGTTTTTCTAGAACATATTCAAAATGGTTAGTTATATTTTTTATTTATTTCCAAGAACATTTAAATATATTAAATATATTTAAAAAATAATAATAAAACTGCAAAAACTGCAGAATACTGATACACACAACCATAAATATAATTAATTTATTATTTATTAAATAAATATATAATATTATATTTCTTTAATCTACTTAATAAAGAAACTTAATAAATCATAAATAAATTATAATATATTCATTTTAAATTTTTTATAGAACATCTAATAAATAAGTAACATTTATTTTATTTATAAACGTAATTTATTCTCTTTTTTTTAGTGTTTGGAAATATTTAATTGTTTGTGTTTTTGTCGCACAAATCAAGAAATGACAAAACAATTGCTCCTGAATATTAGATGCTTGACATTTCAAGCCGTGCATGCTATAGTTCACCTGAAACTACTTTAAACAGCATTTATAAACTATATCTACAACCTACAACCTTATAAACAATACAGTAGAAAAAAGACTTTAAATGATGTCAAACGGCAGTAAGCTGATGTTGAAATTTTAAAAAGCTTCCGATAATTGAATCATCCGCTCAGTCTCGCCCCGGTGCATTATGGGAAAGCATGGTTCATCCGCTGAATATATATATATATATATATATATATATATATACACATAAATATATAGACACACACACACACAATATATATATATACACTTAATATTCATAAATTTATTAAGAATATACATAAGTTTAATTTGAAGACCTTTTAGAAAAGCAAAATAAATATATATTTAAATTGTCGGTATAAATATATTTTAATTTTAAGTTATTAGTTAGTTACTTATTTTTATATTTTTGTTTTATTTTTATATTCATACACACACACACACTTTTGAATGTATATATATCATTTTTATACTTAAAAGCTATACAGAAAAAAGATGTATTATCTATGTGACAATAAAATATGGACAAAAAAGCATAAGTGTGCGGACGTTTATTAGATGCTTGACATTTCAAGCCGTGCATGCTATAGTTCACCTGAAACTACTTTAAACAGCATTTATAAACTATATCTACAACCTACAACCTTATAAACAATACAGTAGAAAAAAGACTTTAAATGATGTCAAACGGCAGTAAGCTGATGTTGAAATTTTAAAAAGCTTCCGATAATTGAATCATCCGCTCAGTCTCGCCCCGGTGCATTATGGGAAAGCATGGTTCATCCGCTGACACGCTGTGATGCCGTTTTCTTGTCATTCGCCGCTCACGCTGTTTTTCCTCCGTCCCCCCGCTGACAAATGATGAAGGGTTTAATTTTTAATGCTATCAGCTGCTCTGGTTTGGCTGTAGAATATATATTATTAATAATTTATTTATTTATAAAACTCTAAAAAATAAACAAAAATATCTAAATGCAACATATAGAAATAAATACTATATATAATAAATAAACAAATAATTATAATTATGTAATATATATTTATATATATACATATACTGTATATATGTATATAAAAAGCATAAGTGTGCGGACGTTTACGTTTTTTCCCTAAACACCCACACTGGCCACCCAGTCAGTATGAAGCAATCTGAGCCTCAGATGTGTGCTTGTTTTAAATCAGCTCAACATCCGCGTCCTGAGCGGCCTTTACCTGCGTGATTTAGACGCGTGTGAAGTTTCCCGAGAGAGAGGTGCGGGTCCGGGACAAACACAGGCCTCCATTCAGACGGCCAGAGCTCTGGAACGGGCCTGGCCCTGGAAAAGAGGGAAACAGTTCGTCAAACTCTGGGTTCCCGTCGATGACAGTCCCGGTGTGTCTCCAGCGTGCGGTTGCCTCGTCACCCTCTCAGGTTGCGTTGAAAACTCCCAGCATGCAACAGGAGAGCGGCCTCCATCAGGGTTTGGCTCAGAAAGAAATGGACGTAGAAAAACAACCATTTCTCACGTTTGTTTCAGCAGATGTACTCTAGACATTCTGACCACCGTGCGTTAAAATAAACAACATTGTGATATTACAGCACTGCATCTGTGCTCTACAAGATGACACAAACCAATTTTTTTGAGAACACATTATTGTTTTACTGTTAAACAAATAAAATATGTTTATTATTATATTTTTATTGTTTTTTGTCCCATATTTGATTTTAAACTGCTTTAAACACTGGTTAAACTATTTATTTCTTCTTGAAATTTGGTGGATTTTTCTTATTTGGGGTCTTGAACATGCATGCAAAGTTTCAAGACATAAATGCGTTTTGGAAAGGCTGAAGACAATTTGGTGACTGCAATGGTGTTGGGGCCAAATTGACTCTTCGCCAAAAATCAACACTCTGAAAAACTGCAAAGAGTCTCAGAAAACCTTTACTGTCAAAGAACAAAATATGAAATACATGAGAACTTATCCAATCAAACTACAATTTTTAAAGCCCTCCTATTGCATTGCAGGTCAATTTGACCCATATTTGATTTTTAGACAGCTTGAAACGCTGGTTAAGCTATTTATTTTTTCTTGAAATTTGGTGGATTTTTCTCATTTGGGGTCATGAATGTACATGCAAAGTTTCAACACATAAATGCATTTTGGAAAGGCTGAACACAATTTGGTGACTACGATGGTGTTGAGGTCAAATTGACTCCCATTGGTTTCCATTCAACTTCCTAAAAAATCAACACTTTGAAAAACAGCAAAGAGTCTCAGAGTCTCTTTATTATAGCTTGTCAAGGACTAAGATATGAAATACATGATAACATATCAAATCAAACTACAGTTTTTAAAACCCTCCTATTGCACTGCGGGTCGATTTGACCCATATTTGATTTTTAAACTGGTTGAAATGCTGGTTAAACTATTTATATCTTCTTGAAATTTGGTGGATTTTTCTCATTTGGAGTCATGAATGTAAATGCAAAGATTCAACACATAAATGTGTTTGGGAAAGGCTGAATACAATTTGATGACAACAATAGCCACCAAATTGACCCCCATTGGTTTCCATCCAGTTTGCAAATTGCATGGAAACCAATGTGGGTCAATTTGACCCCAACACAAACCCAGTAGCCATATTTTCAACACAAAAGGAGGGTTTTATAAATGAAAATTCATCCAATTCTGCAAATGAAGTCTGTTCTGAATCAAGATTTTGCAATAAAACATAACAGCGATCAACTGATGCCTGTAATTTGTGAAACACCAGGCCGAACAAACCTATGAAATGTGATTAGTGTTTATATTTCAGCCCGAGTTGTTTTGATTTTTTGGGTTATAAATCTTTTTATAGCAACGCTGAAACGCTGGCAGTGCACTTTCAACCTCTGGAACGTTAAAATAAGCTTCTCTCCTGTCTGTGGGAATCAAAAAGCAGATATATTTGAGCCAACGCTCTCGCTGACGTTCCACAAGTTCATCCTGTGGTCGCCACTGGCAACACATCCCAGAATTCCCCTGCTGTCAACCTGAAAGGAGAGGCCTTCTTTCTCCCACGTTTTTTTCTCTTAATGGATCAAAAATCCATTTGTGGAAAGACTGCTGGACCTTGAGAGGAAAAGGGGTCAATTTGAACTCAATGAACATACAAAAGCGTGTGTATTCGGTTCCTTCAGCATCCAGAGCGCCGTCCTCTGATAATGCTGGCTTTATTTCAGCGAGCGAGGGGGATTTTGGGGATTTTGTGAGCGTTATAGAGTGCAACCGTCTGTTCCGGAAGTAAAAACTCCATTCATTTTCTCCATAGACTAACTGATTTTTAACAACTTATAAACATTTGAAGATAGACCAGTTGTGAGCTCTTAGGTTGTTAATCGATGGTATATGCTTTTGTTGAAGCCAACTTTTCACATTATTTCTACTCAAAATCATGTTTAACAATGGAATTCATAGTGAGAAACTACATTACCCATGATTCTGCAAAGAAATCTCCACCAATCAGAGAGTTCCAACAAGTAAATAGAGTGCATTAGCGCCCGCCCACTTTTCAGCTGCACTGATCATGGAAGTATTTTTCCATTAATTTTTCCCATAGGGATTTTAAAAAGGCTTTGTTAATGCATTATGCGCCATTAACCAAACCAATCAGCTACGAGGAGAATCACAACATTACAAACTCTGATTTGAAGCAAAAAAGTAAATGAAAATCATATAAAAAGACTGCGAACTTTTAGTGAGGGAAAGAGCTACAAACCCATGAAGCATTGCGAATGACATTAATCAAATTAAAAATGATGTAGAAATGTAAAACTATTTAAAGTTGTTAGCTGAAACTATTGTAACCATATATTTTAAGTTCATTGCAAAATATGCATATATACACACAAATACTTAAGCATTTTGAGAGTGTAGAGAGACTGTCTAGAGTACAGTACACTGAAAAGCTACTTTAAAAAAAAAACAGGTTGAAAGTTAGTCAACTAAATTGGTTTATTTAAATGTAGCTAAAATAAATTGATAACATTTTTTTTGTAAATTCAATGAATCATTTTTTTCAGTGTACTTCATGAGAGTGGGCGGGGCTAAAAATCTCTTTTGGCACTCGTTGCAACTCTCTGATTGGTGGGTTTTTCTGTACAGCATCATGGGAAATGTAGTTTTTCACAACGAATTCCACTAATCCTTTAAAAAAAAATGTTGATGCGAACAGATGGGTTTAACAAACGCATACACAATCAATTAACAATCAATTAACACAGGCCTGGCATCTAAAAGGTTTATCAGTTATTATTAAAAATCAATTTCCCTATGGAAAAAATGAATGGAGATTGTATAATCGAGATCCAGAAGTAAAAAGTCCATTCATTTTCTCCCTAGGGAAACAGATTCTCACTAAAGCCGTCATGTACACTAATGCACTTGAAATGCACGAGCGTAGGTGGTGTTAATGTCTAGTTTTCTGTGCGACTCATCGTGTTCAGCTTCTCAATCGGCCTGCAGCTCCTTTCCCCGGAGGCCGCCGGCTCCGCTCTGTGCTGAACCTGAAGCCTGTGAAACAGATACTGACTCGCAGGCGCTTCAAAGTCATTTCTTACTTTCCCTCATCGTTGCTCTGTTGCTCGTGCCAAGCGGAGCGCGAGTCTGAATGGAGACCTTCTGTGCGTTGTTAGTGATCACAACGCTTTTCGTTTGGAGTTCCATGCCACCATTCGTCACTCTGGACACAGTAGACACTGAACTAAGCATGTATTCCCATGAATGAGACAGAATGAGAGTCCTTCAAAACCTCAGACACAAACTGTGATAACAGCTCTGTTTACACAATAGAATGATTTCTGATATATTGTTGTCACATGACCTCATTACATTCATGTTTAATTTAGCGAGTGGCATCCACTTATCATCTGGCCCCAGACGTCACGCCCTTGGACCGAAACATGATTGGTTGCTTTACCTGTCAGTCATATGGCCTCTTGGGCAGCCAAGGTTCCTAAACCTTCTGCCATCAGTCTGAAGGTCAGGCTACGGGAGACTACTTATCATCTAACAAAAATGATTAGTTTGCATTATATTCTTTGCATTTTTTCATCTTAACATTTGACAATCTTATCAAAATAAGTTTAGAACAAGACTGTTTTTCACTTTTGGTTCATTTATAAGAAGGAAAATGATGTCTGTTTCTGTCACAGAATAAAAAATAAAAAAGGTAATTGCACATTTTTCTCTCATAATTCCGACTTTTTTTCTTGGAATTCTGAGTTTACATCTCAATTCTGCCTTTTTTTGTTTTCTGAATTCTGTTTATATCTCGCAGTTGCAAAAAAAATTCTAAGTTTGCATCTCGCAATTACAACTTATTTTCCTTGAAATTCTGAGCATGCATCTGGCAATTCTGACTTTTTTTCCCCGGGAATTCTGAGTTTACATCTTAAAATTCTGACTTTTTCCCCCTCTGAATTCTGTTTACATCTCACAGTTGCTAAATTTTTCTTGGAATTCTGAGTTTGCGTCTCGCAATTCCAACATTTTGTCTCGGAATTCTGAGTTTGTATCTTGCAATTCCGACTTTTTTTCTTGGAATTCTGAGTTTACATCTCGCAGTTCCAATCTTTCGTCTCAGAATTCTGAGTTTATGTCCCGCAATTCTGACTTTTTCCAATTGACAATTTTGACTTTTTTTTTTTTAAGATAATTGCTTGTGTCAAAATTCTGACATTTTTTCAGTTCTGTGTTGTATTTTTTTAGCCCATGGCGGAACAAGCTTCCATATAACGTGAAAGTTGAGCACATGCATTGTGGGATTCCATATTCTGTACAGTGTGTAAAGTGTGTCAGATTTCTGTTGTGAGCCAAATGAATGACAGCTATTCAGATGCTAATGGATAAATACTCCAGGTAAATGGAATTTGTTGACGGTGTTATACTGTAAATAGATAATCTGTGTATTCTGTGCATACAGAACATTCCCATACTCAGCATACAGTATATACTGCATACTACAGTCATCTGTTCTGATACTTCAGCATGAAATGTTCTATTTAATGATTTTTTTTCTCTTTCCCATGTTGATTTTCTCTCTTTTTAGATCCGTGTGTGAGGCCAGTCATTCATGGCAGGTTTTCAGTAGCCGGCCTGTGTCTCAAAAACATTATACTTTAAGTGTTTGCTTGGACCAAGTGTTGAAGCACTACCGCAGCGGGAGGTTTTGACATGGCTCTCTGCGTTTTACTGCACATCCTGTGAAACTCTCCCTGTGTCCTGAATGTGGAAACTCTCAGTCCAATCAATCAAATTGGCTGCCGTGGGCCGTGAGCTGCTGACTCAGGTAGTGTGTGGGAGAACTGTGTGTTTTACTCTACTCAGGACAGCTCAATGCAGAAGAGGCAAACAACAAATTGGGGTTAAACTGTTATTAAAGTCCACATGTAATCAAAATGGACTTTATTACTTTCTTAATACATATTCTTATTGTGAGTCATACAATTCTGCAATTATTGATGCAATTATTCAAATGTAATTCATAATTATATACATTATATCTTGCCGATTTAAAAATTTATATAATTTATTATATTTTAATACAATATAATTTTCCCCCTTTTGACTATATTGACTATTCAAATTATATATATGTGTGTGAGAGAGTATATGTGTGTGTGTGTGTGTGTGTGTATATATATATATATTTTTTTTTTTATATGGGCCACTTGCTGAATTAAGTGTACATAACCTATTATAATATCATATTTTAATAAAATATAATTTATTTTTCCCCCTTTTGATTGGATGACTTCAAATTTCATTTTCTATCATTTTATAAATTATATATATTATTTCTTTTTATAAAGGTGGCCCACTTGTTGATTTAAGTGTATATAATTTATTATAATTTTATATAATAAAATCTAATTATATATAAATATTATATTTATTCATTTTTCCCCCTTTTGATTCTGGGACAAATGTATTCAAATTATACACAGGGTATATAAATAAACTTTTAAGTTTTAAAAGTGTGTAAAATGTATTATAATTTTTTATAATAAAATATAATGTATTTATTTTTTCCTTTTGATTCTTAGATGACTGTATTAAATATTTATTATAATTTATATAGTTTTATTGTGAGTGCATGTTGATTTTTTTTATTTTATTTTGAATTTTATTATGTTTATTTATTTATTTATAATGGTGAGCCACTTGCTTTCATTGTAACACAGTGCTGTCATGTGAAAATATTGAAGCATATGGTTGCTTGACGTTTATCACTGCATAGTTCTTTAAAAACCTTAATTTTCCCATAAAAATATAATTTTTGATCCTGGAATGACTGTAAAAAAAAAAAAAAGCACACACATCTAGGTATTTTCATTATTTGTGTGTGCAGACTGGTTTGACCTCAGTCGTCCTCGCTGGATGATCCTGCAGAGAATCAGATTTGTGACCTTCCACTTTTCCCCTCATAAAACACATAAACACACACAGAGGCCTTCACCGGGCTGAGACTCGCTCTACCTGCCAGTAAACGTCTGAACCCAGAGCTTTATGTGCTGCCTGTGGAATATGTGGCTTGAGGTTTGGGTGCTGGACACTTCCTGGAAAGTGTCATCCCTGCAGGAAATGGACACGCAGCCCACAAATGAACCTGCCAAACCCACAGAGTCACCTATCAATATATCAATAAATCCCCTTCATGCTTCTGCAGCAGCAGGTGAGTGACTGTGTGACACGCCCAGAAGAGTCACTCACAGGCTCCGCCCACCGGCTAACAATTAGCTTCTTATTAAAAAATAGCTGAGTTCCAAATGACACACTATACACTATGTACTTATGCACTATGTACTCAACCATGTAGTGTATGAATTAATATATAAGGTTATTTTTGTCATTCATAATCGGAGTCTGATAGCCCCTCCCCCTTCGGTACGTAATTGAAGTGTCCGACTCCAACATTCCACACGTTTTTTCGGTTAAGTGCATCATCCGGGTATTTAAAGCGCACTTTGTATTTTTGGAATTTTCAGTGTGAACACACTACTCGCACTATTTATAGCCTACTACAGAACGTCATAGACTAGTGCGTAAGTACGCGATTTGTGACGCACCTAATGAAATAAACCTCATTAGTAGTGCTCACTGAGGAAAGCATCACTATTATTATCAAGAACTATAACTTTATTAGCGTCCACACCGATGCGTTCTTTGAACTCTGATTGGCTGTCAATATTTGTATCGTTCATCAGATGAAAGAAAAATCATTTTGAAAAGTGATTTCCAACAATCGGTCTTTGTCAGTCACGTGCGTTTATTATGTGACCTTTTCTATCATGTAATTCACTATTGCAGACTTTAACACAACAAGAACGTACCATTTTAAATCAAATAAAAAAGACAATTCTCCAACTACAGAACACCTCGGCTTTGATACCCTACAAATGGCGGAGATACCCAAAATGCACTTCGATTCTCGTGATTGTGACGTCACCTGACAAAGACCGTAGTTACCGTATAGTTGTGGTCTGAACTTCCCTATCCTAATAGGATTAAACGGTTTTTAAAACTTTATTTTTATCGTTATTTTTTATCGCTTTAAAGTCCGTGTGGTGAACGAGGAAATTAAAATTGTGAAATTCGTATGCATATCGTTACATAGCTAGCAGAATTAGTAAGAGTTTTATGCAAGTGCTATTTATAATAATTCACTTAAATTATTTAGCCACGTGACGAATTCATCTGGAAATATTTTCCATTTTTTTACTACCCAAATAATTCAATGTATCCACCTCAAGTTTTGAGTTGTTTTCATTCACATCTTTGTGTTCTACCAAAGTCCCTTTAAGGCTAAAGGGTATGCTATAGTCTTTGGTTCTATCCAGCATTTTATGTGATATTCGCATGAAGTTTACGTACCTGGTTTTTCAGACTTTGTATTTGACTTGAGCCAGAAAGCGACGACCAATAACATCCTAGCAACCAAAAAGAACACCTTGGCAACCACCCACAAGAAGTTAAAATCATAGCAGCAACAGACAAACAGCAATAAGTTCCTTACCTGAGAATGACGCCATTTGGCACAATGTTGAAGCCTTTTTCAAAAAAAAAATTTTTTGTCGTAATGTAGTGCCTCTGATTAAAACTACAGCCCTGTAGAGTTCAGCTCCATGAGTAATCAAACACACCTGAAGTTCATTTATCTGAATAAACTGTAACTCTGCCAAAGAAATCGATGATATCTACAGATAATACCGGCTTTGAGATCGGGAATGTCACAATAAGTGCATAATTATCATATACTGTTTTTGTATATTCACTATTATATGTTAATACTGCGCATGACAGAATTTAAAACGCAGTTCGTGGTCAAACTCTGCCCTCTTGTGGCGGCGACTGAGAAACGCAGCTGCCAGATTTTTTATTTTTAAATAGTTTAAAATTTATTTTAAATATTTCTAAATTTGATTGGGTAAATGTATGAAAAAAGGACTGGTGGATTTATAAACACCTGCCAATGCTCAGCTATATTTACTGCTGATTTGAAGAGAAATTCTATGAAAACGGATTTCAAAAGGGCAAACCAATCAAACTCCATAGCTACTTCATTAGCAGAGTAATACACTCTTATATTACACTTACTATTGTTAGCTTTAAAGCCCATTAGGCATTAGAATATTTTGCACTGTGACATTACAATTATGCATCCTCCACACAAAAACTCATTGTAAAATGAAAAAAAGATATATTCTCAATGATCAGATTATTGCTGCATATTGAAAGTGACTAAAATGTATAATCAGCTAAATAAAAATATATATTATTTTAATCACATGCTATGTCACAAACATCACAATGCAAGTTTTTTTGGTCCTAAAAATGTGTTATTTTTGCAAAATTTCCCCCTATATCCTAAAGAGATATTCTTTAAAGATCTGACCAATCTGTCCAGGACTTCGAGTCAATTAAAAACCACGCAACAACAAGACTTGATTTTCTCTTTTATTCGTCTGTGATGTGAAAAGCACAAACATACACTTTAAAAGAAAGTGTTTGGTCTCTTGGTGGTGAAACGGGGCTTGTGCTGGCGGCGCAGAACCCTGTGAGGAAGAGGGAACTTGATCTTGGAGTCCTGTTGAATCGAGAAACAACATGAAAGCCTTTAGATGCAAGTTTAAACAGCTCGGTTATAATGGTTGCATCAATGTGCATTTGATAAAAGATTCTCATAAGCATTATTTGAACATGCAAACTCACGTGGAACTGCTTGATGGCGGGTCTGCGGCATTTGTTGGCTGCGATGATCTGCACCTTCATGATCTGGATGGCGTGAGCGCGGGCGCGATGCCTGGCACCCATATCACGATCTGAAGCACAAATCAAATACATGACATTTACTACAGAGTTCAAACACAGAACAGCATCGCTCGTGCAGCAGGGTCACATGTCGCACCTTGATTTCACTTTCAGCGGCACGTTTGACAGCCTATGAAAGGCGACAAGGTTCGGTTTTTCTTTGTGCACACATGGCAAGGGCATGACACTGGGAGGAAATGACCTTTGGGTTTGTGTGTGCATGCTGAACGAGTGTGTTTGTGATACTCACAGCACTGAGTGACGGCTCCAGACGTGGTCAGGTCTCTGTACTCGCGGTACATGTTGTGGGTCCCACTGCGAGAGTCGTAACGCAGCCAGATGCCGAAGTTCTTCACCTTGAGGGGCGATTGCTCATGGACCTGTGCAGGAACACAATATGGAAACAAACAAGCGGTTAACCTCCAGGCATGTCGTCTCAGAAACAGGAAAAAAGCTCACGAGTTACAGCTCGACTACATTAAACGCACTATTGTAGCATCTCAAAGTAACAGGAAAAGCTCTGTGCTTGCTGCTTTCATTACTAGCGGCTCGGAATCGATTTCTAAAAAGAACCAATATAAAGGGAACCAACCCCCTCAGTCCCAGAAAGGGGAATGGCTAGGGCTGGGTTTGGACACAAATTTCACGATTCGATTCTCATTCACAAGCTTGTGATTCGAGTCCCAGTACTTTAGTTCAGAAATTAAAGTGGTGCGAAAGGCCCTATAGAGTAACAGCAGCATCGCTCGTGCAGCAGGATCACATGTCGCACCTTGATTTCACTTTCAGCGGCACATTTTACAGCCTATGAAAGGCGACAAGGTTCGGTATTTCTTTCCGCACACATGGCAAGGGCATGACACAAAGTATTTTGAACTTAACTTATTTGCAGTTTCTAAGTGAAAAGTTGTAATTTTTTTTACCCTGTTTTCTATGGATTATTAGGTATATACAATTGGTGTCTATTTCGCTGAGGTTTCTCTTTTGCTGACACTTTTAGCAGCAAGTTAACATGTTCAAAGTTTACTACTTAAACCCTGCGGGAAGGAGCATGTTTGCCTGATCTAGATTTACTTATACTTGATTCACATTTACTTAAAAGCGCACTAAATAATCATATCAACACTACACCAGGCTAGAATACCGGCGCTTCGTGAGAACTGATTGGGATTAACGCTCAGAAAACAAAGCCTGTGGTAGACAACCGCGGACTTCAAGCACTTAACTTTAACAACACTGGCGAAAATGTGAGAATAAGTACCTTGAGAGTGCGTTAGACCGCAAACTAACTCAAAATCCTGAGATGTGCTATGAGTGTGTGTTCAATGATGAGCACATGGAGCCATTCTACAGCCGCCATGTTTCTCTCTCCGCTACAATCAACACGTCAACGCAAATCTAGCGCTTCAATCCTAAACGTGTGTCGGGTAAAGTCACTGTTATGGATAGTTTAGTGCCTTATGTGTGTTTTCGGGTTACAGCTATGAGGTTTGAGCGACTGTGAAGTGAGTAAAAAGGATTTTACGTACTGTGCCAGACGCCTTCATGGTGTCTCTCGCTGACGGCCGCTGTGAAAGAGGAAGCGGAAGGGCGGGGAATCCTGACGTCAATCCTCTTCCGAGGGGCGGGTCTTACTGGAAGCGTTTTTATTGGTCACTCAGAGCCGTCAATAATAGCCCGGTCTTTTATTTTTTTATTTAATTTAACTTTAAAAGAACATGCAATGCATACAAGTCAAACAGAAATGTGGGATAACACCTTACTTACCTACATAATACATGGTAAACTATTAGATTCTGCAAATTATTTATTTTAATATAAAATATATTTTATACACTTCTTATTTCTTGTTATTGAATTCAATGAGTCATAAAATATTTGTAAGATCTTTACAGAAAAATAAAATTAATTAGGGTGTAATAGACATTACTGTAGCTTAAACGCCCCAGGATGAATTATTACCTTGAGCCAGTATTACAGTCCAAAATTATAGATTCGTGTGTTTTAATAACTTTGTAGAATGTATCAAAAATCATCAACGACACCTGCTTCCAAAAATCTTTAGAAGAAGTGTAATTATAGAATAAATATGCGAGAGTTTCAGATTCAGAATTACAAAAATATCATCGTGGTGAGATGTATTCCTGGTGAAAAACTACATTACCCATGATTCTTCAGAGAAAGCGAATCGCGCCAGAAGAGCTGTTTTGCGCGTTACTGCCGCCTGCTGGACACAAACATAAAACGCATCTGCAACAGCGGCGTTTATTATCTTCTTAATTATTCAATTATGAAGCTATAAAATACGTTTGGGTGTGTAAGTCAAGTAAATTCACATTGATAAATAATACACAGTTGGGAAAGGAATAAAGCTCTGAACTCTTAAACGTGACGTGTGCGCACATGTTGATGATGCTGTAGCGCATCTGCACCGCTAGAGGGCGACACACACCGGCTGCTGTAATTCCGTGCGTATTTTTCACATCAATTCTTGCCATTGAGTCCCAAAAATTGTTCATTAAAGCATTATAAGCCATGAATCAAATTAACCAGCTACTAGGAGAATCACAACATTACAAACAATGATTTCAAATAACTCGGACAAAAAGACAAGACTATGAAAGTACCACCGTCGAGCTAGGTGGGCGTGGCTTCACCAACCAGCTCCCGCCTCTTTGCCCATTTTCGATTATCCGGGAGTGACGCGCGGTGACGCGCTGCCAAGATGGCGACGGCCGGCTCCGCCCACTTTTGAGCTTCAAAAACACTCTTCGGAAACCTATGGGTGATGTCACGGACACTACGTCCATGTTTTTATACAGTCTATGACGTAGGGAGACCGACTCGATTACATAATTTGGAGTGCTTCGTTCGAAGTGGGCGGAGCTATAAATATTAAATCGGGCGGAGCTAAAGATCGCTTTTGGAGTGCTTTGCTCGCTGATTGGTGGGTTCTTCTGTACAGCATCTTGGGAAATGTAGTTTTTCTACCATGCGAACTGATGGATTCGAAAAATGTGCATACAAACGATTAACAACCTCAGCGCTCAGACCAACAGGTTTGTCAGCAACTTAATTGTTAAAAATCCATTTCCATGAGGAGAAAATGATCATGTGATCATCTGCGGTCCAATCACAATCCACACCCATTGTTATTTGCGTTGTTATTTTAGCTTCACAAAAACAGTCCGTTATGTCACTTGAGATTACAAACTGGTATTTGTTATCATACGATTTATTATCATAATCATAAACACACTGGTTTGTGGCGCAAATAGTTTTTAGAGTTTACCTAGTTTTAATCGTAGTTATTTACCAACAGTGGTTAATGAAACAAAAGTCTCACACAGTCTGCGAAATAAAGTGGATACAGTAAAATGGTGTTTTATATATTATTAAGTGTATATTATAATGTATTCACGCACGAGTGTGTCACAGCGCCACCTATGGATCCAGATGAAGATCAGCTCTAAACGCCTTACTGTTTCAATGGAGACAGCTGAAGATGTTCAAGTACCACTTGTGTTTTATTTCAACAATTAATAAACAGCTACTGATTAATATATCCAGAAACGCTCTCGTTCATCTCACAGCGGTACCATCCCAGACACGAATCACAAAAATAATGGTTGATCTGACTTAAGGAATGATTATATCAGTCATTTGACTTTATTGTAAAAATATAAAACATTGATCACTGTAGATTTGAGGCCTGTGTAAAAGCATGTCGAATGTGATTCAGAGACTCGTGATTCAGTGATTCGTTCTGTCTTCAGCTCAATTTTCACAGCTTTAGGAAACTCTGACTCTGTCCTTCTGTTCAAAGTCATCAAACGCAGATCAGAGGAAGAGGGTTTCAGCGTGAAGAGGACGGTCTGAAGGAGTCTTTATGGCGCTCGACAGCTGATCCTGGAACAGACGATTCAATGCTGATGACCGGTGATCCGAGGAACAAGTTCATGACCTCTGGCGAGCCTTTAAGAAGGTAAACCTGCACAATAAACCTGCACAGCTCAGTATGAGTCTATGAACATCAACACTGTTCAGGATCGTTTGTTCCGCACTAAAGCACCAATGAAGAAGAGAGGGTTTCTGGCTGTAAAGTGCTCAGACTAATGAAGTGTTTCTCGTCTGTGTCTCATCAGGTCTGACATCTCGTGTGAAGAAGCTGCTGGAGGTTCAAGGGTTTTGGATGCAGCATCAGTGAATCAGAGAAACAGAGTGTGTGTGTGTCTGTGTGTGTGTGTGTGTCCGTGTGTCTGTGTGTGTGTGTGTGTGTGTGTGTGTGTGTGTGTGAGTGTGTGTGTGTGTGTGCGTATGTGTGTGTGTGTGTGTCTGTGTGTGTGTGTGTGCTTGATTCTAGATCTCCAACAGATTCGCAACTTCCTGAGATCATAATTCAACACATGCATGTCAAAAAGAGGCTCTTAAGGCAAGACACTACAGGCGTTTTAATGCACTGCTCAGTTTTGAGCTCTATTTTGCTTCTTCTTTCAGACTAGTGGATTAAAAAACATCCAAAATACACATTTAAGTGTTTATTTTATTGCATTTTAACTAATTCTGACATTGAATTATGCATATAAATTAAATAATTATGCATATTTTTAAATCTATATATTTAATACTTGTAATTCTTAATGTTATCAATCAGCTGGTGATGTACAGTCAAACCAAAAATTATTCAGACTCCAGATATATTTTTTTATATTTTTTTACTAGTGGGTGCAGGACACTATAGTTCATTTATGTAAGTGAGGAGAGCAAAATAAAGTGAACTGTGGCATGTGACATATTATACCCAAAAACTCTTCATACAGTGGACTAACAGTACAATTTGGGATCAAAAATGATTCAGTCACTTTGACCTGAGCATGTTTTGCTCAACTGTTTTTTCTTTAATTGCTAATGTGATCTTTTACACCACAGACTAAACTAAATGAAGCATTGCTTGGTAACCGGTTGAGCTAGATTGGTATTATCTAATTGTGTACTTAAATTTAACAGCTGAATTCATTACATACCTTTCTATCAAAATTATCTGACATTATCAAGATGAGTTTGTTCTGACACAGAGTCATATTTTATTACCATTTTCTAAACTATAGCAAATAAACTGTGATAATGAGAGGACTGTTCAAGGTGTCTGAATAAATTTTGGTTTGACTGTATATTAGGGTTAACTAGTTATTTTTATTGTTCAAAAATGGGCCACTTATGGGGTTAAGGTCTGCCCTGTTTATCTGTAGTGTCTTGCCTTAATTTGAATTGTGAGACTCTCCACCTTCATGCATGTGTCTGTGCGGAGTTCAAATCTGAATGAGAACAAAGCAAAGAAATAAATGACTGCGTGTGGAGCCCTCAGGAGACCTCGATGATTTCCAAGCTGCCGGAGAAGCTGGACTGGCTGCTCCTCGTGCCCATCTCCTCTCGGGACCGGCTGTCCGTCATGCCGTCTATCTGGCAGCTCCTGCGCTTCAGCTGCTTCTCGAAGCTGCTCTCCTCGTGCCAGCTCCTGCGAGAGTCTCCTCCGTCTCCGCTGCGCTGTCGCCCGCGCCTCCTCACCGCCTCCAGACCCTGAGCGCAGCCGTAAAAGCGCGCCGACTCGGAGGAGAGGAACCAGCCTCCGGTTACGGGTCCGAGGACGATGTCTGAGTGCCAGCCTTTAAGTGCTTTAGCTGTTTTAGACGGAGCTCCATCCATGCTGCCGCTGCGCTGGAGCGTCTTATTATTATCTTCAGCCGGACTTTGCTCCGAAACCTCCTGCACCGGCGAGAACTGGCAGGGCTCACCGACGGGAAACGCTCGCAGAGACGCTCCGGACTCGCCGTACGACTTGATGTCCAGGGAGAAGGACCGTTTGGGCCGGACGTTCTCCTGCGGCTCCTCGCCGAGCTGAAGGCCGCAGAGCGCCCGGGCCAGAAGATGCTCCTCGGGGACGCCGGCCAGAACGCAGGGCATCGTCAGCGGCTCCGGCTTCTGCTCGTCTGCCGGCGGTCGGGGTTTGAGCGGCGCGGCGCTCGTGCTTTTTAGTTTCTTCTCGAAGTC
Organism: Sinocyclocheilus rhinocerous; assembly: GCF_001515625.1. Lineage (NCBI taxonomy): Eukaryota > Metazoa > Chordata > Actinopteri > Cypriniformes > Cyprinidae > Sinocyclocheilus > Sinocyclocheilus rhinocerous. Next base: position 255,474 of record NW_015646677.1, on the reverse strand, counting down.
CAGCAGCTGACCTAGGAAGTTGAAGTTGGGCGAGATGGTCGGACGCTTCTCCTTCACGAACCTGCGAACGGACACAGATTTGAGATCGATCGATAATTGAAAGTTTTTATCTCACAATTCTAAAAAATGTCATTAGAACTGCGAAGTCAGAATTGCAAGAAAAAAATCAGAATTTGCAAGTTATAAACTCACAATTACTATTGTGACGAGAAAAAGTCAGAATTGCAAGATATAAACTTACAATTACGAGAAAAAAAAGTCAGAATTGCAAAATATAAACTCGAAAGTGCGAGAAAAAGTCACAATTGTGAGAAACTCAAAATTGCAAGATATAAACTCGCAATTATGAGAAGTCAAAATTGCGAGAAAAGTCAGAATTGCAAGAAAAAAGTCAGAATTTGTAAGTTATAAACTCACAATTACTATTGGTGACGAGAAAAAGTCAGAATTGCAAGATTTAAACTTACAATTACGAGAAAAAAAAGTCAGAATTGCAAGATATAAACTCGCAAGTGCGAGAAAAAGTCAGAATTGCAAGATATAAACTCGCAAGTACGAGAAAGTCAGAATTGCAAGATATAAACTCGCAAGTACGAGAAAGTCAGAATTGCAAGATATAAACTCGCAAGTACGAGAAAGTCAGAATTGCAAGATATAAACTCGCAAGTACGAGAAAGTCAGAATTGCAAGATATAAACTCGCAAGTACGAGAAAGTCAGAATTGCAAGATATAAACTCGCAAGTACGAGAAAGTCAGAATTGCAAGATATAAACTCGCAAGTACGAGAAAGTCAGAATTGCAAGATATAAACTCGCAAGTACGAGAAAGTCAGAATTGCAAGATATAAACTCGCAAGTACGAGAAAGTCAGAATTGCAAGATATAAACTCGCAAGTACGAGAAAGTCAGAATTGCAAGATATAAACTCGCAAGTACGAGAAAGTCAGAATTGCAAGATATAAACTCGCAAGTACGAGAAAGTCAGAATTGCAAGATATAAACTCGCAAGTACGAGAAAGTCAGAATTGCAAGATATAAACTCGCAAGTACGAGAAAGTCAGAATTGCAAGATATAAACTCGCAAGTACGAGAAAGTCAGAATTGCAAGATATAAACTCGCAAGTACGAGAAAGTCAGAATTGCAAGATATAAACTCGCAAGTACGAGAAAGTCAGAATTGCAAGATATAAACTCGCAAGTACGAGAAAGTCAGAATTGCAAGATATAAACTCGCAAGTACGAGAAAGTCAGAATTGCAAGATATAAACTCGCAAGTACGAGAAAGTCAGAATTGCAAGATATAAACTCGCAAGTACGAGAAAGTCAGAATTGCAAGATATAAACTCGCAAGTACGAGAAAGTCAGAATTGCAAGATATAAACTCGCAAGTACGAGAAAGTCAGAATTGCAAGATATAAACTCGCAAGTACGAGAAAGTCAGAATTGCAAGATATAAACTCGCAAGTACGAGAAAGTCAGAATTGCAAGATATAAACTCGCAAGTACGAGAAAGTCAGAATTGCAAGATATAAACTCGCAAGTACGAGAAAGTCAGAATTGCAAGATATAAACTCGCAAGTACGAGAAAGTCAGAATTGCAAGATATAAACTCGCAAGTACGAGAAAGTCAGAATTGCAAGATATAAACTCGCAAGTACGAGAAAGTCAGAATTGCAAGATATAAACTCGCAAGTACGAGAAAGTCAGAATTGCAAGATATAAACTCGCAAGTACGAGAAAGTCAGAATTGCAAGATATAAACTCGCAAGTACGAGAAAGTCAGAATTGCAAGATATAAACTCGCAAGTACGAGAAAGTCAGAATTGCAAGATATAAACTCGCAAGTACGAGAAAGTCAGAATTGCAAGATATAAACTCGCAAGTACGAGAAAGTCAGAATTGCAAGATATAAACTCGCAAGTACGAGAAAGTCAGAATTGCAAGATATAAACTCGCAAGTACGAGAAAGTCAGAATTGCAAGATATAAACTCGCAAGTACGAGAAAGTCAGAATTGCAAGATATAAACTCGCAAGTACGAGAAAGTCAGAATTGCAAGATATAAACTCGCAAGTACGAGAAAGTCAGAATTGCAAGATATAAACTCGCAAGTACGAGAAAGTCAGAATTGCAAGATATAAACTCGCAAGTACGAGAAAGTCAGAATTGCAAGATATAAACTCGCAAGTACGAGAAAGTCAGAATTGCAAGATATAAACTCGCAAGTACGAGAAAGTCAGAATTGCAAGATATAAACTCGCAAGTACGAGAAAGTCAGAATTGCAAGATATAAACTCGCAAGTACGAGAAAGTCAGAATTGCAAGATATAAACTCGCAAGTACGAGAAAGTCAGAATTGCAAGATATAAACTCGCAAGTACGAGAAAGTCAGAATTGCAAGATATAAACTCGCAAGTACGAGAAAGTCAGAATTGCAAGATATAAACTCGCAAGTACGAGAAAGTCAGAATTGCAAGATATAAACTCGCAAGTACGAGAAAGTCAGAATTGCAAGATATAAACTCGCAAGTACGAGAAAGTCAGAATTGCAAGATATAAACTCGCAAGTGCGAGAAAGTCAGAACTGCAAGATATAAACTCGAAAGTGCGAGAAAAAAAGTCAGACTTGCGATAAAAAGTCAGAATTGCAAGATATATACTCGCAATTTTGAGTTTCTCACAATTCTGACTTTTTTCTCGCAATTGTAAGACATAAACTCGCAATTATGAGAAACAAAATTGTGAGAAAAAGTCAGAATTGCAAGAAAAAAGTCAGAATTTGTAAGTTATAAACTCACAATTACTATTGTGACGAGAAAAAGTCAGAATTGCAAGATTTAAACTCGCAAGTGCGAGAAAAAAAGTCAGACTTGCGATAAAAAGTCAGTATTGTAAGAAAGTCAAAATTGCAAGATATAAACTTACAATTACGAGAAACAAAATCAGAATTGCAAGATATAAACTCGCGATTATGAGAAGTCAAAATTGCGAGAAAAATCTGAATTGCAAGATATAAACTCGCAATTATGAGAAAAAGTTAAAATTGCAAGATATAAACTTACAATTACGAGAAGTCAAAATTGCGAGAAAAAGTCAGAATTTGTAAGTTATAAACTCACAATTACAAGAAAGTCCGAATTGCAAGATATAAACTCGCAATTATGAGAAAAAAGTCAAAATTGCAAGAAAAAAGTGAGAATTGCAAGTTATAAACTCATAATTACAAGAAAATCTGAATTGCAAAATATAAACTCACAATTACGAGAAAAAAGTCAAAATTGCGAGAAAGTCAGAATTGCAAGATATCTACAAATTAATTTCAGCTCAACAAGTACCGTCATGTGTAAGTAAAATTTTGTGCATGACAGTAGTCAGAATGTGTTGAACTGTCATCAAAATAATAATAATAATAATAATAATATCACAATACGAGGAAGATTCTGTTGATCTGATACTGAAATATGAGCTGGGCGTGTTTGAGATTCACCCTTTAATTAACACAGATGAATTAAGGCTCACAGAATCTGCTGTAGTACCTGTACGCTTCATCTAACGACATGTCCATCCTCTTCATGATGTAGGCGATGGCGATGGTGGCCGAGCGAGAGATTCCCGCCAGACAGTGGACCAGGACTCTGGCGTTACTGGCCTTGGCTTTCTCTGACAGGAAACACACAAAAACACTTCCTGTCAGCTGACCTCCCACTCTCAACATGACCCTCATTATTACTTCTACAGTCACATGAGCATGTCTGATTGTGTCTATGAAACCTGTGAAACTGGAAATAATGTTAACTAAAATGGAAACAAATAAAAATAAATTAAGCCTAAAGAGTAATTTTTAAAAAAGCAGAAGCACTACAATTATTAACTGGTATTAAATAAAAACTAAAACTTAATAAAACTGAAATTAAATTAAACATAAATAGTAATATTTAAAATAAAATAAAAAACTGTCAAATAAAAAATAAATAAATAAATAAATAACAACTGAAACTGAAAAATAAAATGAAATGAAACAAAAATGTAAAAATTATTAATGTATTAATTATTAATTTAAAATTATTAATTGGGATTAAATAAAAACTAAATATGAAATATGAACGAAAACAAAAAAATGAACTAAAACATTGTACAAACAAACAACAAAAATTGTAAATATAGTGAATATTTAAAAAAATAAATGAAGAAAAATGATTAAAGTACATAACATAAATAACGAAAAAATTAAATAAAATGAAAACTGAAAATAAGAATTAAAAATATTATTAGAAACTCTAAAGACGTGGGTGGAACAAGAAACTCATTTTTCTGGCAGCTAGTAAAAAAGTAATTAAAAAGAAATGGTTAAAACCAGAGCCACAGCTGAAGAATGGTTTGCTATATTAAATAATATATATGTGATGGAAAACAATATCTCTTTAAGAAGGTTTTTTTTTTTGGATTGATTATATTAAACCAAAACGCTCAGACTTTTCCTGAACTTCCATGGCCATTAAAAAATTAAAAAATTAAAAATCCCAAAGATGCATGGGTCAAAGACAACAACACTGCTTTAAATTGTTGTTGTTTTCCAAAAAAAAAAAAAAAAAATTTTAAAGTTTTCCATTTCATGTCATTGTACCAAATTTTGACATTTTATTCTCCAAAAACTTAAAATTAGACACTTTACTTACATTTAATGTGCTTTCTATGGACATAAAATCACTTTTGTAAATTTCTTTTCATGCGGATATCTTAACGTCTTTGACCCGCATACATATATGATGGTGTCTGACCTATGAACTCCACGGATCGGTCCAGCCAGGGCAGGATCTTCTCGCAGAAGCTGTCGTTGACAGGAACGCGCAAGAAATGTGAGTCGGGGATGAAGTCTGGTTTGGGGCAGGTGTTGCTAGCGTTGAGCACGTAAGCGATGTCGTTCTGCTGCATGAGCTCCTGCGGGAACACAGACATCAGCACGCGTTCTTGTGACGCGTTTTAGACACGCTCATAATAACGTGTCTGCAGCAGGGCTGTCAAAATGGCTAAAAAAAACTATTGTGTTGGTCTGTCGTCATTATAAATAACTTTAGATGAAAATTAACTGAATTAACTGAAATGCTGCCTTGGCAACTAAATAAGTTTAAGTTGAAGCACTAAAATTACTAACTGGAAATAAACAACTAAAGCTGCAATTAAATTAAACTTATATAGTCTTTTTTTTTTTTAAAAGCTTAAGCACTAAAATTGCTAACTGTAAAAAAAAAAAAAATACAACAGAACTAAAACAGATTAAAAGTGAAATGAAACCTAAAAAGTTGAAGCACTAAAATTATTAAATGGAAATGAATACAATCTAAAACTGAACTAAAACAAACTAAAGCTGAAATTAAACTTAAATTGTCATATGTAAAAAAGCTAAAGCAATAAAATTACTAGCTATAGAATAAAAAAACTAATAAAAACTACAACTAAAAAAAATCTAATAAAAAGTAATACTGAATTAAAACAGACCAAATCTGAAAAACACAATTAATGGAAACCTAAACAGTCATATTTAAAAACTTGAAGCACTAAAATTATTAACTTGTATTATTAAATAAAAACTAAACTCGAATTTTGTACTTAAATATTATCAATATTCAAATTATATTCGAATTTAAAAGGCAATTTCAGTTAGGAGGGAAAAAAGCTTTTGGCTTCTCTCCTGAGGCCACAAGAGGGCGCATCGAGCAAAATATTACTAATGCACGCTTCTTCAAAGCAATAAAATGTGCAATAAAAAAAAAACAGTCATAAGGGTCCATTTTTTTTTTATTGAGATTTATACATCATCTGGTTTGTTAGGATAGGACAATATTTGGCTGAGATACAACTATTTGAAAATCTGGAATCTGAGGGTGCAAAAAAATCTAAATATTGAGAAAATCATCTTTAAAGTTGTTCAAATGAAGTTCTTAGCAATGCATATTACTAATCAAAAATTAAGTTTTGATATATTTACGGTAGGACATTTACAAAATATCTTCATGGAACATGATCTTTACTTAATATCCTAATGATTTTTGGCATAAAAGATAAATCTATAATTTTGACCCATACAATGTATTGTTGGCTATTGCTACAAATATACCCCAGCGACTTAAGACTGCTTTTGTGCTGCAGGGACACATATGCGTTCTGTGTGAACGGCTTAGTTTCAGTTTTGCCGTAGATCTTCTCCGCATTGATGTTCTCTTTTTCCGCAGTAGTTTGAATGAGCAGCGCCGCATCTAGTGGCTTTAACTGGATAGGCTAACTAAAGCATTAAAATGCAATGACACCTACATCGTCATCGCATC
>NW_015646677.1:239152-244152 GCF_001515625.1 Sinocyclocheilus rhinocerous | reverse complement strand
CAATATGCCAATGTTAACAGTAAAGAGAAAAGAATGATCCAACCAGTGCTTAATCTGAGCCGGATCCTGTTCCGGAAAATGTCAGATTTTGGATTTTTGCGTTTCGGTAATTGTTTTTAAGGATCCAGCATTAGATCGTGACAGTGCGTGCGTGCATATGAGAGAGAGCGCAGGTTTATGTATTTGGAGGTTATGTATTGGTCCTCAACATATTTTTGACCGTGACCAGTCAGCTTTCTTAAGTTCAAACTCGCTCTCATTGATTGGTGCTTACTGCTTATTGTTTTGTGAGCAGCAGAACGTTTGGAGAGAGTGTAATAATACCAGAAATACCGGAAATAATATAAAATAAAGTGAAATATTATAATGTATAAACATTATAAATAGTGGTCAACCGATATATAACCAATACCGATATATCAGCCGATATTTGGCATTTTTTTAAATATCGGCATCGGCCGATATGTTTTTCTGTTTGCCCGATGCGTTCGAGGCGGGACTTTTATTTTGACGGCGCGACAGACGTTTATTTTGACGGCGCTGAGAAGGCCAGCGCATGAGCACAGTGCTCACATTCTCCCTCTTGTTCGCTGTGGCGTTAACAGTTCTGTCTAATACGTCAAGTTTGAGTTGCGAATATGTGGTGTGTGTGTGTGTGTGTGTGTGTGTGAGAAAGAGCGCGCTGTTGCTGTTAATAGTGTTCACCGTCTGTTTGATTACATGCCATTAACTAACCGGTTGATTTTTACCATACATTTCTGCCATATGGACATCAACTTGAGATAGTCACCACTGATAAGCTATTACTAAATATAATGTAGAAACTTTAATTTTCTGTAAAGCTGCTTTGCAACGATTTGCATCGTGAAAAGCGCTATACGAATAAACTTGAATTGACTTGAATTGAATGTTGTAGTTACATTTTCAAGTTAAAAATCGTAAAAAATTGAGAATCGGTCAAATGAGATTTTATTTTTTTGCCATATCGCCCAGCCGTAGATGACACGCCGGCATTACTCCTGGTTTCACGCACCTTCCTCTTGGCCGAGTGCTGCAGGAGTTCACTGATCTGGATCTTGTCCTGCTGTAATCTCCTCTTCATCAGTTTGGAGCAGTTGACGTTCACGGCCTCCAGGATGTGACACGCGTTATACTCCACGAACGGTCGGCTGTCGATCAGCAGCACGCGGTCCAAGCCGCCCTCCAGCAGAGCCACCAGACCCTCGGCCTCGATGGGCCGCGCCGCACGCTCACACATACCCACAATCCCTCAGTCCGTCTCTGCGCTAACAGTCTCTGTATCTCAATGACGCTGCCGGCGGGCCCTCAGGAGATCAACGGCCCCATTGTAGCAGCGGATGATGTAAAAACGTGTGAGAAAAAGCCAGAGGAAACTCCAGAGGAAAAACGCACTTACACGCAGCTTATGTGTGTGTGGGGCGCAGTGGCTGATGGGAGTTTCTTTCACACCATCACAGGGGTCCACAGACGGGCGACAGCTGCGTCTCCTCACCGCTGAGCTCCATCATGAAGATCTCCTGCTGAGACACAAAAACAACCTGTGAGCACTCCGGTGTTGGGAAGGTTACTTTGGAAATGTAATAGGTTACAGATTACAAGTTACCCTATCTAAAATGCAGTAGTGTAACTAATTAAATTACTTTATTGAAGTAATGTAACTGATTACATTTGATTCCTTTTCTAAATTTCTAATGTTTTCAACTGTTAATCATTTTCAAACATGTAAACCAGGCAGGATTAACCTTACAGTAATGCTCAACACTGATTACTGTCACTTTCGAAATCCTTTATCACTTGAATTAAGATTATAATAATTTAAAGCACAGCCACCACAAAATCAGACTTACTTTGAGAGCATTCTGAGGTTAAATACGGATTTAAAACCATAACAAGAAATAGTTTAGTAGCTATGATTCTGTTTTTGCAAATCAAATCTTATGATAGGAAGCACTGGCATCTAACAATGGCATGGGAAAAAAACAGTTAATCTTCAAAAATAAAGTATATGCATAAACCATGTGTCCTATTCTGAGTACTAAAATGTTGAAACATTGGTTTCTCATATTTTAGAGCAGTCACTGCAATTTATGAAAGAAATCAATTAAATCTGTATGTGGGTGTGTGTGAAAAAAAAATCAGATGTAACCACTTTGTAATCATTAACATTTTTATAAGTAGCTGTAATTTTACTACACATTTTTTCTCAGTAACTGTAAATTACGTAATTTAGTTACATGTAACTAGTTACTTCCCAACACTGGCGCACTCATGTCCAGTGTTACTTTTAAAAGTAATGCATTACATTATTGTGTTACTCCATGAAAAAAAGTAACTAAACTTGCGTTACTTTTTATGGAAATACTAGTGCATTACGTTACTTTTGCGTTACTTTTTGTCACCTTGGCTGGGCTTGTTTATTTGTTTTTTTAGTAACAAAAAAAACAAAAAGTTATATTTTTGGCAACTGTAAGGGCTCTTTCACACCAAAAGTGAAATTAAAAAGCCTCAACACGGGGACAGGAGAGCTGTCAGACAATAAATGGGAAAACAAAGTAACTTGTGTTACATATTTGAAAAAGTAACTCATATATTTTTTGTAAATTTAAAAGTAATGTGTTACTTTACTAGTTACTTTAAAAAGTAATCTGATTACATAACTCTGTAACACATGCAAACTCTCTAATGCTTTAGGTCTAACCTGGACATTTAACAAATCCAAGAGTAATATGCATATTAATTATGTGAGAGTTTGTGCGTTACGGTGATTTCATCATTAAAACGGCTCATTCAAACAGAATGTGCTGTTTTATAGTGTATATTTTGGTGACAGCAGCTTTGAGTTCACGTGTGTGTGTTAGTGTGAGTGCTAAAACCAAAAAAAGGTCTGCTTTAGTTATGTCATCTAGTCATTGATGTGTACAGAACTACACAGAAACCAGTGAAATTCCCCTGCGTGCCATAAAAACCTGCCAGTCAGTCCTGTATGATGGGAAAATCCCAACAACAATAGCAGCAGCACACGATGTTACAGAAATACGATACAGCGATCCAAAAGGACAGCAGTTGTACCATCAACCACTGATTACGTCAGGATCTGGATGAATTCTGATTGGTGTCATTGGTGATGAATTCAGCTGGAAAAAATTGCTCTCAAAGTGATTACAATGATATCCTTCCTCTGTGCCATTATTGTTATAGTTATCGCCAGTGTTACGCATTACAAGTAACATGAGTTACGTAATCAGATTACTTTTTCCAAGTAACTAGTGAAGTATAGCATTACTTTTAATTTCACAAGAAAATATCTGAGTTACTTTTTCAAATAAGTAACGCAAGTTACTCTGTTTTCCCACTTATTCAATGAGAGTTGAGGGAAATTGGGAGTACGTTATTTTCAGTTTTGGTGTGAATGGCCCTTTACAGTTGCTAAAAATTTGTGGGGTTTTGTTATTAAAAACAAATAAACAAGCCCAGCCCAGGTGACAAAAAGTAACGCAAAAGTAATGTAATGCATTACGTTCCATAAAAAGTAATGCAATTAGTTACTTTTTTATGGAGTAACACAACATTGTAATGCATTACTTTTAAAAAGTAATTTTCCCCAACACTGTTTATTGCTATTATTTTAGCATTAGACCTATTATTAAATCTTTATAGTTATAGTTATCATGGGCCTAAAAAACAATAACTATAACTATTTTTGTATACACACTAGTGGACGATAACAATCTCTTTGAAGACGAATGGATTCTGATTGGCTGAACAATGTTGGAAAAAAAGAAAAATCGCTCTGAAAGTGATTTCAACAATATCGTTCCTTCCTGTCATTATCATTGTAGCTATGGTGTGGACTTCGCTATTCTCTTAAAGTTAGAGTGATTATTTAAACTGTACAGTTATTGTTATGGTCATCGTCTTTAGTGCGAACGGGCAGCTGAACAGTTTTATGTCACGTGTGTCTGGATCAAATCAAAGCTCTGATCCCGACATCAGCGCTTATCTGGAAAATATCACAAACCGGATTACTGATTGTCATTACTATACTGACATGTATGAACTATTGGCAAGACTTTGTAAAGGCTGCATGAATTCAGAATGTAAAGGGAGTCAATCATGATGTCAGGATCATTGTTTTAAACTGTCACAGAAGCATCAGCCGAAAGAGTGAAAGCGAAGTCCAGATGTGAGCGAGACCGAAGCCATGTCGACATGAGAAGATCAGCTTCACACGCGTGTGCGGAGGCGGCAACATGAGAACATGTGCTGTCATCATGAACAGGGTCTGTTCGGGCCTCCGGGAGAAAAGCGTTTCCATCCCCCATCAAATATTGAACAAAACCAGAGTTTCTGCATCTTGTGTTTCCCTCTAATAACATGAAACTGGAGCAACAAGCATTTCCTCATATAAAACACAGATCTGATTACAGACGTCATGGAGTTGTTTCTCACAACGTTTATTTCTGGATCTGTTTTAGGACCGTTCAAGATTCATTTGACGCTGATGAGCTGCACGCAAACACTGAACGTTTATTCATGGGCATTTTATTGTTTTTCTCAGCTTTTAAATTGTTGACAAACGCACTGGCATCACGGTTTTTCGAGTCGCATCACGGTTTCAATTTTCTCTGACCTTGTTTGCGAAAGGCTGAGCTGAATTAAAACGGTTTGCTGTGTGTTTTTCTGACCGAAGGTTAATAGCTCAACCTGCCTGGCAGAGATAACAGTCATGGAGGACTTTGACCCGTCGGTCAGCCATCAGAATACAAACAGATCAAACGAGGCTGAAATCAAACCACAGACGCTTTAAAGGCAACGAGACGTTGTAAATGAAACGTGCAAACTGATCTTTCCAGTCTCTGAGGTGAACATCAGTCCAAAGTCATGCTGAAACCTCTAAAATGATGTTAAAAACAGCTGTTCTAAAATCAAATTTAAGATTATTTAAGATAGCGTATGTTGTGTGATCAATATACTAATAA
>NW_015646677.1:227150-238250 GCF_001515625.1 Sinocyclocheilus rhinocerous | reverse complement strand
GTGTGGGTGGGTGGGGGGGGGGGTTATGCATAATGAGGGACATTTAATCATAAACATATTTTGAAATGTCTATGCTTTACTACTTCCAGTTGCTCATTCAAACAGATGCGAGAAATAAAGTAGATGAGTAAAGTTTGTGAACAAACTTTGAGGTTGGCTTGAGAAAGCCTAGCCTGAAATTTTGTAGCAGTTTTAAAAGCTTGAAGTTTGAAAGTTTAGATAGATAGATTAGGTAGATCTTGCTAGAACATTGCAAGCTAGCATGGTTTAGCATGCTGTAAGCATGTTGCTAGCATGTTTTAGCATGTCGTTACCATGTTGCTAACATGATTAGCATGTCGTTAGCATGATTAGCATGTTGTTAACATGTTTTAACTTGTTAACATGTTGCTAGCATTTTTCTGGCATGATTCGAATGTTGCTAACATGTTGTTAACATGTTTTAGCATGATTAGCATGTTGTTAACATGTTTTAACATGATTAGCAAGCTTTTAGCATGTTTCTTGCATGATTAACATGTTGCTAGCATGATTAGCATGACGTTACCATGATTACCATGTAGCATTTAGTAGCATTTCAAGCGACAGCTGAAAACTCACCTCTTTCGTCACTATCCGACTTCACCCTAAAAAAAAAATTTTTTCTTTTTTCTTTCATCTTTCTCTGTCTAGCTTGTACTTATTTGAACAATGCTTGAAACTTGGTACGGCGAGCACTTCCTGTGTCTATTTGCCTCTTTAAGATGAATCGCTTGATGTATTCCCCAATTGTAAGTCGCTTTGGATAAAAGCATCTGCTAAATGAATAAATGTAAATGTAGCATGTTGCTAACATGTTTTTAACATGTTTTAACTTGTTAACATGTTGCTAGCATTTTTCTGGCATGATTAGAATGCTGCTAACATGTTGTTAGCATGATTAGCATGTTGTTAACATTTTTTAATATGATTAGCATGCTGTTAGCATGTTTCTTGCATGATTAACATGTTGCTAGCATGATTAGCATGTCGATAACATGTTGTTAACATAATTAACATGTTAACATGATTACAGTGGTTAACGTTTTTAACATGACTAAGCATGTTGTTAGCATGATTAGCATGTTTCTATCATGTTTCTAGCATGATTACCGTGTTGCTAGCATGATTAACATGATGTTAGCATGTTGCTAATACGTTTCTATCATGATTACCATGTTGCTAGCGTGTTTTAAAGTGGACAAAGTACCCAACTCTATTACTTGAGTGAAAGTACAGATACTGCTGGTCAAATATTACTCCATTACAAGTGAAAGTAGTTGCTTTTAAAAGTACTTAAGTACCAAAAGTAAATTCCTTCTTCTTCTTTTTTTTTCAATGCACTGTTTTATTATTTTTGTATGTAATACTTGCAATACCTTATGCCTCTTTGAAGCAACGTACAATACATTACACCTACTGAATACACTGACTAGCTTGTAGTATCTTTGGAATGAAGAGCTTTTAGAATGTTAAAAACCTATAGAAACTAAACAAATGTGTTGACCAAAAAAAATAAAAAATTATTTAACATCCCTACCCACCGCTGGCAGTGTTCATCCACATTTGAACTGAGTGGAACTGCTGTAAATACAGACTGATAAGAAAAAAAAATCAAACCTGCTTTAAAACCCAGCAATACAACTGTCTGTAGCTGCAAACAGCAATGCTGCTTTAACAAAAAAAGCAAGATTTTTTTTTGTCTTAAAAACAAAAACTTAAAAAATGCTCTCTAATTGCTCTCGCGATACTTTGATGTCATACACAGATCTAGAGGTTGACCGATAGTGGATTTTACCGATACCGATAGCTAGGTTGGACTACACTGCCCGATACCGATTAATCAATCATATTTTTTTAAATGGATACTGAATGAAAACTAAATTAGTGCTTTACTATTTAAAAAAAAAAAAACAGAACTGAACCATACTTTGTAAATTAATAAAAATATTAATTATTATATTAATCATTCAAGTTAGTTCATAGTTTATTAACTAATGTTAAAAGAAACTTTAAAATTAAAAAATGTATTAGTAGTAGTAAATGTTGAAATTAACACACTCTAACAAGGAACAATACTCCTACAGCTTTCATTAATCTTAATGTTACAAAAGTGTTACCATTTCATTTCAACAGTCATCCTTATTTTTAAATATCTACACAAAGGCCATAGCATTGAAATTATAAATGACCATGGTGTTGGTGTGCTTGACTGGCCAGCAAACTCACCAGACCTGAACCCCATAGAGAATCTATGGGGTATTGTCAAGAGGAAAATGAGAAACAAGAGACCAAAATATGCAGATGAGCTGAAGGCCACTGTCAAAGAAACCTGGGCTTCCATACCACCTCAGTAGTGCCACAAACTGATCACCTCCATGCCACGCCGAATTGTGGCAGTAATTAAAGCAAAAGGAGCCCCTACTAAGTATTGAGTACATGTACAGTAAATGAACATACTTTCCAGAAGGCAGGCCAACAATTCACTAAAAAAATTTTTTTTATTGGTCTTATGAAGTATTCTAATTTGTTGAGATAGTGAATTGGTGGGTTTTTGTTAAATGTGAGCCAAAATCATCACAATTAAATGAACCAAAGACTTAAACTACTTCAGTCTTTGTGCATTGCATTTATTTATTACACAAGTTCACAATTTGAGTTGAATTACTGAAATAAATGAACTTTTCCACGACATTCTAATTTATTGAGATGCACCTGTATACTCTCACACATTAACTGCTTCGATTCTAGAACACTAATCAAAATAACAAAATATGGCAGTCACACAGGACAAAAGCGCAGTGCTGCGTCTAGGACGTATCACTCACACCAGACGTGTCGCATTCAATGGTTTAAAACGGTTTATTTAATCACCAGATGGGCAAAAACTTACTTCAAGAATGAACAATGTGGCATAGATGAGTTTGAAGTTCGGAGTAAACTGAAAGAGAAAGCGCGATCTATATTACAGCTCTCTATATGAAGCATACAGACTTTATTAGAGCCACAGAAAGACAAACGTTTCGCTGAAAAATGCACAGCCTAGGGTGAAGACATTATGTACATTGACAACGATTTGGGACAAATATAATGTAATTTATTGGAAAACTATGTGAATGACGCTCTGTGGCGCAGCAGGATTTTCTGTCGGCTGCATTTAAATGCGTGTCTGAAGTTTCCCGCTCTGTGCGGCGCGCAGCCTCACGTGTCAAAACAAACAACACGTGCTGTCAGTGATCTCCGCCTCTAGAGGCCGCTCTCGCACTGTATAATGATAGCGAACCTTCTCAGCCGCTCCAGAAACGGTCGTAACCTGGTAAACTATCGGCATGGATTTTTGCCGATCGTCGATAGTTCCAGCAATCAACTATCGGTGCCGATTAATCGGCAAAACCGATACATCAGTCGACCTCTACACAGAACGGTCTGCGCAGTGCTGATTCAAGTCAAACACCTACTGTGTTTTGTTAGGTGATGCACAACAGTTCTTCTGTGGCTTTATAGGTGATATTTTCATTTACACAATTTTGCAAAATCAGACAATATTGTGTCTAATATATACCACAATATTAACTTAATTGTTGTTAATTGTTGTAAATAAATATCACATTTGCAACAGGTCAGTGTTCAAAAAATACTGGGAAATCACTTCACGTAGCTCTACAAGAGTGATTACTTATAGGCTGTCTAAAAAAAAAAAAAGTCACGTTTTAGAGAAGAAGAAAAAAATCACCCACTAACTTTAAAAGCTGCTACTTTGTAACAACTTTCTACTTCGAGGACCTTGATAGAAATGTAGTGACGTGAAAAGTACGATATTTGTCTTTCAAATGTAGTAAAGTTAAAAAGTCATAAGTTTGGAGAAAAAATAATACTCAAGTAATGTACAGATGCTTAAAAAGTATACTTAAGTACATTAATCAAGTAAATGTACTTCGTTACTTTCCATCTAGCTAGCATGATATTGCACACTGCCATCATGTTTTAACATGTTGCTAGCATGCTTTAACATGTTGTCCCAGGCTAGTCGTTAAGCTTTGCTAGTTATATAGACAGCTTACACACTGTATAAGTCTTACTGTACAAAATCTTGACCCCCTCAATGAAAGTCGATGGGACTTTTCATAGATTTGATCATCCGGTTAACGAAAATTCTAAGTCCGATCAGTTAGAAAAGACATAGCTATCCGAGTCAGACGAGTCTGAAGGTCTGACCCAAGTTTGGGGGTTGTAGCTTCAAAACTCTAGGAGGAGATAGAGTCCAAATTTAGTCTTAGAAGAAGAATCTTAAACAGTAGATCAGTAGGTTGGCTTTCTCAAGCCTGATCTAACCGGCTTCTTCTTCAGGTAAGACATTTGTGGAAATGAAACGGTGACGTGAGCGCGTTCAGCTTTACGAGGGGAAATTCTCGATTCCTCCAGAACATCACAGATACGAGTTCCTCATCGCCAGATTCACGACCACAACAAACCACCGGGAAGCCGAGGCAGATCCTAATGACAGGCCTCCTGCATGCGCGCCTGTGTTTAACGAGGAGACGATAGCGAGCTCCAAACGCACCATGACTCTCGCTGTCTGTCCGCTGGCAGTCGTGAAGGACCTGCACATCTCGACGTCCTCTTTAAACATGGATGCAAGAGTGTGAGAGGTTAATTTTAGGAAGTTCACACCCCTGGAGCGATGCCAGGCCGCGATTAGCAGACCGACTTCCTCCTCAGACGCTCACAGCACAACATCACACTGACTGACCCTTCATATGGACATCTGAAACGTCACTCCAAACCTTCAGACTCGCTTAAACATATAAACACACAAACCCAAACCCATCTTTGGCTTGATTTGTACTCTTCTTGTTTGGTAGTGAACAGAGCCGAATGTATTTATTTCAATAAAAGAAATTATGTTTTAGTGCAGGTAGTGACCCTTCATAACACATGCCATCCATGTTTACTCTGAGTTTGTATTTGTTACATAGAAACAGTCACACAACAACACCATAAGCGCTTTCTGTTCCTCCACAGGTGATTTTTATGATGCCGCTGGTGAATAAACATGCTGAACTTCCCTTTCAGAAATATCCTGAAATGAGAGACGTGATCATGTGACCGTCACACACTGAAAACAGACAATAACAGTACCATGGTATTACCATGTTTTGTTTTTTTCAGAAAGATATGTTTGTAATACCATGGTTATTTTGATCAGTGTTATTTTTTGTATTATTGAGGTCCTATTACAGTTTTGGTTAATATTTTTTTTTATACTTTATGATTTCATGTTAATTGTAGTTAAAGTTTTAGTAATGTTGTTGTGTTTTTTTTTTTCAGTTTTACTTATTTTTATATATGTCTATATAATTTTTCTTTCAGTTTTAGTTTGTTATTTTAGGGAAATGAGAAATGTTGCCTTTGGCAACTAGCTGAAATAAAATAAGTTTACGTTTTTTATATTGTATTGTACTTCAGTTAACTTTTTTTTTTCATTTAAAGCAACAAAAGGGTATTTTATGGTTTTAATTTTAGTTAATTATAACAACCCTGAAATAGACGGATTACATGTATTCATTTAGCATACATTTTATCCAAAGTGACTGATCCATGATATTATGGTAGTTATATAAGTGAGAACAGAATATACTATGGTGATACTATAGTATTCTCTTAAGTATAGTGTAAACGGTACACAAATGTGATAATCATTCAGTATCATAGTCTATACGATACCATCACAGTATTTTACTCTAAAGAACATTTTGAGAAGAACAAGAGTGTTTTCAGTGTTTTTGTAGATGTGTGTCATGTAATGTACCGTATTTAATGACAGCAAAGTAAAGATGAAACATAAACTCTATAAAACTTCAGCTAAACACACACTAACGTACAGCAAACGGAACTTTCCAGAACTTTAAAGTCATTTTAACCAAGTTTACTAAGTAAACGAAACTAACAAGAACATCGTGTCTCCACACACACACACACACACACACACACAGCGGCCCTCCGCGATCTATTTCTCATTTAACTCATGTCCGAAACTCACCATGAAAGTTTCAGTCCGTCTCATTTTACAGTAAATCCACAGATAAAGATGACCAGACGAGTGGTAACCCCGGTAGAGATGGGCGGGTGGGTAGTTAGGCTAGTTAAAGCTAGTCACTCGCCGCTGGTGAAGTGTGAGTGAGCTCGGCGCTCGTGAGCTCATCGGGTAAAAATAACATCATGGCGTCACTGAAACTCACGCCGGCCTCAAACACACTCAACAAACTGCGCTAAAACCCAGAGAATAAAGCCGCAGATCCGCTAACGAGGACAGAAAGCCGCTCTTCACACTGACTCTGAAGGTGTAAATGAGTGTAAAAAACAGTGTAAATTAGTTTATGAGGCGGAGCTTCAGTCGCTCATAAACTCTCATTACACAATCAGCAGCAGAACTACATTAATTTTACTCACACACGCTTTATTACGAGTTACACACTTCCACATTAACTGAAAATCATTAACTGACTCTTTTGGGTGATTTAATAGAGACATTAGACAAATTCTTGATGTCCTCTTTGGGGCCAGTGTCCCCTGATGGCCCCCTGTGTGTGTGTGTGTGTGTGTGAGTGTGTGTATGTGTGTGTCCGTGTCTGTGTGTGAGTATGTGTGTGTGTGTCTGTGTGTGTGTGTGTGTGTGTGTGTGTGTGTTTATGTGGTTTATTTATACACAAATTTGTATAATGACATGGGTATTACAATATGAAGGTGATTTATGAGGACACTTTCAGTGTCCCCGTAATTCAAAAGGCTTATAAATCATACAAAATGAGTTTTTTTTTAAATCTAAAAATGCACAAAGTTTTCTGTGAGGGGTAGGTTTAGGTGTAGGTCATACCATAAAAACCAACATATATGTGTGTGTGTGTGTGTGTGTGTGTGTAGCCTAAGGTATAGGCTACGTTATAGGGTCCTCACAAGTATAGCAATACCAGTACATTTTGACCTTGTGGGGACATTTTTTGGTCCCCATGAGGAAACAAGCTTATAAATCATACAGAATTCAGTTTTTTGAAAATCTAAAAATGAAGAAAGTTTTGTGTGAGGGGTAGGCAGAGCTGGGTAAATGATTTTTTCCTCAGATTTTTGAGCCAAGTGGATTTTGAATGCAGCTTCCAAAAGACAAAAAATAGCCGAATAATATTTTTTATATTTGATATGATCACACCGGTGTGATTAAAGCAATAAGCCTCAAGAAGCCATGGTTTACAGTGAATTTATAACAGCTAAGGGGTTTTTAGGCACTCCGTTTTGCGTCGTAACAACGCCCCTTAGCAGTTATAAATTCACTGTAAACCACGGCTTCACGGGGCTTATTGCTTTTATAAAGCGGTTATTCCATATACGTAGTAAGGTTACACAAAATAAAACAGAGCAAATAAAGTGTAATGATATAAATAAAAATAGTATTCTTCCACCAAACAATGTAGTTCCTAAGCATCACACAGAAGTAAACAAAGGTGTGTGTTTGTAGAGTAATTTACAACAGCTTCGAACACGGCTCAGCCAATCAGAATCAAGGACTGACTAGACTGAAGTCAAGGATCATGTTCTTTGCTCTCTTCCAATGAAAGTGTTATAATTAGTAACTTACAGTGTTTTTATTAAATTCACATTAAATACAAAGCCAGTCGTATTAAAAATATTTTAAGGCATGACACCAATATCTGGTCCTTAAAGCTGCAGTCCGTAACTTTTTTGTGTTCATAATTTACTAAATTTATATAATAAGCGAGTACACCATCAATCCAATTTCCAAACCGTGTTTTTGGCTCGTCCTGAATTACTACGGTACACCTATAATAAGTGTTTATATTCGGACTATTTAGACTGGTTCGGGTAGGTACCGCTGCGGAGGAGCCCAGTACCTGCGTGATTCGCCATAGACATAAACAGAGAGAAGTAGCTCCGGCTACAATGTTCTTCCGCAAGACGCACGCAGTTCTGTTTATTAACCGCTAGAGCGCCGAAAGTTACGGACTGCAGCTTTAAGTAAAAAGATGGATTTTATGCTTAGTTAATAGATTACAATAACATTAGGCTACTTTGCCCATCGCCCGTTATAAATCAACTAACATGATCTATAAAGAT
This sequence comes from Sinocyclocheilus rhinocerous, assembly GCF_001515625.1. NCBI lineage: Eukaryota > Metazoa > Chordata > Actinopteri > Cypriniformes > Cyprinidae > Sinocyclocheilus > Sinocyclocheilus rhinocerous. The sequence continues at coordinate 230,105 of NW_015646677.1, read as the reverse complement.
GCAAAATGCATGTACTTACACATATTTGAGAATCGAGATATTTCATGATATAGTTAACACGTTATTAGTATATGGGTATATTCCCAATATTTCGAATAAAAAGGAAAAAATAAATAAAACATTGCCTACATCAGCTATACAGCGCTGTTGTGGCATCATGACAAGCATGACAATTTTAAAATAAGATGTATGCATACATTGTGTATAGTCATAAAATACTCATAAGTAATCAAACTACAGTTACTTTTTATTGATTACATGATTACATATTATTCACACAACAGCAATACATTATTCATAATTTACTGATTCTCCCTGTTTCATCTTTTAAATGTTCCTTTCTAAAATAAGTGAAATAATTAAGACGTGTTTCAACATTGCATCATGAACACATTAATGTTTATTTGAATCATCACTCAGTCAGTAGCTTATTTAACCATGTATATGTCTTTGAAATGTTTTTGTCTTCCAAACACATTAAAATGCACAACTTCACATTATTTCTTATACAGGCATTCCCAAAACATTTTGTCATCTGAACCTCTTTCACCTAATATATTTACTTGAATAGCCCTGAGATTTTAAAATAACTATTTTAATAATTAAGTATCACATTTGCATGTTCACAGTTCTCTTGGTTAATGGTCACATGACATGCAGATAAACTAAATATTTCACTTTTTAGTAAGCGTTTTATTTTGATTCATGTTATTTAAAATGGTTTACTTTGATATTACATTTTTATGATCTAAATAATTATTAGCTTTTCATTAAACTCACAAACCCCGTGCAGTTCCTTTATGAACCTGTTTGAGAGACCTTAACATAATCTAATGCTTGATGCACTTCATGTTGTCATCATATTTTCTTACTCTTTGTATTTTTATATCAGTATGGTACAAGATTATCCTATTTAGTATTTTTAGTTAGGTCAAAACTCAAAAGTAATCTAAAAGTAATCCAAAAGTAGTCTGAATTAGCTTTTCATTAAACTCACAAACCCCGTGCAGTTCCTTTATGAACCTGTTTGAGAGACCTTAACATAATCTAATGCTTGATGCACTTCATGTTGTCATCATATTTTCTTACTCTTTGTATTTTTATATCAGTATGGTACAAGATTATCCTATTTAGTATTTTTAGTTAGGTCAAAACTCAAAAGTAATCTAAAAGTAATCCAAAAGTAGTCTGATTATATTACCTAAAATGTGTAATGTAATGGATTACGTTACTAACTTCATATTTTGTCACGTAATTTGGAATCAGTATCAGATTACAATTTGTAAGTAATCTACCCAGCTCTTGGGGTAGGTTTAGGTGTAGGGTTTTGTACAGTATAAAAACCATTATGGAATATCATCGTAAACCACATATATAAGCATGTGTGTGTCAGCAGCAGCAGGTGTTTGACACACACACACACACACACACACACCTTCACAACATACTGTGGTCATACATGACAACAAAGCACATACTAAAACTTAAAACAGTAGGCCTACAGTGGCATTACCCTTTGTTTTTGTGTCATTAGTCTATCCCATGTGATATAACACACATTTAATGTTGCTTCCAGTGAGTTATTATATTGGTGTTGTGTATATAAATATGTATTGTGTGTGTGTGTTTGTAAACTGGTGGATCTTTCTAGAATGGTTCATTCTTGCCATCGGGAAGAAACTACAGGTCCCAGCATGCAGCGCGGTGGGCGTCACCCGCGCCAGAACCGGAAGAGCGCTGTTAGCATTCGGCTAAAAACACAGGCAGCTCCACTGGAAGATTGATCAAAAATCATCTCAATCGGACTCTCTGATCGATTACAGGTGAATGATCGAGGATCAGCGCGCGACTGCAGACTCGCGGCGATTGGAAAACACGCGATGGATCACAATAAAGTGCGTCATAAGAACATATATGAGCATCCCGTTGACTTACAGCACTAAAGCTCATGATCAGCTAGATTCATGTGATTTCACTTCTCCAACAACTAAAACAACTATTGTAATAGCATGATTAATGTACATGTGCCATGACATTCTGTGAAATACCTCGGAGTAAGGATAGCTTAGCATATTAATATAATTGAATCGTGGTATATGTGAAAATACCATGGTAATCAATTCTGATACCATTATTTTACAATGGTTCCGCCAAAATACTTATGCAATGTTTATTAAGTCAACTTACATTTATTTATACACAATACAGATTCTTTCAAAGCAGCTTCACATTAATAAACAGGAAAATAATAGTGTTAACGTTGTAAAATTATTCAGTTATGAGACAATTTCAGCCGTGAAGCAGCTCTACAAAAGACAACAATGTCATTATTCAGATCAATTCCGTTCAGTTTTGTTTGAATTTAGCTCAATAAAACAGGAAAACAACATTGTAGAATTCATAAATTAGGAAATTAATTAATGTTTAGTCTGTAAAGCAGCTCTACAGAGGAAAATAGAGTCATTGTTCAGCTCAATTGAGATCAATACCAGTGTCAGTATTGTAAAATGTATCAATTATGAAATAACATAAATTTATAAGCCAACCTGTAATTTTGTCTTTTGTTTACAGCACTTATATCGTGTTGTTTATTTATGTGGCATGATCACCACACGAGTGTTTGACCGTAAAGTCTCTTCTGATCTGTAGATGGTTGCTGGAAAAGTGAAGAAACCCGGCAAACGCGGCCGCAAACCTGCCAAGATCGACCTGAAGGCCAAGCTGGAGCGAAGCCGGCAGAGCGCCAGAGAGTGTCGCGCCAGGAAGAAGCTGCGCTACCAGTATCTGGAGGAGCTGGTGTCCAGTAAGGAGAGAGCCATCTGTGCGCTGCGAGAGGAGCTGGACATGGTAATCACACTCTCAAACTGGGGGGTATTCCAGAAAGCAGGTTATGTGACATACCCGGGTATGTTTAAGGGTAGTTCTGTCATGACAACTCTCGGAGGGATTGGCATG